>NC_063056.1:30562467-30924133 GCF_018812025.1 Megalobrama amblycephala
AGGCTTCATAGAGACAGGAACTAAACAGAGCGTTACTGACAGACTCAGAATAGAGGTGCCGCAACACTGTAAAATATGAGAAAAATCATGTTTATTGAACATTCAAACATGAAAACCTATTCTAGCAGACCCCAAAAAACAAAATCTAGACTTTGAAAAAGGGCATAATATGGCCTCTTTAAAACACGTTTGAACAGTAGTGCACACTCAAAGGCCAAAGGTTATATTAATTTCTGTTTTTCTCACTGATATTCAGCACATATTGGATTTTGCTGTATGTGTGTAAACAGTAAAGACACACAAGTCATTGTGTGCTAGTGGGGTGCAAAGTTCAGATTCGGGTCAGGTGACCGTTAATGATCAGTGTGACTAACCTTGGAGAACAACAGTCATGTGACCTCCTCTGAGCAAACAAGCGACCTCTGCGGCTTTTCTCAGACAGCACCTGTGGAATCAAACACAGCAGGTTAAAGCACACAGACAGTGTGATTCACCGATAAAGGCAACATCAAATACGTCACACTGGAAATAAAAGTTCAAATTTAGTGCATTGCATTGTAGGATGCAGTATGCTCTTTTGCATACAGTGCATTTTAGCAAATAAAGTGTAGGTCTTCTAGCATAGACGAGATTCACATGCTGTCCATAGTATGCATACTGTACAGTGCAGAAATAGTAATAGTGATATGATAGTCAGAGAACAACTGCTGTCAAGAATAGATGAGAGAACATTTCTTCATGATGCACCCAAAGTGTGATATGGTTTAAATTTATATTCATGCGCATATGTGACCACTGGACAACAAAACCAGTCTGAAGTCACACGGGTATATTTGCAGCAATAGCCAACAATATATTGTATAGGTCAAAATTATCAACTTTTTTTTAATGCCAAAAATCATTAGGATATTAACTAAAGATCATGTTCCATGATTATATTTTCGTACCGTAAATATAACACAAAAATTATTTTTGTGAGCGGATATGCATTGCTAAGGACTTAATTTGGACAACTTTCATTTTTAAAATAGTTGTATCTCGGTCAGATATTGTCTTATCCTAACAAACCATACATCAATGAAAAGCTTATTTATTCAGATGTAGTATAAATCTCAATATCAAAAAATTGACCCTTATGACTGGTTTTGTGGTCCAGGGTCACATTACACACATATATATATATATATATATATATATATATATATATATATATATATATATATATATATATATATATATACACTATACCTGGTATAGTCGAGCCAGCGAGTGCTTTCAAGTGTGGAGAGCCACTTGTCATCAGGTACCGATACAGATGATGAAATGTCTGTAGGGCAGAGAGAAGAAAATACATTTTATTGACTGGCACATTGTAAAACTTAACAACATTAGTCAATTGCTCAACAACAATAGTCAACAACTGGTCACTGGCTAATATATAAATAGAAATATCATTAAATTTTATGATGTAAAAATTGGTAAATTATATCAAACAAATCTAACAAAAAATGCAACAAATATGGCTAATAAATAAACGTAAATAATAATTATAAATATAAAATGCACATTTTACATAATAAAATGTAATCATATCAAATCCAACAAAACAAAAATGCAACAAATGCGGCTAATAAATAAACAAATATATAAACAAATAATATTATATGTAATAAATCTCAACATAAAATGCACATTTTACGTAATAAAATTTAATTATAGCAAACAAATCCAACAAAACAATAATGCAACAAATGTGTAGAATAAATACATAGAAACATAAAATGCACAATTCACATAACAAAAGTTAATTATAGCAAACAACGCATATATAAAATTGAAATTAAATTAAACACTTATTTACCACACATTAGGTATTCAAAACTGAAAAACAAAAACTGAAAAAAAAAAAAAAAATTAAAACATTGGCCAATATTTTTTAACTCAATAAGCAACTAGAATGTCTGTACATTTTGTTGTCCTTCTTGCACAGTCTATGCCAATAATCTCACAATGGCCAAATATCAGCCTGACTGAAATATCAGTCTATCACATCACTACCTTCTACTCAGAACCAATTGGAATTTTCCAGCATTCTATGGTATCATGCAACAGAACAGACTATGCAAAAATGCAGCGCATTCAAGAAAAATGTGGAGAAACAAAAGTCTGTGGTGGGACTGGGCGAGCTGCTCTTTGAACTCGCACCACTATGAGGAATGTTGCGGGCCAGTGTGGGTTCAACCGCAGGAGGAATGTGAAGCCAGACAAAACAACAAGACTGTATCTCTGTAAGACTAAAATTTATCTTTTCAAACAATTGAAGCTCTTGACCTTTGTACACAAAATCTTCAGATCCGCACACAAGTCTCCCAGTCTCAAAACAGCTGTTGCACAAAGTCACAACATTTAACCACAAATGACGAAAGACATTTTAGAAAAAAACTAATCGTCTCAGTTTGGGTGTGACGAGAAGAAATATTCATTTTTGGGTGGATTATTCCTTGTCAAAAGAAATGGAGCATTCTCTTCCAAACAATTAGATAAAGATCTAAAGATCTTGGAGATTCTCTAGGGGCCATGATGAAGTTTACATAGGGTGAAAAAAACACGCACGTGTGAACCACATCCTGTAAAGATGGGCTCTGGGGGACAAGAGCATTGTTGTGTGTAACTGCCAAATATGAAGATAGCTTGGAATGAAATGTCTAGAAAGGTAGAAATCTGATCAAATTTACAATAAAAATAATGTGTGTATTGCTAATGCCATTGACACAAGCAAGAAATGTGTTGATGCTGGTAAACAGAGCAATTGATGCAAGTAATGTAACAATTAATGCAAGCAGGAAATATGTTAATGTATATATAGCATATAGCATACATGTATAATGTATAGAGAGCATTTAAGCAAGCGGCAAGAGGAAGCCAGCTACAGACCACAACAACAGAAGATCACAGAAGACACCTGACATTCTTAGAGGGATAACATATGAAGAGTTCAGATGCAAAAACCTTTAACCCTCTACCGCACGCATTATGATAAATCTATAGAAAAAAATATGACTCTTTATCTTTTCTTAGAAAGGCTTAACTTGAAGTGCTGTAAAAAAAAAAATATTGGGAAAAAAAATATTATTTTAAGGTACTTTATGATATGTTGCCATATGGCAAAAACGTACAATGGTGGAAATAACTTAGAATAAGTGTAAGTGTATATAGTTAATATTTTTCCTCAGAAATGTTGTTTGTATTGAATCAATTGGTGCTATTATAAGCTTTAGTTATAAACAACACCTTGTACTTATTTTCCAAGATCTTGTGCTTTTATTTATTCCATTCTCTTTTGGTGAATAATGCTTTATATTCTTTGAATTTCATTACGTTTTTCGTGAATATTATTTAAATTGCAAATGCAGACAGTTAAAAACAAATCTAATACTGTTCATCATGTATCATAAAACATTGACATAAAACCAAAAACATTGCAGTTCATGAAAATTCAACATTACGCAATCTTATGAGGAAGGTTATGAACATGAACCCCCCATAATCCTTGAAACTTCACCTTTTTTCTGTACGAAACTTCAAAAAACATTTTTTTTCAGAGGTGAGACATGTACACATCACATTTGGTGCACTTCACCCTAACAATACACTTACATCCACTTGCACCTGCCTTTTTGAGACACCATGGTAGGCCAGTGGCAGTCCTTGACATACAACTAATCAACATTATATCACTAGCATTAATGTTTTTATTGTTACAGCTTAACAGACTACTGCTAGCTAGCTAACCTATTATAATAATGTCATTCCATTATTGCGCAGTGTTGCCATATGGCAACATAGACATTTTATCGATTTAACAAATAAATAAAACTTTAAAACTAATTTCATAATAACTTTTTTGAGTGGTGAATATGTCATCATACCTTACCTGAGATGATGTTAAAAAATTTTTTGTGAATGTGACATGGGCGGGTCCTTGTTTGTTACTGACGTTTTAGTTTGCTTTCAGCAACTACCGACAAGAGACGGCAGTCTGTCAGAAATCGCGCCACAGAAAAAAATTGCATGTCATGTGACTTAACCAAAGCACATCATTGGCTAAACTAAGGTCTTCTCTTACCAACAAAAAAAAAACAAGAATGCTCTCTTAAAGAGACAGTGGCAGGGAAATGAACACAAAGAGTATGTTGCCATATGGCAACACTATGCGGTAGAGGGTTAACTCTGTCTGACATGTTTTCTTTTAAAGCTGCAGTCCGTAATTTTTGCCTCTTTGTCGCCATCTCTGTTTGAAACCTGCAATTGCAGTTATTTGCAGAATTATCTTTATGTGGGTTGTGCATCGGCATGAATCTAATGTTTTGAGGGGAATGTGTGGCTGTCAGTCGGAATCACAGATTGTAGTCTCGGAAATATGGCCAAAATTAGAATTTTCACCAGAAAATGTCACCTGAATAAGTAAGTAACAAATCTGCCACTTGTTCTGACCAACTGAGAAAAAAAGCATTACAATAAATCACGCTGCCAATAATGATTAAATCTAACGATCGCTTAGCTCATATCACGTCAAACCGTGCAAATTATTATTATTGTTATACTTTGTTCTCAAATTACCTGTAGGTTTCAAATTCTGTACAGTGTAATCTCTAACGTTAATTTGTCATACCATACAGTCCGCCATCAGAATGATAAGTTTAATTATTCCAGCTGCTGTGAGAAAAGGCCTGGAGTATCCTCACAATGTGATATAGCCTACTAGCTGGGACTCCCTCTTTATGTAAACAGATGTGACATAATGACGCAAAGATGAACGGCGGTTGGTTATGTACTTTCTCAAAAATTGATTTTGGATCATTTTTAACCAAAAAAGTTACGGACTGCAGCTTTAAATGGACATTTTTTACCAGGCTCATATGTTTAGGTTCAGTAATTTCACTTTAATGGCAGTGAAAAGTTATTAGTCAGTTATTGAAATGCCTTATTTCCAAAAATGTCACTTTAGCCAATAGATTCTCCAAGTCCACCTTTATGAACAACAAGACTTAGTAAAATGTCCGTTTCTGTCACTTTTACAGCAGCAAAAGGAACACTGTTGTGTTTACTTGCTCGCGAGTTGCATGCTCCTGTCATTGCCACTGTAACGATGGACAAAACATGATAAAATCATGCTCGTACACACCATCATTTCGATTTGCGTCTTCCGGTGCATTCTTCTGTGGACTTAGAGGCTTTTGCTGCTAAAGGGAAGTGCCGTTTAGCGGTTTCTGCCAACGAACTGGTATTTCTGAATGTGCTGACGCTGGGATTTTGTGGATTTGAAGCTAAAGTATTTGATGAACGTATATTATGTTCTCATATACAGAGAGCATTCGCTCAATATCATTATCTCATTTTTGACTGAGGTGGCGTTTAGCGGCATTTGCATATGATCTGAACTCTACATATACTGAGTAAAGGAGAGGGTAAGCTTTAAGATGGCCCACTGAACTTCCAGCTTAGCTGGCATAGAGTGGTGTATTTAGCTTTCGCCTCTACTAGAAATAATAAAATGAGAATGATGACTGCTCTCAAACTCTGATAGTATTGTCCCAGTCTGTTTATTGCTGTAGAGTAATCCATTTTGGGGTATCATGAGATGAATGTCTAAAAAAGATAGATTTTTATAGCGATATCCTGACAGACTTTACAAAGTCGGTCAAAGTTGCCAACCAGTTGCAACAGAGTGCATAAGAAGGGCATAGCTGTCCAGCTGTGGTGCACTGAACGGAAGGTGTGGTTGTTATCTGGACCATAGTTTAAAGGTGGTGACCAGAGTAGACACTGAGATAATATAATCGAAGAATAGAATATTATACGCCTACCTGACTCCTCCTGAATCTTTAAAGGTAAACCTTTTACAGGAGTTGAGTAGAATAGAGGAAGTGGCTTGTGACCAAAATAGAGTTATGAGGTCACAGTTGAAACCACCTAGTGGGTGACACTGCACATCCTTTAAAAGAAGTCATATTATGCCCTTTTACAAAGTCTTGATTTTGTGTTTGGTATCTTCTAGAATAGGTTTTCGTGCTTGATGTTAAATAAAAAAAAAAACAACAACATTATTTTTTCCCATATTTTACACTGTTGCGGCTCCTCTCTTCCCAGTCTGTCAGTAATGCTCTGTTTAGTTCCTGTCTCTATGAAGCCTCTCCTTCTGAAAAGCGCAGTGTGTTCTGATTGGTCAGCTAGAACCGTGTGTTGTGATTGGTCAAACTGCTTCAAGGGTGTTTGGGAAAAGTCACACCCCTTACCATAACTGCGAGTTTGAACACACCGCTAACTAGGGGTGTGACGAGATCTCATGACGCGAGATCTCGCGAGATTAAAATATGATGAGATTTTTCATCGAGGTGAAAAGCGATATTGCCATGACGGAAATTTGGCGGTGAAATTTGGATAGAATATGCCACCACTACGTTTACATTAATTAGAATAGCAAATGCCACCGCTACGTTTACATTACACCTCCACTGTCATTTTGCTTTTTATAGAAATAATGATTGCTTCAATCCCATCCAGCTCATCCAACATGAGCTGCATAATCGTACGTAGTGCAGCAGGAATCAGAGTTTACGGTTCACGTGACGAGAGTAAGTGGCGAGATTATTGACAAGTCCATGGCGTAGAATTCATTGCGCAACAGAGCCTATACGTCAGACAAAAGTCTTATTTTGTAGAATGCGCGCTCAGCATCACCGCTCCCTATTCACGGAGTATAGGGTAGCGATAGTAAAACACGAGCGCGCATTCGAAACCCTGCATTTGGAAAGCGGCTCCCTTGTGTCTCGTCTCATCGTGAGCTAACTGTCTCGTCACACCCCTACTGCTCACACAACTCAACCAGGCCTCGCCCGCTCGTTTCCGGAAAAAAACTCAAGACTTCAGTCAAGGTGTTTCAGGGAGGGAAACAGTGCCTACTGATATAAAGAATAACTGCCTTTGGAGTAACTTTGCAGACCTTTTTTCATGTTCAGACAGCAACATTACACACAAAAGAATGTTGATCATGTAAAAAACATAATAGGACTCCTTTAAAATTCCCTGTTTTAGATGCTGTCTGATGTGCTGCTGGACCCATCAAGCCTGCCTGGCCAGCATCACCAAGGTCGAACAGTAACAACCAGCATAAACCAGTCTGGAAATTACATCTGTCCTTTGCACCAGGGTATCATCAAGTCATCAAAAATCAACTAAAAGTACTGACCGCCTAGACAAAGAGTCCGGAGTCTCGTGTGAGCCAGTTGGATATCTGCAGGTGACGGCATTTCCTCTCCCAGATCCACAATCACACACAGCTGCTGTCCGCCAAAGAGCACCAACTCCAGGTTCCTGAAGATCACAGACAACAACGGCTCTGTTTATCGATGAATGCTTGACTGCTGCTAAGGGATGTCTACTTTATCTTGAAAAAATAAAATGACAAACCTGATGTCGTCCTTCTCATGGTAGATGTTATTTTGGAAGCTGGCCATTCGTAGTAAGTCGCTGCCGCGTGGATGTCGCCAGCACCATCGCTGAAGGGAGTTAAATTTTTTATTATAAATGATAAAATGTGCTTCAATATTAAAAAAAAAAAAAAAAAAACATTTGACATTCAGTAGACCAAGCTGTGCCATATTAAACAGTTCACCCTGAAGATAAATGTTCGTGCACAAAGCTACAACTTCAAAAGACTAACGATATGTACGATTTTTGGATTAAAATATCCAAAAGCCACTAGAACAATGTTATATATTTTGTTTACTTGTGCACTTACATTATCCCAAATGTTTCCAAGAATGTTTAAATCCAAAGATATATGCAATTTTAACCAGGACACGTACTGTGTCCGTGCGTCGCTTATCAATGACATCACACCCGCGCTGATGTCTGGTTTTATTTTTGTAGAAACCACGGAAACACTAAAGATGCTTTAATATATTATGTGTTTTATTAGACATGAGAGCAACTGTTCAAATACATTCATCGACAGAAAAACTAATCATGTTATATAGCTCAACACAGTAAGTCTTATTGTTTAAATCTTGTTTTCTTGATTTACCGCGAGTACCATGCCTAATATCGATCTAGCTTACTGCAGTGTGCAACAAGTGTCTCATAGTAGCACTAGAACAACTTTCAACACACAAATGTATCTAATATGATAAACAGCGCTGCTTTACCCCACATACGCTTGACCGGAAGAAGCAACTACGGCATAATAAAAGTTCCGCTGCTCTCGAGGCGTGTGTTGCACTCGTTTCTCATTAGCAATCGCTCCAGCGGCCTAGTTTCTGCTCGCACAGCACTCGGCCCTGCTCTGCTTCATACTGCAGTAGCATTAATAATCTCATCCATGAACATGATTTCTGCATCCCGCCCCAATTCTTTTTCACTGGCTATAGACGTGAAGACAACACCTCCCATGATTCCGTGAAATCAAGGCGTCATCAAGCTCTGCCTTTGTTTTGAATAAGCGACTTCTAGTGAAAATTTACATATTGTGCCTTTAAGTCATATGTACTCATTTTATGGTGATTTTATGTCTTTTTTGAAGCTTGACAGACTTACTCTTTATAAACTGTCAATGTACGGAAAATAGCTTTTTTTGTGTGTGTGTTCCCTTTTGTGTTCCAAGAAAAATTAACAGCATGGACTTAAGTTAATATAATTTTGCCCTGCTCTGCGGCCTTGGTAGAAAACATTTACATTCTGATTATGATAACAATATAAAGTATTATGAAAACAAAAGTTAGGAACATTCCATTTTGGAACATTCAATTCGAAGAAGTAAATAATGTCACATTTAATTTCATGTTGTGTTTAAAAGGGTTGGGATGTCAGAATGAACTCACTGGGATGCGTCCCTCATTGAAGTGGGCAAATGTTTTCTTGAGCTCTGTGTCTAGGACCCTCTGAGGAACCACATTGAATCTGGGCAGACTACAAGAAGACAGAAGGAAAAAAGTGTGAGCAGTTTCCACATGGAACATTATGTGATTATGATTGGACACGCTTGTGCAAACATGATATTATGTGGTGAGCTCACTGTACTTGCAGGCACAAATAGATATAGACTTAAGATAATAACTGTTGTCTACTTTAATGTATTTTAAAATGCAAAGCTGAATTTTCAGCATCATTACTCCAGTCTTCAGTGTCACATGATCCTTCAGAAATCATTCTAATATACTTATTTGATGCTCAAGAAACATTTCTTATTATTATCAATGTTGAAAACAGTTGTGCTGCTTCATATTTTTGTGGAAACATACATTTTTTTCAGGATTCTTTGATGAATAGAAGCTTTTGTAACATTATAAGTGTCTTTTCTGTCACTTCTGAACAATTTAATGCATCCTCGCTCAATAAAGGTATTTATTTCTTTACAAAAAAAAAAAAAATAAATAAAATTATTGACCCCAAACTTCAACTTAAAAGTGTATAAAGCATTTGCATAAGCATGCAATATGCAACTACAGTAGTTGACAAAAGTGAGGGAATTGGATTGGGGATTTGTTTTTAATGACCCTACAAGTTCAATTAAACCATTAAAAAATATGAGGAAAATATTTTATATTTTTAAATATTTTAAATATGAGGGAACTTGGTTAATGTACTTATCTGACTAAATTATTTGACAAAAAAATGAGTAAAATACAGCTACAGGTTTTATTTTACTTTGCCAAAAAAAAGAAGAAAAAAAGCATACATTGACTACATATAATTTCTTTCAACATAATTTCTTTGTATGACAGCCTGGCCAAAAATTATGTCCGCATAATTTCATTGCGTTTTCACAAATAAAACAATTACGCTATCTTTAACACATTTTTAGTAAATTTAGTTAATTTTCCTATGCCGGACATCTCTTTTGGCCACTACTGTATATATAGCTGTTATATAACTTTACTTCTTTGCATGTATAAATCAGCAAGTGTGGCCAGTAATGTTATTAAAATGATTATTTTGCTTTTTTACATCCAATTTTGTGTAAGATGTCTTCACCTGATGTTACCTTTGTATACTGCAAAAATGGGATGTTAATATACCGTTTTGAACACACCAATGATTATTAATCAGAAATTATGTGTGGGAAATGTATTTAGTAAACTGTTGTGGAACATTAACCATCAGTTGTGTTTAAAAACAGCCACTAAAGTCAAAACTAATCTGAGCACAGGAGGTCAGAAAGAGGATCTCTACCTGGTGGACATCTCAAAGCGGTCATTGACAGAGCTGACCCTCCAGCCGGTGGCACCTGTCCTCTCCAGCTCCTGCTCCCAACCCAATGAACTCTCGAACCAGTTCATGGTAGGGTCACGCCGCCTGTTGCTTAGAAACTGCTTCATTTCTATAGACAGCAAAGAGAGGCATTGAACGTTTGGAGTGGTTACAAAATCCGGCTTATGTGCAAAACCTCCTGAGAGCTGCAAACTCGATTTGTTTGCTAGAGAGCAAGCGGACTAGTGCAATGAACATGAACTGACTACAAACAAACCTTGACAAGGTTGAAAAAGGGCTAGAAGGTGACCTGTTTCAGATTACTTTCCATTATTCATCTGGTTGACGGTCACTTTCCTTCTCAGAGATGTGGCTTAGCTCACATTTCCTTCTATGATTCGTTTGAATATCAAATATGCGTGGGTCACACAGCTAGGACTAGGTGAAAACAATTATATTTCAAAATTATTCAGCTTTTTGAAGATATAAATCACATTTTTTTTTATTTAATCTGAAATCGCTTGAAAAAATTAATGGATTTTTTTTTTTAAAGAACCATTATTTCAGCCATTATAGCTAAGTAGATACAAAATGTTTAATGCAAGATGTAAACATTCAATCATATATTTAGTAAAAAAAAAAAAAAAAAAAAAAAAAAAAATCAAGAATGATTTTCACTAAATGACCACAAGAAAAAAAAATGAAATTTACATTCATCTGTAAAATAATACTTAGTAAATTACATGTAGCTCATTATTGCTGTTTATTTATTAAGACTTTTAATTCACATACATATACTTTTATTAATACAATATTGCTCACTCTTATAATACAGATCTGAAACTCATTTCCTCACTTGCTGATGGTTAAAAACCTGACAAAAACAACTGAAATGTACAAGAAATTCCTGCATATTTGTGCATTTCTACTTTCAATTTTTAATCTGTTAATGAGAGCATCATATGGAAAATGTCACATTCTAACTATGTACAAACATCAGATAAACATCTTAAAAAGTTCATATTCAAACATGATAAACATTGCAAAACAACCCTCAGGGACCATTTTGGAGTCATACTGCAGATAAGGAAAAATTATGTCTATAACTTTATCTATAAACACAGGATTTTCTCTCCTCCCTCGCTTTTATCTGTTGCGTTATAATTAATAACAACTCACCAATACTACCCAAAGCAGCATTCTGGAAGGAGAGGATGGTCCCAGGTTTCAGTGGCTGGTAGGTCTTAGCAATGGTATACGTAATCTGAAAGCATGTTAAAGTAGAGACATTACTATGTTGATCAACAATAAAGACTTGAAACATAAGTGCAAATACTTCAAGCTCAAGGTTAGCAGTTGCGATGGTTAGCATGACCCTGGTGGTAGATGCTGTAACTACACGACCTGGTTAAAAAAAAGCTTTACTGACAGCCACTCAAAAACAGCTATGTATTCTGATGAAATAACTTTTTAAAGACCCCCTGTGGTGAAAATCAATTTTTTAAATGTTGTTTATATGTCTATGTTGTGTTTTTAATATGCTTTAAGACAAACCATGTGCAAATTCATCAGTCGACACCATTGCTGAGAATTTTCTCCTTAAAACTGTAGTGAACCAAAGACAGTCTCAAAAACGTGGTTTGAAATCACCACTGTTCCCTACATAACAAATATGTAACCAATCCCATCAACGTGCGGGTGGGCTTTAGCATATCATTAACTATGTAGCGAAGCAGTGGAGTCTCAAGAGAAGCCAGGTTATCCTGGTATATTTTTCTGTTGATATGAAAAATCAAGTACATTTAGCAATATAGAGGGTGAATTATGTATATTACGTATATTACAATGTTACATGGCTGAATTAAACCACTATTTCCACTTGCCATCGTGCAGCATTTACTAGAGTAAAGTTGAAATTGAAAGAATCTGGTGTGATTGAGTGTAGGTAGGGACCAATTTGCATATTCATGGATCCACGTATAATAAATGAAGCAAGGGTGTAGAGTTACATTCATGCTGTTTTAAGGCATGAAGAAATTATTTATTTTCACAGGAAAAAATGTTTAAATAAGTTATTTTGGTGATCAAAGATCAATTTTAAGGGAAAAAAGTTTTAAATAATTTTTAATAAAATATTTTAAATGAAATCAAATGACATTAAATTACATTTAATTCAATTTAATTTAAGAATAGAAGATATTTTCCCTATGTACATTCCTTTTTGGCTCTTAAAGCATGAAATGGACATCTGTTTTTCCTGCCTGCTGCCTTTGACAACCCAGCTCAGGATAGTCAAAAAATTCACGCCTGCATTTGGGTAAAGCACAGTATCGTTCAAAAGTTTGGGGTCATTAAGATTTTTTAACACTTTTATTCAGCAAGAATGCATTAAACTGATCAAAAGTAACAGTAAAACATTTTTGTTACAAGATAAAATAAATGCTGTTCTTTTGACATTTCTATTCATCAAAGAATCCAGAAAAAATGTATCAGTTTCCACAAAAACATTAAGCAGCAATTGTCTTCAACATCGATAATAATAATAAGAAATGTTTCTTGAGCAGCAAATCATCATATTAGAATGATTTCTGAAGGATCATGTGACACTGAAGACTGGAGTAATGATGCTGAAAATTCAGCTTTGCATCACAGAAATAAATGACATTTTAAATCACATAATCAAATAGAATACAGATATTTTGGATTGTGATAATACTTTGCAATGTTACTGTTTTTACTGTATTTTTGATCAAATAAATGCAGCTTCGGTGAGCATAGGTGACTTCTTTAAAAAAACTTTCAAAAAATCATACCGACCCCAAACTTTTTAACAGTAGTGTATGTCTGACATTATATTAAGACAAACCTCCACAGCTTGAGTATCAGGTGTGAGTCTGTCGAACAGGAAGCAGAGAACACGCAGGTCTCGGCAGTATAACACCAGTTCCTCCGGGGTGAACTTCAGAGAGCAGGTAGGGGTCACGAGTTTGGTGCGAGACGGTCCCACTACAACAGACATTTATATGTATTAAAACACTGGGTTAAAATGCGACCTGGATATGTTCTTGACAGGTTTCATGAAAACTGAAAATCTCTCTATCAGTAAAGATCGCCTCACCTGCCACAACTTTTTCAATAGAGGCAAGAGCTACGTCATGATCTCCAAGCAGCACGGGATCTGCATTATCCTGAATAAATAAAAAAAGAAGCCATCAAGATAAATATGTCTGCAGAGGATGTTACACTAGACTGCCAGAGACTTTATAAACCTCAGCACGCCAAAAGCACTTCACAATTCACAGTAAGGCTCGACTTTACACGGAAAACAGTGCTGGGATTCTCATCCCGGAAACATCTCAGCAATCTGTGGCACTCACGTCAGGTTTCTGGCTGTCCTGAGGCACGAAGGCTACTCTGAAATGAGTGCAGAACAGAGTCCCAGACAACCAGCCTCCTCCTTCCTTAGCCGACAGCTTCTTCCTTACCAGCACGGCCCGCTGCAGCACACACTCTCCTGAAGACACAAACACATCACACATGATGAAAACTGGACTTTTAGTCCATATTTGTTAGCTTGGAGTCATCTATACTGCTTAAAGTTTACTATAGCAACAGGAAAATGTGACTAAAATGTGGAAATAAAACTGTGAACTAATATCTGTGTAAGGAGTTTAAACACAAACATCTGGTTTTTAATTCAAAGGCAATCTTCAAAGGCTCTGTAGGCCACGTATATAAAGGATATGTGGTATTTCAAAAATAGTTTGTGGGAATTTGTGATTCTGTTGACATAAAACTCACGCAATCATAAAAAATAAAGACATGGGGCAGAAGTTTAATGTTGGTAGAGCCTCTTAAAGCCGCCAGAGTCAGTCATGAACATGCTCTCAACACATGAAATGAGTCGGATTGCTCTTATTGCTCTTGTGGTCACTTTTCAAGGGCGAATTTCTTCATTTTATGACTCTCAAGGGTGAGTTGGACCTTATAGCTCATTCCTGAGGCATCATGGACCCAGATGTCTGAGAGAACAGGCCGGAAGCAGAGAGATCCGACTGTCACGGTGATTACTGGACTATTAGAAAAACAGAGCGTTTAGGATTCACTGGCCAGTTTCATGAGGAATGAAAATGCATTCAATTCCACAAGGCTTATAACTGTTTCATTCTTATTTTTAACTAAAACTATTAAAAAAGGTATATTTTATACACACACATGTGTTCAGCCTTATTCAAACCATTGTTAGTGACAATGTAATGTAGCAGCTACCAGTCTTTCATTTCTCAATTTACTCAAAATTAAACAGTTTCAATCATAATGATTTAACCTGGCTTGTGTTCAGGATTTGCTCATGTGCTAATTTGAACCACACATCCAGTTTAATTTGTTTTTGTCAGCATTTGTTTTCCATTTGTTCTTCACTTTAAGGCAAGAGTAGCGTGAGCTACCAGAGCGATGCCATGCTGATCATATCTCTCAGATTCACATCAGCCTGATTTTTTCCAGGTTTTAGGCTACTGCATGACGTCTTGTGAATAAGAAACCATCAAGCATGGTCACATCTCACATTCCCAATGATAACAGAGAAAACATCCATCTTATTATTTCATGAGCTTCTGTTTAAAACATTGCCAGCAAGGTATGACTATCAGGACTCGGTAACAGTGACTTTAAACCAGATAAAAAGGACTAACAGCTCTGACCACTTCCACATCGCACACTCTTCAATTGGCATGCCGTATGTCACTTTACTATGTATAGAAAAGCACACAGAAAATGTCCCTACTTTCTGATAGATATCACATAATTAGGCTTCTGGAGAAATCAGACAGTCCTGGGCTCGTAAACAGTAATAAAATTAAAAAATAAAAAATAAAGTAGAACATAAATAAATAATAAAAATATAAAAAATAAATAAAAAAGAATAAGTAATAAAATAAAAAATAAAAGGTAATAAATATAAATAAATAAGTAATAAATGAATGAATAAAAAAAATGAAAAAATAAATAAATATATAAAAATATAAAAAATAAATAAAAGAATAAGTAATAAAATAAAAAATAAAAGGTAATAAATATAAATAAATAAGTGATAAATGAATGAATAAAAAAATGAAAAAATAAATAAATATATAAAAATATAAAAAATAAATAAAAGAATAAGTAATAAAATAAAAAATAAAAGGTAATAAATATAAATAAATAAGTGATAAATGAATGAATAAAAAATGAAAAAATAAATAAATATATAAAAATATAAAAAATAAATAAAAGAATAAGTAATAAAATAAAAAATAAAAGGTAATAAATATAAATAAATAAGTGATAAATGAATGAATAAAAAAATGAAAAAATAAATAAATATATAAAAATATAAAAAATAAATAAAAGAATAAGTAATAAAATAAAAAATAAAAGGTAATAAATATAAATAAATAAGTGATAAATGAATGAATAAAAAAAGAAAAAATAAATAAAAATATAAAAATATAAAAAATAAATAAAAGAATAAGTAATAAAATAAAAAATAAAAGGTAATAAATATAAATAAATAAGTGATAAATGAATGAATAAAAAAATGAAAAAATAAATAAATATATAAAAATATAAAAAATAAATAAAAGTAATAAAATAAAAAATAAAAGGTAATAAATATAAATAAATAAGTGATAAATGAATGAATAAAAAAATGAAAAATAAATAAATATATAAAAATATAAAAAATAAATAAAAGAATAAGTAATAAAATAAAAAATAAAAGGTAATAAATATAAATAAATAAGTAATAAATGAATAAATAAAAAAATGAAAAAATAAATATATAAAAATATAAAAATTAAATAAAAAAGAATAAGTAATAAAATAAAAAATAAAAGGTAATAAACAGAAATAAATAAGTAATAAATGAATGAATAAAAAAATGAAAAAATAAAAAAACAAAAATATAAAAAAATAAATAAAAAGAATAAGTAATAAAATAAAAAATAAAAGGTAATAAATAGAAATAAATAAGTAGTAAATGAATAAATAAATAAATAAATAAATATATAAAAATATAAAAATAAATAAAAAAGAATAAGTAATAAAATAAAAAATAAAAGGTAATAAGTAGAAATAAATAATAATAAATTAATAAATAAAAATAAATAAATAATACATGAAAAAATAAATAATACAAATAAAATGACAATAAATAAATAAAATGTAAAAAATAAATAAATACATAAATACACGAGTTCTGCTAGAACTCACTGGGGTTTTGTCCCAGTTACAGGAATAAACCACAAAATCAAATAAAAAAATACACTAACACAGCTAAATAATAACATCTGCTGCAGAAACTGCCAAAAAAACAAATTCCTTTCTTTTCATCCACCCAACAACACCAATAAGAGCATGCTATATAACTCTATATAACAATTAAACACTGAACAGCAGCATCTCAAGGGGTATGATGTTTAAAATTGCATACTACTATACAACCCACACTATTTTTACAATATGCAGTACTGTATGTGCATCATGTGTCTTTTCTGTACGCATCTGCCGAAATGAGCAGTACAGCCAGAGCACCCCACGAAAATGCTGCATCACAAAATCCAGTACAAGTGGTATAAAAAGTGCAAATTGACTCAAATTGAATTTTGATTCTGAGATGCTAACTGGATGCCATTCTCTCAATTAAACATAATGAGGTCATGTTACAACAATGCAGCGTACTACATGTTTGAATAATTTATCATTGCATTACATACATTTATTTTAAACAGTAGGCTGTCAACAGTATATACAGTATAATCTACTCTTTCAAAAATCCTCTGACCCCTTCACCCCCCGGGACCGATTCAGTTTCCTCTGTCCTGCGTTGGAGGGTTATCAGAGATGGTGCGGATGGAGTTTGAGTTTCACACACGACCGTACTGACGATAAGACTGCATGTGTGTCCCTTTGTGAGCCCTTTGACTCTGAATGGTTAATCTGTGTTTGTGCGCTCCATATTCAAACCATTGTGGATGGATGACACTTGTGATATCTATAAGCTTAGACCTCTAAGATTCAAATGAATGAGATCCCAAAACAAAGGAGCAGTCATGACATGTGCTGCTTCAGACTAAAGAATTATATATACTGTCTACACTGCCTATATTTTACTACAGTATTTATGTCTATACTGTATACACTACCACTCAAAAGTTTAAAGTTGGAAGATTTTTCAAAGTTTCTGATAGAAGTCTCTTATGCTCACCAAGGCTGAATTTATTTGATCAAAATACAGTAAAAACTTTGGGAAATATTATATATATATATATATTATATATATTTTCCCTCTCACAATTGGACATAACGATTATATCTCACAATTCTGAGAAAAAGACAGAATTGCAAGAAAAAAACTCGCAATTCTGAGGAAAAAGTCAGTTTTTATTACCTTTTTTATTTTTATCCTTTATTACCTTTTTATTTTTTATTCATGGTGGAAACAAGCTTCCATAGAAATCTAATATGCTAATTTGCTGCTCAAAAAACATTTCTTATCATTATTAATAATAATTTACATTTTAGAAACTGTGATACATTTCTTCTCAGAATTATTAAGTGAATAGTTTAATTTAATATACTGACTCCAAACATTTAAACTGTAGTGCATACTGTTCAAACAGAAAACATAAAAGTAATTTGACACTTTCTAGTTGACAAATTAATGTTTTCAGCACTAACAGTAGATCTGCAGGTGTCAATAAAACGAACCCGCGTTCACGCAACAATGTCTGCTCTCGTGTCGACACATCACACATGCACCATGGTGCTCTCGTGAACGCGCGTTGGAGATTAATATTTTGTAAATAAAGTGGTTAACGATTGTTTCTCTGAGCAAACAAAGCACTCGCATTGCTTCATAAGAATTGAGATTAACCCACTAGAGTCACATGGATTACTTTAATGATGTCTTTACTACCTTTCTGGGGCTTTAAAGTGATAGTTGCAGGCAAATGGAGGGACAGAAAGCACTCAGATTTCATTAAAAATATCTTCATTTGTGTTCCGAAGATGATCAAAAGACTTATGGGTTTGGAATGACATGATGGTGAGTAAATAATGACAGAAGTTTCATTTTTGGGTGAACTATTCCTTTAATATTGCTCAAAAAAAATCTAATTAGTCCTGAGAATATAAAATATAAAAATGATGCAATAGCTTTAGACATTCAGACATTTTAAGTGTGAATTAAGTGTCCAACGTTTTGGGGGCCACTGTATTAAACGTCCTTTAGAATGTTATAGAATTCACAAGTGTAAACAGTGAAAAGTAGAAACACAGACAGGTGTGCGTGTTTGGAGTCCAAACAGTAAGAGAATATGAAAGCTGAACAACAACAAAGACTGAACTGTGTGCGAGTAGAGCGTTGAGGTTAGTAGCAGCTCTATTAAATGTTGACGCGGTGGGAAACGCTCTGTGCTCCCAAAGGGCCGCAGAGTGTAAGTGCTGATATGAAGCGTTACAGATTAGGTTGTCCGGGTCGGACTTACGGCCGGCAAACATTCCTGAGTAAAGCTGCTGCTTAAACACACTGCTGACGCTGAGATTATGGAGAGGGGCTGCTGGGGTTCAACACGCACTCAGCACACTAAGTGATTGTTTTCTGAGTCCATTCACACCCACATAGACAGACTGTTATTCTCCTGCACAGACCACAACCATCCAGACTTGGCTCTTTTATTTTGGGATCAACTACCTAGAGTAAAAGCAGCGAAGCTACTAATGTGACCACATTTTTCAGTAGGGTTTTCAAAACAGTGTAACTTTTCCAACAAAGAGCGGAAAACTCTACATCGCTGTTTTTGTATGTCACACTCTACTAAATAAACACACTCCTAGAATATTCCCTTCTCTCATGTTCTTACTGTTCCTGTGCATTTTATAATATTTTACATGGGGTTTACCGTTTTATATTTCCTGTTTTAGCTGAGTGGGTGTGGCCTTAAAGAAGCGCAAACTGCATGTGAGCGCTCATTTGAGCTATTTATGGAAATAAATGTTGGTTTTATCTGTCCTATTTATTGTATTTATTGATTTGTTTTAACTCTTGTCCTTAATCATCTTGTGTATTTTATTAATGGTGAAGTAACTGTAAAAAAAATGTACGCTCTAAATAGAAAGTGGGAAAATGTGTATTTAAGGCAGCCGTCATTAGTGGAAGGGGGAATTGAAGGACGGAGTGGGTCATTGATGAATAAGGTTTTTAAAAGTGTAAAATAAAAAACATAATGGAGATATAATTCATTTTGAAGTTTTATTAAGTGTTAACAATGAGTTTATGTGGTTTTATAATCAATTAACACTGCTTTTGTCATTTTTTGCAAGATTTGTCACCAAAAAAGTCATTCAGTTTAACCAAAATTTCGGTTTTACCAAATGACAATATTTTCAAACAATGCTAACTGGCTAATATATCTAGCTAGCTAACAAAAGGACAATTAAACATTTTATATTAGTACAAGTTTTTAAAATATTACAACATTTTCCATGTTTTATAGCGGTTGTACCGAATGACCTGATGTTTCGGGACATGCGTATGAGCAAGTGAAAACATGAATTTTTCAAATAGTTAAGAGAGAGTTGGTTACTTTGCTTCATGACCATGTGGTCCTTTGCAGGTGTCTGAATGATGTCACATCCTGTCACATGATATTTATTGCATGACTTGATCCAAAATGGTCCCTTTATATTGGTTACTCCAAATGACATCAATGAAATGAGTTTTTCCAGACATTCTTTCTCATAACAAAGCAACGACTTCTACACATAATTGTAATACCATTTTGCACTATGCGGATATATGATGTTATAAAATGATGCCAAAATAAACAATATATACATTTATTACATTTTAAGATATTTTAATCACAAATGAAATGGCTGTATTGGCCTTTGGACGGTTAAACCGAATGACCTTTTGACACTTCAAAATCTTTAAAATACCTTTTGATGTAGCAAAATATAATTAAAAGCTTTTGGATTCAATGAAAGTGATCTAGTTGTACTATCTTACATACTTTGGATGTCACATCTTGGTGTTTTTTATTATTAAGGCCATTGGACAAAAAAAATGACCGGTCACGTCATTGACCCGATCATGGTTTTTGAGAGAATGTGAACTAGGTTATAGAAATGCTGCTTGAGCGCACTGAAATTCTGTCCTCAGATGAAGAGCAGAGTTTGTACTGTTTTAGTATATAACAATTCTAGATTTAGACTGTTTTTATTTCTCTTAACCATATTTATTTGCACATTTTGCACATGCGCTTCAATAAACATCTTGCTGGACTGCAAAATCGCTCCTGTTCTTACATCATGGTGTGATTCTCCTTGTGACTGTTTGGGTCCCTATCATAAACCTCATAGATAAAAACATGGAAATATAATTTCAATATACTATAAAAATAATCTGGCATTGTGGGACTTTACCTGGTAAACAGCAGAGGCCGAGCACATCTCTGCCCCGTGCATGAAGGCTACTGTGGCTCATCATCCTCTCCTGCAGCAAACACACAGAGATAACAAAGAAATGAAGCTTATCACACATGCTTCAAATACAAAACTGGTTAAATTTATTTACACAATATATTTATCTCAAAGTTCATTCAAATTACCTGGTTCAGTAAGTTCAGAATAACAGTAACTTAATTAAGCAGACACGTTAATGCAAAAACTTTTAAAATGTCAAAATATTGGAGGATTGATTGGTCTGGTTGATGCACGCTAATTAAGCATATATTTTTGTAATTTGCCTTCTGATACTGTGACACAAGAAAAAGGGTCTTCATATGCACTGATCAGACTGGTGGTTTGTTTTTAACAAGATGCAAGAAAGCACTTCCTGGCTATTTAAATTCTTTGTCTGAAATAGTCTTTCAGGTTTACTCATTTCCTCCTTTCTCACAGTGCAACTGAACCACAAAAGTAGCTTCATTTACAAGAGGCTGAAACTGCACGTGTCGATGTTATCAACCCATTTTAAAACAAAGCGTCTTTCAATTGCAATCCACTACTGAGTAGAACAGAAGTATAAGAGGGGTGACATACTTCCAGAGGTCTGAACCCACAGCTCTTAACACCCCGCAATGGAGAACGCTCTTCAGCATCTCTGTAACTTTTCCATATTGAGAGTTCGATCCAGAAGCATCTGGCTACATTATGCAGATAAAACAGACACCATCGTTACTGTTCGTTTCACTGTGTATCAAGTGCTGAGGAAGCCTCCAGAGCTGAAATCCATATATGATAATGGATGTTTAGTTTCACTTGCTCTAATCGACCAATCACAACAGACTGGGCCATCTGACCAATCAGAGCAGAGTAGGCTCTCGGAAAGGAGGGGTTTAGAGAGACCGAATCTTCAAACGAACCATTTTCAGACTTTTTGAGAAATGAGGTGATGTGCAATGAACATTATGAGTAAATTAAAGTGTTAAAACAAAATTTGATCTTGGATGCATGTAAATCTATTGTAGGTGACTCCCAAACAAAATCTGGAACCTTTAAAACAGCATAATTGGGGCACTGTAATTAACACATCCTACCACTCCAAGAGTTTTTTCCTTAAATAAACAGAAAATGTATTTCAATAAATAAATAAAACCAGCCAAATAACATTAGTTTCTTAAATAAAGTAAAAAAAAAAAAAAATTAAAAAATTATATATATATTATATATATATATATATAGGCCTATATATATATATATATATATATATATATATATATATATATATATATATATATTAATCTAGCTGATATTGCGGTGGGTTCAATTAGCAAATTAATTAATTAAATAATTAAAAGTTAAAACAATTAATTTAATATACTACGGCCAATTCATCTAGATAAAAAAAAAAAAAAAAAAAAAAAAAAAAAACACTAAAATCACTTAATTTAAAATTTTAAAATGAATTTATGTGTACACAACATTCTTAATGTTTGAACAATTGCAATAGATATTATTATTTTTTGAAAATTGGCCTGTTGAAAATCCTTATACGTCATTGACCCATACATTTATTTGCATGAGAATCGATTCAAAAAGCCCGCCAGAATAAAATTATCCGGAACAAGACGAAAGTGTTTTATTTTGGGTTTCCTTTGAACATCTGGAGTGGAGTTTTTGTTTTTGAACTTTTAATGGCTGGTGTTTGGGCCAAGACCTGAAGATAAACAACAACACAACAAAGTGTTTCAGAAACAGAGGTTAAAAGTTTTAACTAGGACAGGAACAAAGGTATGCAGGAAAGTGCTACTATGTTTGTTTGCTTGTTTGTTTGTTCAGGCTTAAGCTTTTAACTCTCTGTGATAAGCAACAATGTGTTCAAAACTAGCACATAACAAACAAACACACTCTTGCATCTGTATTTATGATGATTTTTTTTTTTTTTTCAAACTTACTCCAATAATTAAAATTCCCCCTTGTAGCATTCCTAAAGGAATACGGATCTCCAGACAGGAGTCGTTACGCATTCAAATCCCAGTGAATTGGACAGCCTCAGAGGATAAAAGTGCAATCAGTGCAGGACAGATAAATGGGGAAGAAAAAACCCTCAGTAGCACATTTCTGCTGAGGGTTCAGTTCTTCGAGTCACATGGTTGCCACCGCTATCGTGTAATCTCTTTCATTGCCTCTTTCTTCTTCATTAAACACATCCCTCCCTCCTCTCAGCTTCTGAGGGCAGAGGCAGCCAAGACTCATTGCAGTTTCCATTGCTCATGGCTTCCCCTGGTCTCTGTGGCCAGAGAATGCAGCTGAGGGAACATATAGGCCTCTTCTCCCCTGAATCATCCAGAAACAGGACGGCCAATGGGAATGTTGGGATGTACTATGCCACCATATAAACCTCACACTGTTAAGTTTATTAGTCATTGCCTAGAGGCACAATAAGCCTTTGTGCTGGGCATCAATCTAGAGCTAAATGAGGCAATAGAGGCCCGGTGGGACGCTTAAACATAACGCTTTAAAGAGCTGATCTATTGTTCAGCAGGCTCATTATTTTCATACGCTCCATGCGTGCATCTCTCATTCTCTCTACAGCAAAGAAATGTCAACAAATGGGAACAATGCATCTATTTCCATAAAACGTTTGAAGTACTTTCTCTGCATGTCAGTTCAGATGTTTAAAAATAGCACCTTTGTTCTTTCAAAACTTTCAAACCTGAAATGAAAAATCATTCCTGTCTAGCCATGACTCTGCCTTTCCTAGTCTATATTTCCCAACTAAAACACCTTGTATCACCATTAGTGCAAAGTAGGGGGAAAACAATCAATATTACTACAAGGATCAACTAACACTAAACTAATACACTCTAAAAAATGCTGGGTTAAAAACAACCCAAGTTGGGTTGAAAATGGACAAACCCAGCGATTGGGTTGTTTTAACCCAGCGGTTGGGTTAAATGTTTGCCCAACCTGCTGGGTAGTTTTATTTAAACCAACTATTGTTTAAAAATTGCTATATGGCTAGCTTAAAATGAACCCAAAATAGTTGGGAAATTAAAAACCAGATGCAATTAGAGGCAACAATAATAGACAAAAGGTGAATGTTTATTAATAAGCTTTAATATTTTATTAATATAAATTTAATAGTTTAATAGTTTATTAATATAAATTTATTAATAAGCAATTTAATAAATGTTTATTGTTTAATAATTATTCATTGAACATTAATAAATGTTCATTTCCAACATACTTTGGGTTAATTTTAATTAAGCAATACAGTAATTTTTAAACAATATTTGAGTTAAATAAAACTACCCAGCAGGTTGGGCAAACATTTAACCCTACCGCTGGGTTAAAACAACCCAGTTGCTGGGTTTGTACATTTTCAACCCAACTTGGGTTGTTTTTAACCCAGCATTTTTTAGAGTGTACTAATACTAAAACTAAAACCATTAAAAAAAAAAAAATTCTTTGAAAAAGAAATGTTTCTTAAGCAGAAAATCAGCGTATTAGAATGATTTCTAAAGGATCATGTGACACTGAAAACTGGAGTAATGATGCTGAATATTCAGCTTAGTTTCACAGGAATAAATTGCATGTTAAATTATAAAACAGTTATTTTAAATTGTAATAATATTTCACAAAATTACTGTATTTTTGATTAAATAAATGCAGCCTTGGTGAGGATAAAAGACTTTTTTTAAAAACCTTGACTGGTAGTGTACATTTTGCTTAGTGAATGATAAACCAAGGAGAAGAGCCATATCTAAAAACCATAGCTCAGCAGAACACCCTAGAAACCACATAGCAACATACTAAAAACATCCTCAGAACGCATTCACAACACCCACAATACCCTAGCACTGTAACAGTGATTTAGGATGGGCCAATATCACTCATTAAAAATGTATTTTTCAAAAATAATCTAGTTTTATATGCACAAACCACCACTATTCTAGCCATATTTGTCTATAAAGCTTACAATGCTGTCATGCTCTTTTTATGGAGCTTATTAAGATGGTAAAAGAAACCCATGCCTCACATAAAAAAGCAGTGCCGGAAAAGCTCCAAGGTCAATTAGAGGGTGTGTCGCAGTCTTGTTTATGTTATGCACCGTCTTTTTAAATAATTTAGAGTATTTTTTAAAAACAAACCTTCAGCAAATCCCTTACTTAAACAACCAGTCATCTCGCATCAAAACCAGATGACGGCGTTCACTTCAATAACATAAACTACAGTAATTACATACGCCACATGGCGTGTTCCACTCAAACCGAGCACAGCAACAATGAATGAGATATTTCTGATCTAGGAAGTTGCCCTACAGCAGTATATTTGATTTTGACCCATGGGGGACCCATGCAGTGAGTCATATTTAGGCCTATAGTTTTATTTTTTAAACCATCAACATTCCAGACAGGCTGATCCCAAGACTCCCATTTGAAGAGCTCTAAAACTCTGAAACAGTGACGGCTCATGGATTTTAAAATAGAGGAGGCACTCTAATTGTAGAGGTCTTGGGATCCTCTCCAGAGGATTTAAAAAAAAAAAAACTGCTTTAAAAGTGGCTTTTTTTGGTCACTTTTAGACATAAAATGTAAAATAAACAAAACAAGAAACATATACAGCATGAAAATATAAATATAATTTCACTCACCTAGCCAAACACTAAATGTCCGTGTTAAAAGAGTATGTTCGGCCATTTAGTGAAGCTGATTTCTGAAACCTACTTCATTTTTAATTTGTAGCTGCTCGAATAGTATCTTGATAAATTTGCTGGTGATCAAATATTCAAGATCTCCACTCTCCACAATTAAGTAGTTTCTAGATTATCAGCGGGAGCCGTTTAAACTAAAATCATGTAATTTACATCGACGACTGGTTGATATAGCAAGGGAAGCTAGTCTCCTCTATCATGTATTTTTTCAACACTCTAACCACTGAAAATGAAATACTCAATGCTAATAAGCTAATGTTTTGTTTTGTTTTTTCCAACAGAGGCAACAATACTCCCTACATTCTCTACATACTCCCTACAATACAATCCCTATAGTACACTTGAAGGAGTGAATGAAAACAAGCGAGCTAATTCAGGGCAGCTACTTTTGCATAGTTTGTGCTTGCTGTTTATTACTCATTTAAAACTGGCAGCTCCAGTAGTAATGAAAAGATTTATCGTTAAAACTATAAACCTTAATTAAACAATCAATTAAAAAAGGAATTATGCTGTATCCATACTGGACCAGTGGTTTGGAAAATAAATGGATGGATGATTCAGCTGCAGGCGCCATCTTCTGGAAAGACGCGGGAATTCATTTGGCGCGACCCTCAACATTGCATTAGGGGAATTCTCTAGCCGTTGAGTACGGCTGCGTCTGAAAACTTAAGCCATACTTCGTTTTTTTTTTTTTTTTTTTTTTTAAGCGTAGTGTATGTGCATAGTCGAACGCACAGCATTGGAAAGTATACTTCATTTGACTTGTATGCTTACACAGGCGTTTGAGTTTGATCTCTTGCAACAAGTTACGACCCATGTTAACATCTTTGTACAAATGAGGCTACTTTTTAACCTCTTCGCACAATCTCCCATCTATGTATGCCTCCGTCATCGCTGTAGATTGCATGCGTTCCCGTCTGTTCTGTTTATGCAGTTTTTCTTTGACTACCTTGTGAATCGACGCCCCCAGGGCCATGGTTTCCACCTTGTGGATAAACTAATTACTGCAAAAAAAATTAAATGCGCACATGTGACCTGTGCGTACAAATACGCATGCTTACAAAAATCTGGCGGCATGCGTAAAGTAGCGAGTACTTTTCTGATGACAAATTTTGCGTCACGCACACTGTACCCTGACCTTCGCGTATGCGTAAAAAGTGAAGTATACCTTGGGATTTAGGCAGCTGGTTTGTTGCCTCGTTGCCTTATCAGGCAATGACTTTGTAGGCAGCATTTGCGCATGAAGGTACCTCACGAAACTGATTTCAGTAGGGCTGCACAACGATTAATCGCGATTAATCGTTTGCAAAATAAAAGTCTGTGTTACGTAATATATGTGTGTATTCTGTGTATAATAATTATGTATATATAAATACATGCACATACATGTATATATTTAAGAAAAAAATTAGATTTATATATAAAATATTTATATATGTAATATAAAATATGTATAAATATGTATATTTATTTATACATGTATATTTTTCTTTAATTTATACATGTATGTGCATGTATTTATATATACATAATTATTATACACAGAACACACACATATATTACGTAACAGACTTTTATTTTGCAAACGATTATTGCGATTAATCGTTGTGCAGCCCTAGATTTCGGACAGAATTCTGAGGGAGCGTAACAGTTTAATGATCTACAGCAAAATAACGCAAGCTTTGGCAAATATTTAATTACTACAGTAGTAACTTCTCGCTTGAAATGACATCAGAAGTGGAAAATGTTGGTCAAAACATACATTTACACACAAACTAACCAGAAACCACAACTTTCAGATGCCATTTGCTCAACTGTCTCAGAATGGAAGCACAGGATTGTGGGATATCAAAGGCAGCGAAGGATACATCTGTGCTGCCTTCAAAAATCGATCAGATGAACGCATCTCAGGAGACAGGAAGTGAAGCTAACACTGGATTCGGACGTGCCTTTATGCCTTCCTACCTTGGAACGTGTCCTCCGAAGGCAGTATTTTTAAGCTTTCAGAAACAGCCTATATCAGCTGAACTCGTTATTGTGACGCATTATGAGAATGAATGAGTGCACTCGATAACATCCACTAGGTTTCGGGCACAACTACAAATGGCTGTCCCCTCAAATAGTGCCCTATTTAAAGTCCCTGTAAAGTCATTTTAAAGTGGGCACTTTCAGACACAAGCCTATGGCTATGGATCTGCCTTCTCTGTCCCCTCAGACTTGGCTTAGTAGTTTTCCGAACGGCAGAATCGACACGTTCAGGGAAGAGCAGCGGTAGTTCTGACTTCAGTAATATTTTATGGTGTTACAAAGGTGATATTACAACAAGAAATTCACATTCTGAGACATGAAATTAAATGAATAGCTGGGAATTTTATTAACATTAAATTGTCCTTCCTCCTATTTTCCACCTCAAAATTTTACATAGGCTGTGCCTCCCCCGACGAGCCGCCACTGCTCTGAAAGATGACTGGTTTGGGCTGCTTTAATGACTTTAAAATGAAAACGCCAATGTGGTCAAGTCTCACCACAACTGCTACATTCACAATTCCTTTTCCATTTGTTCATTTACAGCACTGGAGCAAAATATAGGTCGGCCCTTTCTCAAACACACAAGCTTGGGTGGGCTCCATCCTCTAAATCTGACACCATCGACACACTCCGATTCATTTTCTGTGCAGGGATCAGCCTGTCTGACACAATGCATATTCACTATCCCCACACCTAGTGAGCTATGGGTATGCTGTTTCCATGGCAACAGCCAGATGTTGTGCACATCAGGGCCTCTACGCTCTCCAGAATCCACGGGTGGAGGCATCTGCTAGCATTTTTCCCCGGAGGCAGCTTAAAATAGCCAGAGAAAAAAAAGTTACGCAGCAGAGGTGAACACCAGCAGATTATAACTAAAGATGATCAGTTCACCCAGAAATCATCATTTACTCACTCTCGTGTCTTTCAGACCATGCATTACTTTCTTTCTTCCATGAAAAATAAAAGGAGATGATGTCTGATCTCCTCTCTTCCATACAACAAAAACGAAACTGGTAATCTCCAAAAACAGTAAGTAAATGAATGAATGAATGAATGAATATAAAAAATAGTGACAAAGACATGTATGTGTATGACTCCCAGCATGCTTAAAAATAAACTCACCACACCCTGAGATAAAAAGTGCACCAAAAAAAAAAAAAGAAAAAAAAAAAAAGGGAAAAGTAATCCCAACTGAAAATCCAATAATGAAGCCTCTGTTCAAACATATTTAGACTGTATAATTTTCAGAAAAGTAACAAATACAAATAGCCAGACATAACTTGCCCACTAAAGCAGATTTATGCTTTCTTGTTCCTTTTCAAGAGCATTTTTCTTGTTATATTTATTCTCAATGGAAAAACTGACTCCTAAACCAGAGATTCTCAACCAAATAAGCTGAAACTTTGTGAATGCAGTTTACATAATATGGTAAGGATAGTTATAGTATATTCCATCATTCACAATCACAGCATCTGAAAAATACAAAACACTGGTGGAGTTCAGGTCCAAAAGTTAAACCAGTTAACCTGCTAGTTCAGCTCCTCAAATAGACCGAGTTCAATTCATACGCCAGACAAAACAAGTCATTCTTGGAAAAGTGGAAAACTGACTCCTACCAAAACTGCAGATTGTGGTCACATCCATTAAAAGTGTTTCTGGTAAAATAATGAATTTAATGGATGCAATTTTCTTGGGAAAGTGACTAATCACATTTGCATGAAAGTTGCACAAACATTACATAAATATTTACTCATCTTTTACAAACTTACTGAAAGATGAAATACATAATTTTTACACAGAAGATTTTGCTTACATATTTTAATACGAATTATAATGTTTATAGTACACGTAGACACTGCAGGCATGAGAAAACAAATATAAACTCCTAAATAAATTATATCTATTATTTAACCTCAATGCTTACCTTCATGTCCGGTACCATCTGTCTGACTTTAAAGGTGGTTTTGGACCCTGTCAACATGATTTCAACCTAAAACAGATCCGGACTAACAGGATAAATGGTGTATTTGGAAGAGGTTTAGTGGTGAAGGTTTGATGTTGATGTCCATGTTACTCGGATGGTCCGCGTTTTGTCTGCATCACTTTCACACATTTCTGCGTCCGTACTATGTTAACATATCCAACTAAACGCGAAATCATCGTTAAAGCAACTCTAACCTATTTTTCACATAGAGGACGGGCTTTTCCACCGCATTTGTTTACAGCCCCTTCGCCATAGTGAAATGACACTGGTGTTACTGAGTAACAAAAACCAGTACCGAGTCTCTTAAAGGGCCAGTCCCGCGCAACACACTTAATGCGCTTCTGTGCGCTGCTTCCATCAGGTCTCAAAACCTAGAGAACTGCAGCATTTTTGGACATCAGTGGCTGTTCTCGAAGTAGAAAACTACCGTAGTGCTCTTACCATTTACACATTGTATATAGTATGCACACAGCCTACTGTAAATAGCATGAACATTTTCTGAGTGAAATACCCACATGACCTCTGATATTTGTGCAGTACACAACAGAGCTCGAGGCAATGGGTAATGTATCGCACAATGCAGTGCATTCGTTTTGAACTTTCATTAACAGTGTGAATGTGATGCATGAATATCAGCATTTGCTAATAGGTCCCTGTCTAATAGGTCATTCAAAGGGGTTAAGCCAGGTTTGGCTGGTTAGCCTAGCCCTGTTAGCCTCTGCTGGTAGACATAAACACAATACATCATTTGGAAAAGCATCTTTTCCATTGACATCCATTCAAAAATAGCTATATATTCTTTCTTTTTTCCCCTCTTTTCTCAGTATAGCTATTATTTCATGATTATAGTAGATGTTTTACCAGTGCCCAGTTCTTTTTAGGAGACTCTTTAAGCATGAAATTGTTGAGATTGCAAAAGAACAGCTTCTAGCCAATGAAATATTTTAGAGACTAGCATAAAAATGAACATTAAGAAATGTCCATTTGTATTATTATTATTGCAAATTATATAAATTATAAATTCCCAATAATATTAATATTGACAGTAATATGGCATAATGATATTCCAAGCAGAGCCAGTATCTTTAATTTTGAACATTTGTTTGATTAAATTAAGTATACTGAATATTTGTATATAACACTAGTATATATCAGTTTGAGAATATCCATTCATCCATGCATCTATCTAATCATCTATCCATCCATTCATATCTATCTATTGTCTGTCTGTCTGTCTATCTATCTATCTATCTGTGTATCAATATATGTGTCTGTCTGTCTATCCATCTATCTGTTCATCTATCCATCCATCTATCTGTCTGTCTGTCTGTCTGTCTATCTGTCTGTCTGTCATTTGTCTATCTATCTATCGTCTGTCTGTCTGTCTTTCTGTCTATCATTTGTCTGTCTGTCTATCTATCTATCTATCTATCTATCTGTCTGTCTGTCTGTCTATCTGTCTGTCTATCTATATGTCTGTCTATCTATCTGTCTGTCTGTCATTTGTCTATCTATCTATCGTCTGTCTGTCTTTCTGTCTATCATTTGTCTGTCTATCTATCTATCTGTCTGTCTGTCTGTCTATCTGTCTGTCTGTCTGTCTGTATCTATATGTCTGTCTATCTATCTGTCTGTCTGTCATTTGTCTATCTATCTATCTATCGTCTGTCTGTCTTTGTCTATCATTTGTCTGTCTATCTATCTGTCTGTCTGTCTGTCTGTCTATCTATATGTCTGTCTATCTATCTATCTGTCTGTCTGTCATTTGTCTATCTATCTATCGTCTATCTGTCTGTCTGTCATTTGTCTATCTATCTATCGTCTGTCTGTCTTTCTGTCTGTCTATCATTTGTCTGTCTATCTATCGTCTGTCTGTCTATCTGTCTGTCTGACAAATGACAGACAGACAGACAGATAGATAGATAGATAGATAGATAGACAGACAGACAGACAGACATCTATCTATCTTGTCTATCTATCTGTCTGTCTGTCTGTCTATCTATCTGTCTGTCTGTCATTTGTCTATCTATCTATCGTCTGTCTGTCTGTCTGTCTTTCTGTCTATCATTTGTCTGTCTATCTATCGTCTGTCTGTCTGTCTAACGTTTGACTGCCTGTCTGTCTGCATATCTACCATCTGTCTGTCTAACATTTGTCTGTCTGTCTGTCTAACGTTTGTCGGTCAGTTGTCTGTCTGTCTATCTATAGATCATCTGTCTTTCTATCTGTCTGTCTACAGTATTGGCCAAAAATTGGATATTTGCTCTTTTTTTTTTTTATAACCCTACAAGTTTGATTAAAAAAGAAAAACAAAACACGAAACTTGGTTAAGGTATTTATCTGACAAAATGATTTGTCAAACTACAATACAGGTTTTATTTTAATATGCAGATGCATACAACATAATCAGTTATTAATATGTTGTTCATAATTTTTTTGTATGACAGACATGGACAAAAAATTATGTTTGCACAATTCGGTGTGTTTCATTGCGTTATCACAAATAAAAAAATTGACTACGCAATATGCTTACAAAATCTTTAATCAATTTTTAATAATATTTAAATAAAGGGTTAAAATGTCATTTTTCCTAGGCAGACAAATTCTAGACAACAAAGCACTATATAAAATATAAAAGAATATTCTATTGTTCATAATCACACTATTTGAAAAATACTCAGAACTAGAGGAGTTTAGAAGAAATAAATGTGAAACCAGCTAACATTACGCCACTTCCAATTCTTGAAAAGGTTTTGCATGTTTTGCAATAACTTCTGCCAAGCCTATTAATGGACATTAGGTAGTGAAAGCTTTTTTTAATCTATGCTTTACCAATGCATCTAAATGCCAGAAAAATGCCATTCAATATTTACATATTTGTTTAAAAAACTATTCAGACTGCTGCACCATAATTCCCATCTGCACAAATATGTATTGCACTTCACAAATGAGCAAACACCTGACATTCCCATAGTTTTTGACACTTAATTACCTTGTCACTGCAGTATCAAAGAACCATTTCACAGCAACCTCCAACCAGCAGAGAGACTGAGACAGGCGGGTTTTGATTATGATGAGCGTGCAGCATCAGCGTTCAGATGGATATGAACCGATGCAGTCTGCACTGTGTGGAAAAGGCTTCCACTTGAAATGGATACCTGCAAAGCAAAAACAAATGAAAACTGATCCCAAAGATATCAGTGTTGCTATTACTAATTCATCAGACTCTCACTTTGAATTTATTAGAGCAAAAGAACTCACAAGCAATAGCCCACAAAAATACCTCATGAATAAGACAAAAGTCCTGAGCACTAATCTGGAAACTGCTAAAATGGTATATACATTCTCATATTATAAAAGCAGACTAGCTTTCAGTGATCAAATATACAGCTAAATTAAGGAGAGTGAACCTTATTTATTCTTTACCCTGTTAACTGTGTCCTGACACAAGGCAAAGATCACATGCTGTGGCAATTAGCAGTCTTAAATGGCAGACAGTGCTTTCTAGGAATTAAATTTAAATGACTTTAACCTCCAGTAACTTTTTGAAACTATTGGAAGGAGATATGTCAGCTGCATTTTGAGGAAGCAAGTTGCATGCTTGCTTATGGCTATAGTTTTTGTTCTCATTAATTTAGTTGAGGGTTAAATAAGAGTTAAGTGTCCAGTCAGTGACTGGATACCATAGGCCTGTTGCATGAAGCCAGTTTCAGTTGCTACCCAGATAAGTTCGAGATTAGTTTGAGCAAACTCTGTTTTTTTCAGGTTGAAGAAGGTGGATTGGTTTTAGAGGTGTTCATATGGTAACTAAAGCCCTGGGTATAGTTCGCTTTATGTGTACGCTAGTGTAACACAGCGATGACACAGTCGAATGCACAGCCTTGGAAAATATAATTAAAAATATAATTATATTGGAAAATATAATTCATTTGACTCGTACGAACACACAGGTGTTCGACACATGCTCAGTTTTGAACAATCTCTCGCCACGAGTTACAAACCAAGTAAACAACTTTGTATTCTTCCATGCTAGAGTTGTACAAATGAGGGTACTTTCTAACCTCTTCACACAATCTCTCATCTATGTTAGCCTCCATTGTTGCTGTAGCTTGCATGTGTTCCCGTCTGTTCTGTTTATGCAGTTTTTCTTTGACTACCTTGTGAATCGACGCCCCCAGGGCACGGTTGCCGCCTTGTGGATAAACTAATAACTGCACACACAAAAAAAAAAAAAAAAAAAAAACTGCGCATGTGCGACCTGTGTGTACAAGTACACACGGTTACAAAAATCTGACGGTGTGTGTACAATACGTGAACACTCTTCTGATGATGAAATTTGCATCGCAAACTGTACGCTGACCTTCACGTATGGGCTTTACACTACACGGCTAACCTGCTTCAGAGCAGTTTTTTTTCTGGGTTAGAGATGGCAAACCAAAACTGAACCCCCTGTTTCTCTTACTCCAAATTAAATTTGATTAAATTATTAAATTAAAGCAGTTTATTGTGGGGAAAAAAAATTAGAGGCAAAAAAAATTGCCCATCTTTTAAATGTTATGAATTATAATTATGTATAATTCTTATAACATCTTCATTTAATTATTATATGAACTGACAATTAATATTAAACTGTATTTAAATTAATATAAATATATACATATAAATAAAAGCTTTATTATATAAAACTTTTCAACTGATTAAGCTTTTCTTTTGCGCTCTTGGTGAACATATATATATATATATATATATATATATATATATATATATATATATATATATATATATATATATACACACACACAGTACAGTCCAAAAGTTTGGAACCACTAAGATTTTTAATATTTTTAAAAGAAGTTTCTTGAGCAGCAGATCAGCATATTAGAATGATTTCTGAAGGATCATGTGACACTGAAGACTGGAGTAATGATGCTGAAAATTCAGCTTTGCCATCATAGGAATAAATTACTTTGTGAAATATATTCAAATAGAAAAGTTATTTTAAATTGTAATAATATTTCACAATATTACTGTTTTTTACTGTATTTTTAATTAAATAAATGTAGCCTTGGTGAGCAGACGAAACTTCTTTTAAAAACATTAAAAGTCTTAGTGGTTCCAAACTTTTGGACTGTACTACAGTGTATGTATATATATATATATATATATATATATATATATATATATATATATATATATATAAAATTTAAATTCAGTTGATTCACACGTTGATATATTCAGATATTTTCTTTTAGCTGCCTTCTCAAACTTTCGCAGCAGCAGTTTATTCTTGCAAATGCATTTAAATTCATATTTTTATCTCCCAAAGGGATAGTTCACCCAAAAATAAAGATTTTGTCATCATTTACTCACCCTCCTGTTGTTCCAAACCTGTAAGAGTTTCATTCTTCTGTTGAACACAAAAGATATATTAAAGAATGTCTGTAATCAAACAGTTGATGGTAGCCATTGATTTACTTCCATAGTATATTTTTTCCTACAATGTAAGTCAATGGCTACCATCAACTGTCTGGTTCTAAACCAGGTTGGATTTGGATTTGGATTTGTTTTGTCAAATTTAAAATAATCTAAAAAAAAAAAGAACTTCAAATTTTGATTCGTCTGACCACAGAACAGTTTTCCACTTTGCCACAGTCCATTTTAAATGAGCCTTAGCCCAGAGAAAACGCCTGCGCTTCTGGATCATGTTTAGATATGGCTTCTTTTTTGACCTATAGAGTTTTAGCCGGCAATGGAGAATGGCACGGTGGATTGTGTTCACCGACAATGTTTTCTGGAAGTATTCCTGAACCCATGTTGTGATTTCCATTACAGTAGCATTCCTGTATGTCATGCAACGTCAACTGGCGGCCCGCGGGCCAAATCCGGCCCGCCAGAGATTTCCATCCGGCCCCCAGAATAATACTGAATTCAGGAATAGCCTTGTAAGAGGAAAAAGTTTAGGGCTGGTCCGAATACCATTTTTTGATGAACATCGACTATTCGAAGCTTCGGAGAGAGGGGCTGAACATATTTTTCTCTCTAATAAAGGCAGGAATCTGTGTCTGTATATCCGTTTGCATTTTTATTATTTCGAGAACCGTTCATCCAATCGACTTCACAGGGGAGTGCAGTGTCGCATTTGGTGCAATATAGATGGACACGCGAGACGCGACACATTCAGAATTAATAAACTTTTAGTAAACTACAGTTAGAGCAGCGCGAGCGGGAAGCGGCGCACCTCACGCGGGCAGGGCTATGCTCCGAGAACGGACACTGCACTAGTGATATAAAACGCACACACACAGGTCTGTTAAATTAAGCAATACTTTTAAGGTAGTCTAATAATTTTCTGACTAACAAATTGACACAGAAATTTAAACAAAGAAAAACGAAATTAAGTTAAATTAAAACGAGATTAATTTAGATTGATAATAACGGGTAAAAATGCTAATACATTTTGTCTATTATTCTATTTTCCACAATGTCAAAGCAACAAAACACAAGCTCAGACATGCACAAACTCCGCTGTTCTGCGCTCTAGCCAGAGAACACTCCCGTTGCTGGAACACGCGTCGGTTCTATTTCTAGCATGCACGCGTTTTCTGCGTGGCTCGAGCGCGCCTACGCGTGTCTCAGTGTGCAAACTCCAACCTGTTAAATATGGGAGCCGAAATAAAAACGGACACGCCACGCAGCTGAGTCGCTCACGCAGCCAGTGTGTCGCCGGCCTTATTCAAGGGGGAATGAGAACCGTTTTTTATTTTTAATCTAACGAAACAAAAAGCCTTCTGAAAAGTAGCTTGTGCCATAGCCTGCCTTCAGTCAAGAATGACGATAAACGCGTTCTCTCATTGAACATCTTTTATTGTTTCACGTGCTCATTTTTTCACAAATGTCAAAATTTTCCTTGCCTGGGATTTGCGCACAATTGCGTGACAGTGATGGACAGCTTGAAAGCCTCACAAATATGAAGCCTAAAATATCGCTATCGCCCCCTGGTGGCTTGCTGCAGTACAGGTAATATGTAAAAAATAACATAAATTTGGAATTAGAATTAGTATATCAAATAATAACATACAGTATTAGGATACAATTCGAATTTTATTTTATATTACGAGTATCTGGCCCTTACAGAGTCTGCAGTGAAAAATTCTGGCCCTTGGACAAATATAGTTGATGACCCCTGCTGTATGTGATGCAGTGCCGTCTAAGGGCCCGAAGATCACAGGCATCCAGTATGGTTTTCCGGCCTTGACCCTTACGCACAGAGACTGTTCCAGATTCTCTGAATCTTTGGATGATATTATGCACTGTAGATGATGATAACTTCAAACTCTTTGCAATTTTTCTCTGAGAAACTCCTTTCTGATATTGCTCCACTATTTTTCGCCGCAGCATTGGGGGAATTGGTGATCCTCTGCCCATCTTGACTTCTGAGAGACACTGCCACTCTGAGAGGCTCTTTTTATACCCAATCATGTTGCCAATTGACCTAATAAGTTGCAAATTTGTCCTCCAGCTGTTCCTTATATGTACATTTAACTTTTCCGGCCTCTTATTGCTACCTGTCCCAACTTTTTTGGAATGTGTAGCTCTCATTGCTTTTATAAAACGGTTACCACACAATACAAATATTAAAGCCTCAAATATGTATCAATGCAACTTTCATGAAGTAAAATCACTAAAAGCCTTCCTTCAGCCAGAAAAAAATAGTCCCTGACCGTGAACATCAACAGAAGTTACACTACATTACAGATCCTTGTATATGCAGCTGAAAGCTTGTGTCAAAAATACGTTTTTATTACAAAGACTCAAATGTAGAGAGTGAGGGTGGAAAATAAAATCAATACAAACAACTGTTTAAATACAATGAGAATTTTATTAAAACGGTGCAAAAAGAAAATAAAAATAAAATAAAACTAACATAAAAATCAGATGTTCTTTCCACCTAGATTGCACTGTCACACAGCCTGGGGTCACCTCTCAAACAAGGAGAAAGGTACAACGGCTGAAAACAAACACAAATTGCCCAATTAGCCAGAAGTAATGCACAAATATGATTAGATAAATTGCATCTGCCAGTTCTGTACATGCAACAGTTTCAGTCTCATGCAAATTCGAGAATGCTGATGACTGTAGCTCTGTCACATCCATGAAAACATACCATATAAAAATAGTAAGTAAGCTACATCATAACAAAACAAAGCCCACTGTATTAAATAAGAGAATTTAGTGTGTGAAATCTGATGGTGGATGCCACCACCATCATTAAAAAATGTACTCAAAATGTGATTAAGTAGCATAATTCGCTTCAAAATAGAAATTAGGAAACTTCAGGAGGCCCGTCTGTTTGACAACTAGCCATGTAAGAAAGAACATCCTAGTTTCAGAAACTAAACATCCCAGTCTTTTGAAAAATCTTACTACAAATATATATTTTCAAATCATACCTTGTCAGATCACTGATGGAGAAATTAGTTTGTTCACAAGAAACTCTCTGATTTAAGAGGCTTCTTTTGTCAGACAGCGCCGTACGCACCAGAATACTGACTCCACCACCAAATCAGCTGACTTCAACTCAGGGTACGGTCCTACAGCATACATTCGTATCTTTAAAAAACACTGTAAAACTGCTTTTGATTTACAAAAATAACTTGAACGTATTTATACAGTTTTTTTTTTTTATTTCTTAATACAAAAATGTTTGCACTCTTATTGAAGTCCAATGCTCGGGGTGGCTGAATGACCTTTCCATTTGTCAAATAAATGGATCCGTTAAACGCAAACTACGAGTACATTGGAAGGAGAACATAAACTCCTACGGAGAGAGTAGCTGTCATTTCCCTGACAGTTTCCTCTTGTTTGTGCCTTAAAGCTGCAATATCTTTGCAAAAGCACAATTTACCAGACGCGCACACGCGCACACGCGCACACACACACACACACACACACACACACACTGAATTCCTTTTTGCAACTTAGCAGACTGGAAATCTGGGTAAATGGTATATGCCTTACATAAGTCCAAAACAAAAAAAACTTAATTGCTTGCATTTTATATTCAAATGTGCCTGACCAAATGAAGAAAAAAAAAAAAAAAAGACTTTCTGAATCATAAAGCAGCAGCAGCAGCGTACACTTTGTCCCTTATTTACACTGAAAATGTGAGCCAGTCTCAAAAGGTCACTAGGGAGGCATATGAAAACGAAACCTAAACAAGTGTGCCATCTATTGGTTATATGAGTGAATAACTTGTCAAAAACAGCTCTCATTTGGGGAGAAAAAAATTAAACTATCAACCCTCTATGTTCTTATCTTGCTGGACAATATAAGGAAATTTAGTGCTTTAAAAAAAATTTAATTAATCTACACTTCAAAACCATGGGAGATACCATATAACGGGGTATGTTGAAATTGTTAGGATACTAGCCTGGCTTTTTTTTTTTTTTTTTAAAGGGTTAGAAATAGAAATTTCTGTCATTAATTACTCACCCTCATGTCGTTCCAAACACAAATTAAGATATTTTTGAAGATATCCGTTTCTGAACCACACATAGGCAGCAACATCATTGCACCTTTTGAGGTCCAGAAAGGTATTAAAGTCCATGTGACTACAGTGGTTAAACCTTAATGTTATGAAACGACGAGAATACTTTTTTGTGTGCAAACAATAAACAAAAATAACTTTATTCAACAATTTTATCTCTTCTATGTCAGTCTCCTATGATCTTGACGTAGTGAAAGCAGTGCAGCGCTTCCGTGTTTACATCCAAACGCCAGTTTAGTATTGGCCGACGCTGTACATGTGAGCAGCATTACACATGCCTGTGATGCTGACGCAAAAGCCGGCCAATAATGAGTCGGCATTTTGACGTAGAACCTGGAAGAGCTGCACTGTCTATACAATGTCAACATTGTAGGAGAACGACAGAGGAGAGAAGAAATTGTTGAATAAAGACGTGACTTTTGTTTTGTTTTTGCACACAAAAAGTATTCTTGTCACATCATAACATTAAGGTTGAACCACTGTAGTCACATGGACTATTTTATTGATGTCTTTAGTACCTTTCTGGACCTCAAAAGGTGCAGTGACATTTCAGAAACCCTCAGATTTCATCAAAAATATCTTAATTTGTGTTCCGAAGATGAAAGAAGGTCTTACTGGGTTTGGAACGACATGAGGGTGAGTAATTAATGACAATTTCATTTCTGGATGAACTAACCCTTTAATTGTGCAAATCAGTAATGCAAATGTGGGAACATTGGAGAAACAAGGTGCCTTGAGCTGACACAGTTATACAAATATTTGCATACGACTGATTACATTTGTATTGAGTGTTTCAGAAGCAGAAGGGGTTCGCTATGACTCCAGCTCTACATCTGCAGCACACAAACACTTACCCACATCAAATCAGCAACATCCTCTTACTGAACTATAGAGCCCATTTCACACGAGCAATGAGAGGGTAAAGGGATTGTTCACCCCAAATTAAAGAATCTACCAGAAACGTACTCCCTCTCATGTCGTTCTGAACCTGTATGACTTTCTTTCTGCTGTCAAACACAAAATGAGATGTTTGCAGTAGAGTTGTCAAAAGTACCAACTTCGATACCAAGTTGATAGTGAAATTCTAAAAATGTGATGCTTTGAGCACTGTTGAGCGGATTCTTAAACACCTCCGATTGGCCATTGTGTTCACACGCTCATCAGATATGTCTGTGATTGTAACATGTTGTAAATAGACATCTTTGACACTCTTCACCGAGTGCTTACACAGATACACACGGGAGGGTTTGAAAGTAGGCGTCTACCAGTGGACCAGTCCCCTATTAGACGCCTACTTTCAAACACGCTTGCTTTCAAATCCAAACACTTCTTTGTGCTTTCAAACGCTCGCATGCATTGATCATTGTAGCCAATCACAGACATACATGTAGAGCACGTGAACACAATGGCCAATCAGAGATGTTTACGAATCCGCTCAGAGCTCAAAGCGTCAAATTTTTAAAATTTCAGTACCGACTTGGTATCGAAGTTGGTAGTTTTGACAACACGAGTTTGCAGCATGTCCAGACTGCCCTTTTCCATATAATGAAAATGAATGTGGTGCTGTGCTGTACACAATGGTGTAACTAAACATTTGAAATGTTGCAATTAAAATTATGCAAAAACGGATCTCCCCAACTATGATCTAACATGTAACATGGGTTTGGCTAATCTACACCCAGATTCAGAGATAACGGAGTGCGTATTTGCAGTCCAACGTAGCTGTCTAACTCTCATTCGCACATCCACATTGGTGTGTCGTGCTTAGTTACAAGACACACATGAACCACATGAGCCATTTGTCATCACTGACATCAAATTTGTCAGTACATGAGCAGAGGGCAAGATTTTCTGTGAATAATGACTTATGGTCTATTACTCACATACTTGAAATATACCGCACGAGTTATATGTTCCACATTTACTTTCATTGTATGGAAAAGGGCAATTTCCTAGTCATACGGGTTTGAAACGGCATGCGAGGGTGAGTAAATGGCAGCGTTTTCCATTTCTGGCTGACTTGTACAACTAGCTGGCTTGATCAGAGGCTGTACTGTCTGTTAACAGTGTAAAAGGATTTTGAAAACATCTGTCACAAAATCTCAACTCACGGTGCATCGTATAGTTCAGATACTAAGAGAACTGCTAGCATCTCCCTACGTCCACAAATATTGACAACACTATAATCAGCACTGTGAATCCAAAACCAAACAAAAGTATAAATTCAGTTCAACAATCCTCCTGGGAGGACTGAACTAAGACTGAAAAGGCAACTAGGAAACAAGTCAGCTTGCGCACGACACAGTGGCACCTACAGCCGAACCCTGACCTCCGCAGTCCACGCGAGTGGAACCGCAAGCTCTGCCTCCAGAATGGAGCAAACCGCCAGACTAGAAGCACAGCAACATAACAGTCTATTCATTGTCACATCTAAAACCCACATGCACAACCTCTGGACATTAGAAAAGTGCTTGATTTGGTGCAGCAACTACTCTGGGGGCGATACTGCGTCTATCAATAATCTTGTGTCCAGTGAATTCAATGGAAGCTGATGCGATAACCCTAACATCATAAAGGAACACCATTTTATTTGGTGCAGCAGTAACATTTGAAGAGGTCAGAAATTGCTTTCAACATCAGCCCCCTTTGACCTGCAAGTACCTAGAACTAATTTATTAATATAACCAACATAATACTTGAATACTACCACATGATGTACCATTTCTAAAAATGATGTCTATTTTCTTTCCTTGAGAAAGGGATTTTTCTTTTGCACTACTTTTAAAGGTTTTGCACTTTTAAATGTTCTAGAAACACTTAATAGAACATAAATTACTGCAATTTTTAATGAGGATGTGTAAAGACCTAAAACGAACCCTTTGTCTTTCAAGGTTCAGCTCCATAAGTTAAACATCTTAGAATTGAGAAAGCACCATATTAGCTAATTTAAGCCAACTAGGTATGGCTTTAAAAGGGGTGCTAGTTAAAGTAATGTAGCCTTACAGTAAAATGGGCCAATGTGGATAACACTCAAAGTTAACAGAGTGTTGTTGCCATATGGCAAGTCTTATTTTGATTGCATCTGATATAACTTGATTAACTGTAGCTAATATAAATACGCATTTTCTGGTTGTGCTTAATGTGTATTTTGGGGTACGCGGCATGTCCATGTGATGCAACATAGCATGTTGTGTTCCAATGTCTATTGCCTTTGTTCTACATTCTCGCCACTAGGAGGAGACAAGGAGACAAGTAAGAGGATGACCACATCAAGCAAATGTGGGAGGAGCTTAAAGCTCCTGCCTATGAGCCACAGCAAATGTAACACAACAGCAGTCCCATTTCCACAATGCCCATTAATTGTGGACACAGAGTCTCAGTAACCTGGTTCAGAAAGGCCGATCTTATGTCTTAAAGCAAGATCCACGCAAACAGGATATGATGTGGCTCACACGTTGGGCTCCAATGAGTCCTATAGGAGAGAAACAGAACAGAGATTTGTCCATTCAAAACCTGTGGATGGCCGGCTCTGTTTCCCGTCTCTTCAGCTCCTCTCTGTAACAGTACGAGCAGTAATTGCCCGTCTCGGGGTGGCCGTAGTAATTGCAGGTAGGCGTTCGGCATTTGCTGGACTGCAGGTTTGCAAGGCCACCCGCACTGCCCAAGGAGTAATGCCTCACAGGCATCGGCCCATTTCGACTGTCCAAAGTCGAGCGCAAGTCCCGCAAGCCATTTGTGTAGCCTCCGGTAGGTTCGGTTGGGTAGTCAGTTGGGTCATGCTCTTGGGAAAAAGACGCCAGGCAGGGGGTGATGATACGGGATGGGCTGCCCAAACTGGTGGAAGGTGGGTGGTACTGGGAATGGGGCGGGCCCTGTGCTAGGGGGCAGTGTCGGGGCAAGGTGGCATAGGATGGTAGGCCTGGGTAAGACGACGGAGAACCTCCTGCCAGCTGCCGCCGTGTATCTATGTAACCATGCATATGAAGATGCTGTGCAATTGGGGTAGGAGAATGATCAATGAAGGTGGGCCTTGGAATTGGGACCACACCCGAGTACATCACCGGGCTGAAAGAAGTCGACTTCAATGTGTTAAAAGTAGGAGGTGAGTTATCAGTAATTTCCTCTTTGCTTTCAAAACCTCTGTAACTCAGCTCAGGCCCATCCTTTTTCAGTTGGGATCCACTAGTAGTTGTAAGACCTCCTGCTGCTTTCCGTTCAGCTTCCCTCCTCTGTTCCTGTTCGGCATGGAAGCGCTCCTCGGCATCCATCAGGTAGCGTTGGATCATCTCCTCTTGGAACGGCTGGCGGTTGCTGGTAGTGAGTAGCGCAGCGAAGATGTACTTCCGTTCACCTTGCATAGCAGATCGGAGGATGCTCAGACTCACTTTCACATCAGAGCTGTACTTAAAAGGGTCACTTTCCGAAGAGTAGCTTCCATTTTGCCGTTCGCTTATCGAGGAGGGTGAACCTTTCCCAGAGTCCTCGGAGCCAGTTTGAATGGAGGGAGAGCTGTCCTTACTGCCCTTACGACCTCTCAGAGAGCCTTTCTTCTTCTCCTGACCCTCTTGTTTGCCTCCACTTCCACTTGCGTTCTTCCCCGTCATCAGGCCTCCCACATTCTTCTTTAGCTTACTGCCCAGGCTCTTGCCAAAGCTACCCAGCTTGTTGGCAACGGAATCTGCACGTTTCTTGTCCTTATCCTTTTCTTTGTCTTTCTTCCCCTTCTCCTTTCCAATTGTGCCAGTTGTCCCTGCTGAACTGTTACTGGATGAGCTAGAGGAGCTGGAAGATCCACCACTTGTTTTGCCTGTTGTCCCACTGGTTCCAGTAGTACTGCTGTCCCCATTGCCGTTGGAACTGCTGCTGACGGACTCCTTATCTGACTCTCCAGAGTCTTGCGGGGTGCGGGCATCTTCTCCTGCAGACGCTGTAGGTGACTCTGGCTGGGCCAGTGGGGCCTGTTGAGGACGCAAACAAAAAAATTGGTCATAATAGATGATTTAGCTGGAATACAAATAACAAGCACAGTGCAAAATCTGAATGATAAGTTAAAAGATGACTTTTTAATTAGGTAACATGTTGTCCCCTATAACAGTGGTTCTCATCTCAACCATTTTGACCTGAAGGCCAAATTGTGTTATATAAAACACAATATTTGAAGACCACCTATGTGTGTGTATATATAATAAATATGTGTATGCGGGTGTGGGTGCATGTAAGTATAGGAAAAAACAATTTAGTTTACATTTTGCTTTCATGTTTTTTTAATGACTTTTAACTTATTTTAACATATGTAATAATACAATATAACAATATTATATTATATATTTTATTTATTTAATTTAAAAAAAAATTTTTTTTCCATTGCTACAAATAAAAATGCTTTGGATTTTTTGTCAGAGTAAAGAGTTTACCAAAGGTTTTAAAGGTTGACAGTTTAAACTAAACCAGTTAAATTATTCTTAGCATGGCAAACAAAGCGAGAAGCTCACCTGTACTTCACAGGGTAGAGGAAGCCAGGTGACAGTCATGTAGCTGTGTAGCAGATGGAGCTTGGCCTCCAGAGATAAGGTTACACTGAAACCAAACAATAGGCAGGTCAGAGTGCTGATATTCACTTATAAGTGGTATTCAAACGCCTTGGATGATAACAAACATGTAAAAAAGTAAAAGAATGAGCATGTTTCATGAAAAACGCATACATAAATAATATTTAAAAATATTTAAAGAAGTATTTAAAGAGATATTCAAGTGAAATATTTTAAACTAGTATATCAAATAGTGACAAATGTAAAAACTGTGGGAATAAGTGGGAACTACAGGTGCAACCCTGAGCTATTTGAGTGCCTCTCTGTGTTCCATTCATAGCAAGAATTTAGTGATAATCTGCATTAAAGAACAAGAGTTGCTAATCTTGAGTATTGTCCAACAGCGCACAGTTCCAACAGGCTCCACAGAGCTAAAGCTTTCATTATGGTCAGACATTACTGAACTCTGCTGTAAATAAGTCACAGCTGAGTCATTTGGCACTGCACAGTCAAAATAACCTGAATACCTTGAAAACATTTTTCTGAACAAATTTGGTATATGTGCAACACACAGCAATTTCAAGAATGTTCCACATTTAAAAGAAGTAAAAATCTATGGATGGCATTTGTGACATGCTGTTGATTACTAAAGGAAATTATTTCAACTCATCCCTCAGTTTGTATAAACACACATAAATTGCATGGATAAATTACTTTGACACAAAAATGTGAATCTCTCGCCTCAGACTTGACATGCAAGTTTTTTTTACTGTAAATATTTTATGCTTGTTTTTTCAAACTGACTCTAAATTATTGTCTGTGGTAACAGACAGCATATCAGAAATGTTGTCCATTGAGTGTAACTACATGCATGTGCAGGGGCTTTTTCTAAACAACATGTAATGTAATGTCTACCTTGCTAGCATCACATTGTCATTGTCATCTTTGCCCCATTCCCAGTCTTCTCCAGGATCCACAGCAAAGTGCAAAGGCAGCATCTTATGATCCGAGTCTGTCAGAGGGATCACCACTGTAGAAGTTTTTAACAAACAAAAGGTAACAAATGGTCAGTGCCTTTCTGAATTACACTACTTCCCTACTCATTTATACTTATTTACAAACATAATGTAGTATTTAACTGAACTCTTAAGACTACAGCCCTAAAGACCTTTGAAGAAACAAGCTGCATAAAGTGGATAAAGACTTTCTGGCAAGCATACATTTTTGCAGTTTTTGTTCTGTCTTGCTTGGCAAAACTGGTTTATCAGGCAAGAACAGCACAGTGCATGCACCATTTGCTGCATATAACCCACTCCTTACCTTGCTCTTTGGAACTGTCCTTCTGCTCCATTGAGACCAAGGCAGAGAAATGGGCCTGGTCATACGCCAAAACGAGAGGAGAGCGGTGACACTTGTTGGCTGGTACTTCCAGAGGCAGGTAAATCCCTCCAAATGGGATTGGTGCGAAAGCTAAACAAGTGACAAAAAAGAGAAACTCCTGAGATATGCTTTGTTTATTATGGAAGCTTGTTTCCGTCATGAAATAATAATAGGTAATAGCAACTTTTTATCTCACAAATTCTGACTTTTTTCCCCTCGCAACTGCGAGTTTATATCTCACAAATCTAACTTTTTTTCTCAGAGTTGCAAGATATAAACTCACAATTCTGAGAAAAAAGTCAGAATCACAAGCTTCCATAGTTTATAAAACATGGAAGGACAAATAGAAAATTCCTTATTTAAAAAGGGACATAGTCAACATTTATGCCATTTTATTTTTTTCCCTTAAAGTCAACTTACATTGTCATAATTTAGTTTTACACAACCATGAAATTATGCTATAGTCATATGATAATATGCTCAGGGTTACATTATAATCATGAAGATTTCTGATGGAGCCATTTTGTTTAGCTTCAATAGACAAGGGAGGGATTTTTGCATTGTTAATGTTAGAGTATCTCAAAGTACATCAAACTACCCTCATTAAAGGGATAGTTCACCCAAAAATGAAAATTCTGTCATCATTTACTCACCCTCAAGTTGTTCAAAACCTGTATGAATTTCTTTCTTCTGCTGAACACAAAAGAAGATATTTTGAAGAATATGGGTAATCAAATGGTTGATGGACCCCATTGACTTCCACAGTATGAAAAACAAAATACTATGGAAGTCAATAGGGGCCCATCAACTGTTTGGTTACCTGTTTGGTTAACCGTTTGGTCTATCAATTGTTTGGTTACTGACACTCTTCAAAATATCTTGTTTTGTGTTCAGCAGAAGAAAGAAACTCATACAGGTTTGGAACAACTTGAGGGTGAGTAAATGATGACAGAATTTTCATGTTTGGGTGAACTATCCCTTTAATGAAGGTAGTTGAACATTCTGCCATTATTTACCTTCTCCCCCAGAGTCCCGCAGCATGGTGTCAGCCACCACCACTATTGGCCTGCGGAGCACGTGAGCAAGAACAAACACATGAAACTCCTCCAGGCTCTCGTATACCGGCTCCTCCTGTGACTCGGCACTGTGGGACACAAAACACACTCACAGCATGTGCATAACACTCCAAAAAAACCTCTGTTAACAACTTAACTCAATCTAGAAAATGAAATTAGATGAAATCAACACACCCGTTGCTGCCGTTGGTGCTGTAGTGTATCCTGGGTTCACTAGATGCCAGTTTCAACAACTCATTCCACTCTCTCTGCCACTCTTCCTCTGTGTAAACCAGTCCCGACTGCATCCAAATTCACAAACAAGCATAATTAGGCTAAATTTTTCCTAATTACACTACCATTCAAAAGTTTGGTGTCTTTTAATGTTTTTGTTAGAAATCTCTTATGCTCAACAACGCTGCATTAATATAATCAAATATAGTCAAAACAGTAATACTGTGAAATATTTTTATAATTTGAAGTGCCCCATTATGCATTTTTGAATATTACCTTTCATGCTGTGTAATATAGCACATGATTTTTTTTAAAAAAACATTCTAATATGCTGATATGCTGCTCAAAAAAAAAAATTCTTTTTTAACAATGTTGTAAACAGTTATGTTGCTTAATATTTTTGTGGAAACTGTGATAAGTTTTTGCAGTAGAAAGTTCAAAAGAACAATTTATTCAAAATAGAAATCTTTTGTAACATTAAATATGTCTTTTCTGTCACTTTTGATCTTAATTGCTGCTGAATAAAAGTATTCATTTCTTTTAAAAAAAAAAAAAACCCTGATACCAAAAGATAAAGTGCTCTAACCTCTTTGTTCTGCATGGTTTGTTGCCATCTCCACCTTCGCTTTAAAGCTTCCCTCTCCTGACCATGATCCATCAGTGCATAGAGAGACTTCCGCAGCATCAAGTCTCGATCATGGAAGCCCCACATACCTACATTATAATATTCAATGTTTTAAACATAATTACTGAATGAATATCTTAAGATTTCATCTGGCAGTGGTTTCTAGGTGAGTATGCAGTCCTTTTTACTGTCGTTTTGGACACAATTGTTAGCGTTTACACTAAAAGCGCCTGCATGGAAATATAGATATATAGATATATCAACCAGCATCTATTTTCAACAACACATTAGTTCACTGGAAAAATAAGTCATCTTTAAGTCTGTAAACCTTTAGCTAAATGTAACACCAACAGAAAGCTGAAATGAATACATATAAACTTGTATAAAAACTCATCTGTACTGTGCTGATTACTTGAAGGTCAGAAGTCAGTTTGAACACTTACCCAGCGAGGCTGCGTGTAACAAGCAATTCCCATCACCACTAGTAGCCAGAGGTAATAAACTCTGACAGCCAGTGCCCAAACGAGTCCACCAGTTCAATCGTCCTGATGAAAAACAAATTTCTCAAATTTTTGGCAACAGACACTATGATACTTCTTAAAAATCCTTCTATGGCTATATCCAAAATCGCATACTTCCCTACTATACAGTAGGCAAAAAAAAAAAAAACTATGTGAACAAAGTTGCAATTCACATTATTCATAAAACAGTAGGCAAAAAGTACCCGCAGATGACCTATTTCAGGCGAGTACTCATCCAATGACACTTTACTATCCCATGAGGCCAGGGGAGGGGATTTTTGATTAGCAGTGAAATGACGCAACTGACGAACAGACACATGACAACATGACGAATGTAGTACGTCCAGATTACATTCATAGTACACACATCCATACTATATAGAAAATACTTTTTTAATGGTCACAAAGTAATACTTATTTTAAAAGAAGAATATGCGATTTCGGATGCAGCCTAGGTCTCTGTTCCATAAACCAGTGATCAACACTGGAAGGGCGATGGTGAACCAAGTGAAATATCAATCATAAATATTCTTTACTCATAATTCAACTATCAATAAAAATAGTTAAATATAATAATAAAAAAAAAATACTATTTTACTATTACCAATTTGTGTGTGCTGTGTATCTTTGGGCTTATTAGAGTATCATGCTAATGGCAAACTCCTGTGTGCGTCACAAAGAGCAGTATATGTATGACATGGCGTTTCTGCCTATGTAGGGCATTTCAAATCAGTAACTTATGAGGTTACAGTTTAGTCAGTATGCTTATATAGACAGTAGAGAATAATGCAGCTAACAGAAATGTTATGTTAGAAATGTCTGACTATAAAACTCAGAATATAAAAATATTTGGTTCATCTGTCAGAGGAGAGATTCTTGAAATAAAATGACTAACCCGCATGCTCCAACGCCACCATCATAGACTGCTCAATGAGGTCTCTCTCGATGAAGCCGCGGAAGTCGTCTCTGTAGACGGTGAGGTCAGGCAACTGGAAGGTGCAGAGAGGAGTGTCCAGAAGCGGCTCGTTGCTGCCACCCGTACTGGACACGTGCGAGCGGGCCAGAGAGACGATGGTGGAGCTGGCGTGAGAGATCCCCCTTGACAGTCGCTTCTCCGTGGCTGCTGCCATGATACATGTTCAGATTACTGCGTATACTTGAGAGTATGACACTAGACACTGGTAACCTATTCTTATCATTCGAAAAACAATGCTAGTCAGGTGAGAGTGGGCAGGGCTTAGAAATGACACCATATGCAACTAGTGTCATGATCAGAGTAAATCATTTACATAAATTATGAAACACAATTTGAGAACTGAGGTCATGCCATGCAGAGAGGCATTCAAGTGCTTTTCATACCTTGCACAACCTCATCTTGGCGATACAAAAGGGACCGCCCCGTTCGTGCCATCTCTTTCTCAATGGAGGGGTACTCTCTCTCCTCAGCAAGGGTGCATGACAGGTTCCCAGCATGCACTTGTCTCAGCTGCTCAAAATCACTCAGTGCAGCTGAGAGGTCCCAATTCTTTCCTGTGAGGACGAAGTGTGCAAGAAAATAAGAGGTCATAGTTCCACTGCACTTCTGCTAAGGAGTTTAAATATTAACCTGACAATTGTTAGGTGCAGCGAAGGTCAATGACAAATTCCCCTGCAGTAGCTTGAGTAAATATTGGTCTGTACTGACTGTAAAGTGTGCATACTGCAGAACTATGTATATTTAAACTCATTCTCCTATCTGCAGTGTTGCTAGCAACACGCGCTGGGTTTGTTAAGGTTTTACTGCACGTTCATTTAGATGCTTATGCCACTGTTTTTTTTTTTGCCCTCCTGTAGTCAGTTAATCAAAGACCTTAGTCAGGGTAGCTGCTATATTGAATTCTACACAGCTCACTCAAACAGAATTAATCAAAGTCGTAACTATCGGGTTTAGAATATAGTTTTGAGTCTTGTTTATAATTCAAGTGTTACATAATATGAATACGTTTTTGCAGTTATGTCATATTTACTTAAATTAAATATCTTATAATTTAGCTTGCATCAAATAAAAAGAAAAACAATGAGAGATGACTTGCCATTTAAATTCATTAGATTATCAAAAAGAAAGTTATGTTATGTAATGGTTATGTAATATTTAAACATTTTTGGGTTGTTTTTTTATTTAGTGTTATAGCAGTACTCATACAGTCAGCAATATAAGATTTTGTTCATGCCACCCACCCTATCCATCATGTCTACTAAAAAGACTGACATCTTATTGGAGCAAAATGAAAGAATCAAAGCTGAAGAGGGGGTAATGGGGAACAGGATGGTTTTGGCTCACCCTCCAGCAGGTCTCTGGCCAGTCCTGGTTCAGCTCCAGTAGAACGGACAAAGTCGGACAGGACTGCGTCCATATCCAAAGTCATGTGATCATGAATTTACAGTGCAGAAGGGGACATCAGGAGAGAAAAGACTGGAGAGCAATTCTCCCTCACAGCAAAATCACCATTACGGCCACACCTAAAGAGCAAGAGAGGAAAACAGATAGAAGCGATCCTTAGTGAGGCCATGCTCAAGCTTTGGCTCGCTGCATCATATTGGTGCACATTACCAGAGATCTGTTGACTCCAGCAGTCACATGCCATTCCTGTGACCTCTGCTGTGGAGCTCAGCTGAACGCTTCAGTTTGCATTACAGAGAATGTGCAATTCATTTGAAAGGTGGCTAGTATGATACAGCTGTTTTAGGTGCATTTCAAAGTCCCAAATTATCTTATTTCATTAACTGAAAAATTAAGGAATTCAATTACTAGCCTACATATTCAAAGATTTCTGAAGAAGAAAAAAAAAGCACCATGGTTTCAACAGTACAACCGTTTTAAACATTAACCACAATACTACTACTACTACTACTAATAATAATAAATGCTTCTTGAGCAGCAAATCAGCGTATCAGAATGATTTCTGAAGGATCATGTGACACTGAAGACTGGAGTAATGAAGCTGAAAATTCAGCTTTGATCACAGGAATAAATTATATTTTAAAATATATTACAATAGAAAAGTTATTTTAAATTGTAATAATATTTCAGTATTACTGTTTTTACTGTATTTGATTAAGAGTCATCTTTCAAAAACATTTAAAATAAAAAAAATGTAAATTTGCATAGTGTGCATAAATTATAAAAAAAATAATTTTCATTCATACCATTGAGCCCTAACCAATTTTATACCAATCAGCTTTATACATTGTTTATACATAGTTCTTGATCCTCCTTGCCTTTGTGAGAAGTTTCTACTTGTGAGTTTGCAAGTCATAATTACAAACATGTGCGTTCAAGTGATTTTTGTCTGAATAAAAAAGATGTTAAGCAATTTTGTTTATGTCTCTCTTTTGTACTTTTTCAAAGGCAGGAAGCTTTTTTTTTTTTCAACTCAAAGACAAGCAAATTATGTCTGTAATTGATGCTTTCTCTGTGTCAGCACAAGAATGATACATAGATAATGATGGGAAATTTAGTTGTGTCACACAAGTCTGCTGCCTCATAAACTGGCTAAGTGAGTAGTATTTTCTAGCAAGCTTTATAGCTATTCCTTATCAACAGTACACAAAACAAACACAGGCTAAATTGTACAGTCAATATTCACAATTACAACTTGGTATGACAAACACCAATTTTTTTTACCCACCATGATTCTTTAAAGGATTAGTTCACTTCAGAATGAAAATTTCCTGATAATTTACTCACCCCCATGTCATCCAAGATGTTCATGTCTTTCTTTCTCCAGTCGAAAAGAAATTAAGGTTTTTGAGGAAAACATTCCAGGATTTTTCTCCATATAGTGGATTTGACTGGGGTTCAACAGGTTGAAGGTCCAAATGTCAGTTTCAGTGCAGCTTCAAAGGGCTCTACATGATCCCAGATGAGGAATAAGGGTCTTATCTAGCGAAACGATCTGTCATTTTCTAAATAAAAACAAACAAACAACAATATACTTTTTACCCACAAATGCTCGTCTTCCACTAGCTTTGCGATGCGCCACACATTAAGTAATCACGTTGGAAAGGTCACGCATGACGTAGTTGGAAGTACCATGGTCTCATTTTCTCCTCCAAAATCAAAATTGTCTGACATCCGTTGGTTTACCTTTTTTTCAGTACTTCCGCCTACGTCACGCGTGACCTTTCCAACATGATTACATAATGCGTGGTGCATCACAGAGCAGTGCAAGATGAGCATTTGTGATTAGAAAGTGTATCAATTTTTTTTTTTTTTTAAATGGCTGATCGTTTCGCTAGATAAGACCCTTATTCCTCATCTGGGATCATGTAGAGCCCTTTGAAGCTGCAATGAAACTGACATTTGGACCTTCAACCCGTTGAACCCCACTGAAGTCCACTATATGGAGAAAAATCCTGGAACGTTTTCCTCAAAAACATTAATTTCTTTTCGACTGACGAAAAAGACATAAACATCTTGGATGACGAGGGTGAGTAAATTATCAGGAAATTTTCATTCTGAAGTGAACTAATCCTTTAATACTTCAAAATTGTTACATTAATGGTGATTCAGATAGAAGAGAATAAACTGGGTATCAAAGCACCACTTACATTGTTTTCCATTAAATTACATTATATTTGTCCCAAATTGTTGTTAACGTACATATTAACACCCAAGGTTAGACAATTGCGTAGTGTACATTATTCAGTAATGTTTGTTTTTGTGTCTTTCACTTTCTGTTTGCACAGTTTTTTTTGTCTAGCACCAATCTTCAAAATCTGATAAAAAAAACTCATTTTAACCATATTTAAATTTAATATATATTTATATTTATATTATTTATATTTTAAAACATTTAAATATGGTTATATATATATTTTTTAATTTTTTAATTGCATATCGAATATCACATTATTTAAAACATGCCTTGGATTTCGTGTAGCCCTACTATCCATAATGCCTCATTCATGCAGTTGCACATTTATGAAGAATTTTAAATGACTGTTGAAACAAGGTTAGACAACAAAGCTTTATGGAGAAGATTGCATCTTCATCAAGAGGACAATGAAAATCAATTCAAATGGTGTTAAATAGTGATTCGTTGCTGCTTATGGGTTTGCTAACAGAGTCGTCACATATAGATGACAACATTATGTAGTCAGTTTAAGTTTAAGTTTAAATCACCCCTCCCTGGTGTAATGGTACATCCTGTCAGCGCTGCCGTCACCTCCTTTAAAGCTCTGACTCAAACTTTTCAATATAATGCCCATGACTCATAATTCCTTACTGGGCCCTCCCCATCTCTCTGCCCAACAAAAAAACCAGGCAGCTTGCTGTGCCACTGACAGACATAAAGGGCCTTTTCAGCGAGGAAGCTGCTTTTCTCTCTTGCTTTGACTTTGTTTGGCAACTATAGCAGAGTGACTAGAGAAAAAGTAACAGCAAAAACAAGGGAATAGGTTGAATCTAGAACCTATCTGCTCATTTCTAGGCATGTAAAGATGCCCAGAGCAGCTAATCAGAATAATCCACTGGGTGGGGATAAGATTAGTGACTCAAAACAGCTCCTGTCAAAGTTCAAAGGAAATATGAAGCGCTAAATAAAACCCTGAATGATTCAGTAGCATAAAGCTTGCTTCACACTCACCTGACATCTTTCATAACATTAGTTAGAGTGAGTCAGCCTCTTCTAACACACAAAAAAAACACAACGGGACAGCAGTTTCAGAGGTCTGGGCCCCCAGGACAAGGTCAACAGCCCATCTCTCAGCAGCCAGGCTCTGAGAACCATCCAACAAGCAAAATGGTCAGAGACAGATGTTGTGCATGAAAACCTGAAAAACAGAAAGTGAAAGTTAACTTAACATCTCAGGTTATTGAGGGAGAGATGACTAACAAAAGGCTACTGGCATGTTTACAGAGTCAGCTTATAGGCAATTTGGATGATATCTCAACGTCACAAGCGTAGCATCATTATGTCATTCGGGTTTTGCCAGAGACACCTAGGTGATGGATTGTAAATAGACAGCACCCAACAGATTTTTCTGTATTGGCTAGCCAGGCTTTTGTCTGTTACATAACGTGCATTGCTGCCAACACGTGGGTGCTTCAAGATAGCAGGATCACTGAAACAGAGACACACACAAGCAGAGGTCAACACGGTTGTGTTTGCTTTGTGCACTGTACTGACTCTAGCCCTCTAACCTATATGACTGATGACTGTGTACTGGTTAAACTAACAACAAAGATTTGCATGAGTTTATGGAAATAACACAAACGCTTGTAACCCTTGCTCCCTTATAAAGAAGCATCAGGGCTCAACAATAAGGATGACCCCAGGTCAGTGAGAGAGAGAGAGTTCTGGGCTAGTTGATGGAACTGTCACTTAGGCCAGAGCTGCATTGTTACTTGTGTTCAGTGATCATGTGCATGTGATTTTATGCATTTGGATTTCTGTGACTTACTGAGCACTGTCGTTGTAAATTGTGCAAGTGTAAGTGTGGAACCAAGATCGCATCATCTAGCTAGTTAATGTAGATCAAGGTATTTTATGGTATTTTTTAAAATAAATAAATAAGCTCCGGGGGGTTAATCAAGGCCTTCTGAAGCAAAGCAATGTGTTTGTGTGAAAAAATATCCATATTTAACAAATTATGAAGTAAAATATCTAGCCTCCGACAGACCGCCTTCCATATTCATATTATAAAAGAGATGGAACTGGTGTTGCATCAGTTAAGCTTTTTCCATAAGTTGAAAAGGGAAGGCATAGGACTTAGTATAAGCTTTTTGAAATGTGAGAGTTTTACACTTTCTTCATAAGTAGAATATGGAAGGCGGTCTGCTGGAAGCTAGATATTTTACTTTGTAACTTGTTAAATATATTATATTATATATTTTTTTTTTTACACAAACACATTGCTTCGCTTCAGAAGGCCTTTATTATCCCCCTGGAGCCATGTGGAATATGTTTATGATGCAGTGCTTCCCACACATAGACTTCACTCGGGCAGGCCGCCCACGTATAATAACGGCCGCCCAAGTATATACGGAGACATATTTTTGTTTTTATTATTTTTATCCTCTTATACTTTTATATCCGCGCAAGATAATGAAACCATCCGCGATCGGTTTCGTACCTGCTCGTTATGTGTGCGTCAAAACTGTTTACTCCCGCTAACATTCAAATGGGCACTGCATTTTGCAAAGTCACAAGGGGGCGCTGTTGCGTGGTCTACAAGCTCACGCAACAGAACTTCAGACTGCTTCAAAGTGATTCTCAATCAGTGAAAAGCGCAGATTTATGCCAAGCGATTGCTAATGAACTCAAGTTGATGAATTATTACAATGTCTACTTTATGGCCTTTATATAAAATGTTTTAGACGATTGTAAGAATCTGAAGGATCAGCCTGCAATAGTACAGACATTTCAAAATAAGAGTACCTGTGTATTTCGGGCTTGTTTATAATTAAAAGTCACACGCTAAGTTTTTTCTTTTGGGCATTATTGGTATTTTGGTTACACTATAAATTGTATTTAATTTGATTTCCATTTAATTCATAGTAAATTATTGTAGTCTCCCCCACAGAAAGAAAAGACTAAGAACATTATTTGACACATATTATTCATTTTATAAATTTTACTATTTTACTTTAATTCACTGAGAGAGACACTATATGACAGCAAGGAGAACATAGGAAAATGTGAACCATTTAAATGCTGTAATTTTGCATAATTTACAATGCATAATATTAGTATGTAATTAAATGTAATATGTTATTTAATTAAAATTAATTTCAATAAATAAAAATACTGTCAAAAATCACACATTACTTGTTTGTCACATGTAGTAGACCATTTTTGTGCTGTGGGTAATAGGAGGATTTTTTGCCCGGCTACCACCGCAAGTATATTTCAAACCTGTGGGAAGCACTGAGATGGTTGGATGTGGATGGAACAGGCACCTTCTTCAGCTTCATACTCGTTGATCCCGCTCACTTCCATTCTAAAGCTCGGATGTGTCAGGATATTTATTAATATATCTCCGATTTTGTTTATCAGAAAGAAGAAAGTCATATATACCTATGATTGCTTGAGGGTGAGTAAAGCAAATTTTCATTTGAAAGTGAACTAATCCTTTAATAAATAAGGTAATGACACCAAAAATGACTAACCTAACTCATATAAATTTTAAATATTGTTACATACAGTCAGTAATAAAATAAGAACAAATAATCAAAGACACAAATAAATACAACAATAATTAATTCACTTAAGACATAACCGACTATGTTTACGATGCAATTTGACGAGCAAACGAGCTTCATTTTTTCGGTTAGGGAAAAGAAAGAAAATGAACATCCCTACTCAGAATTCACACAGTGCTGGCAAATCTCTTGCTACTTTTTGTAACTTTGAAGGGGAAACTAATACTACTGTTAATGAGTTACAGTACATTTGCTCTTAATGTGTCCATACACAAATCAACTAGTTTATAATCTTTTTGCATGAGGTTTTAACTAATTTCAAAAGTTGCTAACGTTAGTCTGCAATTTTGGTCTAGCACACAGAGTTAATGACTGCAGAATCAGCAGCTGAAGAAGTTTGTTTGAACGTTATAAATGCTCCCAGCAAGAATAGGGATGCTTCCCTTCAGGTGTTGTCTGCCCATGCAGAGCTAATGAACTCACTAGTGCACAACACCAGCATAAATGAGCAAGATAAAACACTAACCAGCCATCTGCTGCTCATAATACAAATTAGTAATGTCAATACTGGAAGAAAAAACTCAGAGATAAAAGGATTTCTGAGGTTCGGAGCAGACCTCCTCACCAGAAGTCACTGATGAAGGGTAACTGAATGAATGGTCCCCCATGGCTTTTAGAGCTGCATTAATGAGCCCAACTGGTATCAGGCAGCCACCACTGCTGAGCTTGAGTGAAAAAGAGGCTGCTTGTCAATCACAACTTGACAACTTTGTCACTCTCACACCATGTCCTGACCAGGTGCGACACGACTGAGTGTCACGGTCAAGTAATTTTTCTGTTCTAACTAAATACTGAGAGAAGCAACAAAAATCACAGCCAACGGGAACATATTTGACATTTAAAAATTCTGTCTTGCTGATAAAATTGCACATTCTTGAGAGGAAAATGTGCGTATATAAATTACAACAGTGCATTAAGCATCATATCATGAACAAAATGAATAATTAACAAATGCATGAATCAAACAAAGTCCAATGAAGTCTTACAATGATCTGATGAGCCTAACAAACTTAACTGCTTGGTGCTGGCGTAATCTGTTTAGGCATGGGATGCGTAGTATTATTATGTAACATCACTGCTAGGGCTCTGAGATGCGGCAAAGAGGAGATCGAGCCGGTTTGCTCTCAAACCCAGTTTGCACCCTTTCGCTACTGCATCAAGACAGGCTGTGCAATGATGAGACCCTGAGGCCTGAAAGCAAAGGACAGTATCAGGGGGTTGGGTGGGGATGTGTAAGCTCTCTGGAAACTCAGGGACTGCACCACTGATATATGCTCTTCAGCAACCCTTTCCAGCCCTCATTAAAAAGTCATTAGTTCAAAGCAAACCAATTGTTTAGCAGGAGCATAGAGTCACTGTTAATTTGTCCATTTGCAGTTAAGCAAATGTGCTAAACAGTCCAAATGCAGTCCCCTGTGACTCCTAATCAATATGTTCAATTGTGTTTGCCATTTCCTGGTAATAAAGAGGAACAAAATAAATATTTTTAAAGAAAATACATCCTATGTTGTTCCAAACCTGTACTATGTAGTATTTTTTTTCTACTATGGTAGTCAATGGGGGGCGAGATCTGCCTTCTTCCTTTGTGTACAGCAGAAAAAAGAAATAAATACAGGATTGGAACAACTTGAGGGTGAGTAAATGAATACAAATTTTCATTTTTGGGTGAACTATCCCTTTAATATCGATTTGTTTTTCTATTTATGAAGAAGTTCTACAATGTTGATAGTAGGGATGCGAGGTATACCGGTACATGGAAAATACCGGTATATATTTTATTAAAAATGATTCGATATCATGATTTTGCTCATTTTGCCGTTCCAAAGTTCACCGCTACGTGGTAGTGTGCTACCCAAACTGACGTGAAACTGGCAAACGTGACAACACAGAAGAACAAAATGGATAAAGCAGTTGAATATCACTCAACACGCCCAAATTTAATTAATGAGGAGGGCAATAGAAGTGAAATTTGGAATTACTTTGCTTATAAACCTGATGAAGAACCATCAAACCTTGCCAAGCATCTGTCACTTGCCCGTCCTGACTTGTACAAGACATTAAGAGATCGACAGGTGAGTGAATCATTCAAATGATCTAATTTAGACATTTTCTTTTAACTATGATCAACGCACATACATAAGATCATATCGTTTATATAACACGAAAGCTCCAGCGTGCATTTAAACCAATAATAATTATATCTCATAAAATTTGCACTTAAAGGATTAGTTCACTTTGAAATGAAAATTACTCCCAAGCTTTACTCACACTCAAGCCATCATAGGTGTATATGACCTTCTTCTTTCTGATGAACACAGTCAGAGTTAAATTAATAAATATCCTGACGCATCCAAGCTTTATAATGGCAGTGAAAGAGACCAACGAGAATGAGTTGAAGAAAGTACATCCATCCAAAGCAAAACGTACTCCACACAGCTCCGGGGGTTAAATAAAGGTTTTCTGAAGCAAAACAATGCGTTTGTGTAATAAAATATCCAAATTGAACAAGTTATAAAGTAAAATATCTAGCTTCCACCAGACCGGCTTCCATATTCAACTTAAGAAAGTGTAATGCCTCTCGCAGTTCAAAACGCTTAAGCTACCTCCAACGCCTTTCGTAAGTTAGATATTTTACTACTGAATGATATAAAATCGATTGAATGTTCAAATTGGCAAGGTTTAAAAAGACGTGGGCAAGAGATTTCCATCAGCTGTCCCGAAATGCAAGCTAAAGTGTTGTATCGCATTACTGATTTGATGTGATAATCTGTGTTGGTTAATTTGCTAATAAATATTTGTGGCAATTTCACCGCTTTATAAACGCGAAACCTGTGAGAATGAGTAAAATTGTGCACAATAGACATTTATGGTACCGATTTAATATCCATACTACGATATTAGATTGTGGTACTGTACCGACGCCAAAATTGTGGTATCGAGCCATAACTAGTTGAAAGGTCAAGCCTTATGTCTTGTCCATCCTCAGTCTGAGATCAAATTATTCCCTGAAGCAAAAAATATGTTAAATATTTTGTTAAATAAAATTAAGTAAATACAAATAATAATATTTATTACAATAATAATAATAATAATAATAATAATAATAATAATAATAATAATAATAATAATAATAAATGATAACAAAACTATTTTTTATGTCAATTCTAATATTAGAAAATGGGTCAAAAGTCTGACAAGAGAGACGTCCTGTAAATGTAATGTAAATATCTTGGAACGCTCTGTGGGACTAGAGCTTCCAACGCACGTTCGAGCTCTTATCAGCAAAGCGCCAAGTTTAGAAAAGCCTGTTCTTGACTACTAAAAATAGCCACATATAATCATAGTCCAAAAAAAGCAACACAAAGTACAAAGTAAAGTCTGCAAAACAGACAGCAGTGAGAGGGGAAACAGGAGGGCATGAAATCTGGCAAACCCCCACACTATGAATACCACAGAACACAATGCACTTTACTGATATGACTGAGACATATTTCACAATGAGACTTGCTCGCAGCCAATCCTTTAACTACAGTCTACAAAAAGTACAGTAAATTATTTGAAGAGGAACAAAGACCACAGTAATCTTGTTTTTTTTTTTGTCTCTGGAATGATTAATGTGTCACCGAGTTCAGGACAGACACTGGAACCATAGTGTGTATATACTGTAAATGCTAGTAACCAGAGACTGAGCTAGAACATCTACAGAGGGCAGAGCCTTTTAAAAAGCTTAAAGAATTTGTATGGGAATATTCAGAGTTTGCTAAAGTCTACTTATATCTCACAATACAAACACTAAGAGATAAGCCTATCAGCAAGCCCACACAACATCTGCTTCAACAGATTCTTTCAGCTACCAATAAGATTGGTTGATTATGATTTCACTTTTTAACTTTAGTTAGTGTGTAATGTTGCTGTTTGAGCATAAGCAACATCTGCAAATTTATGATAATCAAATTTCAATACAAAGGGAGATATTTTCTTTTAAATAATTAGCTGTTTAAGGACTACAACAAATGGCTGGTAGGGACTACAACAAGCTTCTTCCCGGGTTGGTGACATCATCAACCCTAAAATTAACATAAACCCTGCCCCCGGGAACATGCAACAAAGGTAGGGCCCTATGAAATCCATTTTATTTTTTCCCAAATTCCGTTTTATTTTTTCCCAAATTCCGTTTTATTTTTTCTGGATTCCGTTTTTTCCGTTTTAATTATGTTTGACTCCATTTTAATGGTTAAATTAAATTTTAGTAATCAAAAAGCATGTCTAATTAATTGAAATAATGAATCTTGTCAAAAAAAACAAAACAAAAAAATTTTTATGGCCCTATGATAAACATTTTATTCTTTCCCCTCAAATTTTATTTTTATCAAACTCTGTTTTCTGGATTCCATTTTAATGGTTTAATTCCATTTTAATAATCAAAAAACATGTCTAATTAATTGAATTCTTAAAAACAACAATATTTATTAATTAAAAAAAATATTTTTATGATTTTTTTTTTTTTTTCAGAAGTTCTGTTGTGTATTTAAATTTTTCTGGCAATCAAATGAATCAAATGAAATTATATACCATTTAATTTATCTTTTAATCATGAAATTAAACTTTTTTGTCAAACAATGTGCTGCACAACAGAGCTTTACTGTTAAAATTAAAACATGGAAGAAACACTGAGATTATTGTTTAAAAATATATTTTAATAATTTATTGTTAAATTAATTGATCTAAATTCTACTGTACAACAGTAATATGTTTCTGTCAAGTTAAATCGAACTTTTATTTTGACGGTTTGCCTAGAGCTTTGAGTTTCTCTGTGTTTATGATGGTAGTTTTCTCAAACGAAGCGGTTAAAGCAGAATTAAGTAACTTTTTTTACCTTCATAAATAGTTTTCTAAGTCCTTACGATGGTTAATTGACTTGTAGCGGTGTATTTGAGGCGAGCACTAACCCCCTCTGGCACGTCTACGCCAGAATACAGCACTTGCAACTTGAGCTGCACCGACCCGAAACAATCTCGCCTCATGTTCACGCGAGAGTGACAAAATGCTTTACGGTAATTCAAAAACAATGTATATATTATGACTTTATTAGACAATTTCGAAAATTACCCACCTCCATCGAGTGTACTGTATTTGCAAAACTACTGCGCTGGTGAGCGTTATAGTCGTTGTAGTCCAGAGCTGCGCTTGGAGTATTTATGACAGTGTGATTCACTGAAGGAAACTGTAGGGGGAGCTTCGCAAATCTTACTGAGTTCTGCTTTAAATGCTGATGAAGTGACTTTCAGAGCAGCTCTGGAGATGAATTCATGCGTTCATATAGTGAGGCGACAGAGGACGAAAACACCGCGAGCGTCGCATGTGTGAGGCGGTGTGAGGTAAATGAAACTGCGCTTCCGCATCATTCATTTCAGAGGCACACAGGCATGCAGGATTCATGTTTAAATTGTCTTTTTGCGGTTTAATATTCACAGACACTAGTCTATATCGCAATTTAATTTAAGTGTACTGACATGCTTTTAATTCATTCATCAAAAATTTGACAAATTCCGTGACATTCCGCGCTATATAGTAAATTCCGTTTTTATGAATGGATTCCGCGATTCCGTGATCGTGGAAATTATAGGGCCCTACAAAGGCCATGTTGGGCTGCTTTAGAGAAGAGGAAGAGTTGTTGTAGTAGAGGTTTGTTGCCATGCCGTCATTGTACACCGGACTGCTTCACAAACGAGGGTCAATTCAACGCTGGATTGCACAAAAGATTAACATGACGGCACATCCTAGTCGATGAGTTTAATCAACTCCACAGCAACTACATAAATATATCCACTAACTGTTCATTCTAAAAGTTGTAACTTCTTTCTGAATCTCTCCATCAGTGTCCAACTCCGGTTTGAACAATGTAAGGCTGATCACCATTACTGACAATCGTCATTTTGGCTGTGTGAGATTCTCCAGCTTTGTCGTTGTTGAGCAACTGAAGTTAAAGCTCCGCCCTCTTTTGGAAAGCCAGCTGGGAGCAGCAGCTCATTTTCATTAAAGGGACACACACAAAAACGGCATGTTTTTGATCACACCCAAATAGGGGCAAATTTGACAAGCTATAGTAAATGATCTGTGGGGTATTTCGAGCTGAAACTTCACAGACACATTCTGGGGACACCAGAGACTTATATTACATCTTGTAAAAGTGGCATTATAGGTCACCTTTAATGTGTCACTGACTTCAGGACAGACAGTGGAAACATAGCAACAAGTTATGGTGTGTATATACTGTAAATGCTAGTAACCAGAGACTGAGCTAGAACATCTACAGAGGGCAGTGCTATTTAAAAAGCTTAAAGAGTTTGTATGGGAATATTCAGAGTTTGCTAAAGTCTACCTTACAATACAAACACTAAGAGATAAGCCTATCAGCAAGCCCACACAACATCTGCTTCAACAGATTCTTTGAGCTACCAATAAAAGTGTAGTGGCCCATTTAACACTTTTTTTATGACATTTAAATCTATTTGGCAGAACTCCACAGATTTTCACCCAGAAATCAGTGACGGAAATGCAAAAATAGTCCATCTGGGCCGGCCATCTTGGTAGCACAATGGCAATTCTGCTTCGTGGCTAAGACTACTGCTGTCTGCAAAAAAAGATAATAAGATAATAATAAAAGATAGCAGCACTAATGTTTTCATTGACCCTGGCAAACAATCCGCCAAAGTTTTTACAGTGCAGGGGAGTGTGCCAACCTAAACTAAACAATGTTTGGACAAAGAGTCATACTGTACTGTGTGTACATGATTTGGATTTCCCCTATTCAATCCACATCTGACTGTAACAATTATGTATTTGAATTTCACAAACACACCTTAGAAAACGAGCAGGTATAAAAGGTATAAAGTGCACGATCATGTCAGGCAGCTTCTGTCATTTGAAAAATGTGCAATGCTCACTGTGCCATGGGAATCTAGCTGCGGCTCCTACAAAGGATGCTATTGTTGCTTGAATGATGAATTCAAGTGACTCTGTTGTTGTATTTACACTGACATGGTTATGCAATCCACATTAAGGTTGCAGGGTGTGGTTTGTGTTTTGATTTACACATTATTCTTAAAAGGCATATGTATTTAATGAGATTTCATCCAGTGCTGCTGCTTCCTTTCATCAAGCAAAACAAGTCTACCATGACCACGAGTAAACTAAGAAACTTATCTGTACAAAACGTTTAAGCAAGTCAAGCTTAACTGCTTTGTTGTTCAAATAAAACCCTTCAAACAAACCAATTCACTAGGGTCAATAGCAAAAGTAATATTTCTTCTACAGCAAACAAATATATAATCAAGAAGGACATTTGGACCATACAACAAACTAAAGGCACCTAAAGTGTGTGCAACAGCAGCTCAACACGAATTATCCACAGCCTAAGGCAGCTATTGCTCATGTGAATATCCACGTGCTGCTAGCTCGACAGCCAGGCATCTTTACGTCAATCCCTGTGATGTCATCCCAGGCGAAAGACTCCTCTTCAGCTTCTCTGGGATAGGATTACAGCTGCTCTAGATCAAGACTGATGTTCAGAGCATGAGGAATGAGCCATGTGATCAACACACTTTCACACCAGACACTGGGCCCAGTGACAGTGCACTGACAGTAAACTGACGGTTACATTGTTTATTTGACTCTCTGGCCACTGTTTGGACTAGCGGTCCTGCTTTTGTTTCACAGTATAATCTGCGGCGCTCTGAAGAATTGTGGTTTCTTAAAGAATGCTGTGAAGTTGACACATAGGTCTGGGGCAGCGAGGTATGCTGCTAGCGGGACTCTCCAGAGTAATGAATCAAACCGTGGGCACTGGCTGTCGTCAGAAGGCCCTTTGGAGAAACCAAGAGAACAGCTAGTTCCTAGAAGCTGCGTGCTGTAGAAAAAAAAGGACCTGCATTTTAAAGCTACAGCTTAACATAGGGCTGGACGATATGACCTAAACTCAAAATCTCAATTAATTGAACATTTAACCTCGATTACGATTAATGAACGATTATTTTGTTTGTTTTTTTGCCCTCATAGTCCACTGACAAGGACTGTACTGTAAATATGCTTGACTATTAAAAGGAGGGATTTTTTTTCCTGATGAAAGAGTGATCTGACTGACATCATAGCTCACTTTCAGCAAATATTTTATCTTTGGTTTGTAACTTTTCTTACAGATTTCTGCTCGTTGAAAATCAGATACAGATAAATTAGTACAGTACCAGTACATTTATTTGAATGCATTAATCAGAGAGTGATTGCGTATGAATAAGTCATACCGTCTCACTTAATTGTGAAGCTGTGGGTTGTAAGTAGTTACTTCAAAAGCAGAAAAAAACACATGCTATAATTTGAGTTTCTAAGCTACTTCAGTGATAAATCACAGGACAGCGTTGAGAATGAGTTTCTGCGCTCCTCTCTGCGCGCAATCTTCACGTGATGTGCAGCTACTGTCTGTATGAGTGTTTGTGTGCCACAATGCATCAGCGCAGTAGCTCAATATAATGATACACATCCCAGGGTCTAAAATTGCTTGAATGTCCAAACTGGCAATCCTTAAAACATACAACTGACAAAGTTTAGTGAAGACGCAAGTGAAAGTGATCTCGCACCTTGTCAAAACACAACACGGATCGGATCGGCTCAGCCCTCTGTGTCACAGAAAACAGCTCGCGGGCACTGAAGTGAGGTGTTTTCCATATTGTTGTTCTTCAATAGTGTAAAATCACTTGAATGTTCAAACTGGCAAGCCTTTAAACTCATACAGCTGACAAACTTTTGTGAGGACGCAAGCGAAAGTGATCTTACTTCAGTGCTCGCGCTGCTTTCATGCCGCTGCATGGACGGGGCGTAGTCACATGATTACACACACGGTAGTATGTTTTTTAGGGGAAAGTATTAACAGGATTAAAAAAACTAAATAACCGGCATGGGAAAATTATGTCGGCTAGAGATTCTGAATTTCGTTTACTTTTCGATTAATCATCCACCCCTAGCTTAACATCAAGAAACACAAGTCAGAGACGATGCTCTCTGACTAGACATAATGTGAGCGGTCAGTCACTCAGCAAACACTTTCAATACCTCCGGATCAACCGGCTAGACCCAAGTGCTTTGCTCAAGGGCACATTGCTGATGGCTTCCGGCTCATGTTGACTCAACATAAAGCAAAAACAGTTTCTCTACATTTAAACGTCTAATAGGGTCTTGTATCAATTTAATATGATGTCTGTTTGTTGGGGCAGATGATTGTTGTGGGAGCCTTTTGGCTCATTGGATAAGACTGTAAGTGATATGGAGTCTCTGCCCCACCTGCCCTCATTCACCTGCTGTTCTCAAACCCACTGGTGAGGGGACACCACTTAAATTTTCATAATTAACAAGTAGTACCTGCAGGTTCTTACCTGACACCCAGCTCTCAATTAGCTCTGAAAAATGAATAAATGAAATAAGGAATTACACAAATACAGAGTGATGTGAAGCACAGAATATAAGCATCGGTTATCAGGTGTCTGAAGGAGCATACGTCAATAATCTTGGGCAGGTACCACTATCACTTTTAAAACAGTGACAGTAAAACATTCTTATAACAAACATGCACACTGCCGCAAACTGGCCCAACCCAAATAATGATTATTGAACAATTCCTGACTCTATTGATGAACTATGCTGACCACTTAAACATGAATAACAGCATGTTTTCATTATTAACACACTCTCTAAACTGTTAAAACAATTAAAAGTTCCCAAAACCAATAATAACGTCGCAGAGACACAACCATGTAGCAGACTAACAAATAATGGAGAACAGAACTCCAAAGCACAGTCCACTCTTGTTCTTCAGTTTCAGGTGTGCTGTAAATAGAGTATGACTCAGAGCAAAAAGCTCTAAGATCATGTAGCTAACTTTCAACCTGTTTACTGCAAACCATACATAAAACAACACACTTTTCCTAGTATTAAAGGAGGCCTTTGAGGTACTGTGTAAACTGTAAGCCTGGTAAAACAATGATAGAACAGTGTATGTAAACCTAAGAGCAACACACTATCATTATATTAGTATGAACATTCTGAATTAAAATAAGAGCCTAAAATCAAACAGACAACTATGGGTTAACAGGACAGCACAGTTAAAATGTTAAGACATAAAACAAAAATATTCACTTAGTTCAACCTGTCTTGGGGTGTGACATGCTAAACTCAATCTAAAATTACGCCAAAGAACATTTTTTAAGTTGTATTGTAATTATTGTGCATGCCGCTTTCATGACTTCACATTAATCTAGACACTGCATGAAATATTTCTACTTTTAAAGGGGTCCTTGATTATGATTTCACTTTTTTAACTTTAGTTAGCATGTAATGTTGCTGTTAGAGCATAAATAACATCTGCAAAGTTATGATGCTCAAAGTTCAATGCAAAGGGAGTTATTTTCTTTTACAGAAATCGCTTTTTAAGGACCACAACAAATGGCTGGTAGGGACTACAACAAGCTTCTTCCTGGGTTAGCGACATCACAAACCCCAAAATTTACATAAACCCCGCCCCCTGAGAACATGCAACAAAGGGGGTGAGGCCATGTTGGGCTGCTTTAGAGAAGAGGAAGAGTGTCGTTACCATACCGTCATTTTACGCCAGACTGCTTCACGAACGAGGGTCAATTCAACACTGGATTTGCACAAAAGATTAACATGACGGCACATGCTAGTTGATGAGTTTAATCACTATCCACTAACTGTTCATTCTAAAAGTTGTAACTTCTTTCTGAGTCTCTCCATAAGTGTCGACTCCGGTTTGAACAATGTAAGGCTGATCACCATTACTGACAATCGTTATTTTGGCTGCGTGAGATTCTCCAGCTTTGTCGTTTTTGAGCAACTGAAGTTAAAGCTCCGCCCTCTTTTGGAAAGGCGGCCGGGAGCAGCAGCTCATTTGCATTTAAAGGGACACACACAAAAACTGTGTGTTTTGGCTCACACCCAAATAGGGGCAAATCTGACAAGCTATAGTAAATGATCTGTGGGGTATTTTGAGCTGACTTCACAGACACATTCTGGGGACACCAGAGACTTATATTACATCTTGTAAAAGAGGCATTATAGGTTCCCTTTAAAACTTAATTTGTAACAGCTCATGAACTACTGAAATGTACTAGAGAAAAGAAAAAGTTGGTGGAAAAACAACATCTACAACATACTCTCCCTTACACAAATAAATGCTTTAAAATCATGTTGAAAAGAAAGTTAATGTCAATGTTCGTGTCAGCTGTGCAAGTACAAAAAGTCATAATGAGGCTGAAGAACGGGTCTGTTTAAACTACGGAGGCTTAGCTATGATTATTTTCAAGGTCCACACAAGAGAAAAACAAGCTCCAAACTGTCTAAAAACCCAAGACTTTGTTTTCATGTCCTACTTTCATGTTTAGGGGTGGCTGCCTTCACTAAACAACAAGCTGACAAAAGAGCTTGTAAATACAGAGCTGAATAATTCAGAGCCGAGTGTAACCGTACCCACACATTGTAGGGAATCAAACCATGGCAGCAAGTGCCCACAGCTTTCATTTTAAGCGGGGTTCGGTAATGACTGCGTCACACTCTGAAGTCTGTCAAATTCCACCAGAAGAAGAAAGACGCAATAAGTAGGACAGTTGTGGAAAAAGTAGATTATTAATTAAATTCTTTACAATTTCACATACACATTTGGGTCAGTGAAAAACATTGCACCCATCTTAGTGAAACTGCAATCACACAACAAAACAGTTCAGTTGAAGGTGCTGAAATGTTTGCATTTAGCCAACTCTTGTTTCTCAAAAGAGTACCAGAGGTTTTTCTACTTTTCATTAGTTATGTCTCCATTACCCTTCAAATTGCACAAATCTGTAATGGAAACCTGGCTACTGACATCTATCTGCCTGGATGTATGAAGTTTTTGATGTCATTTGGTGTCTAGGATTGACATCACTGTTGGTTTAAACACTCCAGCCAAGACTGCTTATATTTTTGAATATTTTATCAGTCAATTGCATGATGTAAAGTCAACATGGCAGTGCCCATGTGTGTGTCGAATAAACATGGCTGGAGTTAGATATTTCTCAAAAGTGTTGTTCAGTTCTAAAGGAGTTAAACTCATTTTCATATAAAAATATATTAATGCAGCTAAAATTGCACTTTTTTTTGGACAAAAATGATTAAATAAAATTATACACACAAACACACACCATAGTCTTCTTCTGATTAAATATAAATATTTGCAATTTTATGACCTTCAGCTTAATATAATCTTATGAAGATAACAAGTGAGGATGCAGATCAGGTCAGCATATAACACTCTGTATATAATATACACTATGAACCAGAATGGGACACACATTGTACACAATATAATAAGCTACAGTCTATAAAACAAATGCCAATCAAATGTGATACACAGGTCAGCAGATGCAGTACATAACACACATACATGACAAGCATGAAGGGTCACTGGGCTGAAAGGAGTGGCCACAGCCATAGGCTGCCAGATAATTGTTTCTTAAACAATCTTTAACACAGTTCTTACTAATATATAAACCTTTAAAACTACACAATTTGCCCTTCTTTCAGACTGTCATTGCTTGACCAGTTAGTTAGCTGCTCAGCTAGCGGACAGTGAGTGTATCTCAAAGTTGCTGAGGCACAAATACTGCGTTAGCCTAGAAGATGAGGATCAAGTCTTGTTATACACAATTAAAAGCGATTAGTAAGACTTGTAATTAACTTTTATAGTTTGTGGCTGTTAGTTAATCTAGTTTCAGCAGTTAAATGAGGGTCATCCATTCGTTCACCGTCCCCTCAGAGTGTCCAGCCTAAAACATGACCTAACGGCCAACTTTCCCTTATTAACTCTCTACTTTCATACAGTTTTTCCAAAAGAAAACATCTATTTTGATGTCAAACTGTGGATATGGCGGAAATAACGGACAGTTTACTTTCATCAACAGCACCCAGCCGCTAAGGAAAATCGACCCGGTTCCGTTACAAAACGCTCGTGAGGGTTTTTCGGGCTCGCGGAGCTAAAGCTAATGCAGTTGCGCGCTTACCTCGAGCGGCCTCGCGGAATTTCTCTCTCATTTCCTCCCACTCTGGACTTTTCTCTCGCAGAAAATCAGTTCCTCCGGAGGTAATGTTATTCAGCTTTGTGTAAATGTCAAAAATACGGCTTGCTTGTTGTCTTAAAAAGACTTGACGACTAAGTACATTCTTACTCCCACAACAACAACAATGTCAACCGAGGCGCTACAAATCCGCCCATCTATGGAAAGTCAACTGACCGTTTGGGCCAATCAGAGAGAGAGTTGAGTTTGACGGGCACAGGCGTGAGCCAATAGCGGTAGGAGTTCCCTATTAAGCCCCGCCTCTGGGCAGAAAAGGGCAAATGTGAAAAGAGAGTGGGAGCTCAGTATTCCACGCTGGTTGGTTAACCGCATAGTACATATGATGGGCATCGGTTCGAGGAGCCTATGAAAGTAAATCGGACCTGTGACAAAGCAATAAGCAACTATATTATTTAAGGGGGACCGGCTTAGTCATATTGTAACTTGCTGATACTGGAAAAATGTCATCAGCATGTTGTCTGGTCAATCCCACGTTCATGCAAGCATGACCTCAGAGGTCACAAGTTAACGCCTATCTTTTCTGTGGAAAACTGCAAGTGGTTTAAAACATTTCATAATAGAGATATGATATTGCTCTGCTGGGTAAATTCAAGTTCCGATGACATAAGTATCAATCATTTTGCCTTTAAAAAAAAAAAAAAAAATATATATATATATATATATATATAGTTAATTAAAACTAGGTAAAAGTATCAAATATTTGTAGAATTAATATGACTAACAATGTACACAAAAATCAAAGTCATATTATGGCCTATTTAATTAAAAAAAAAGTTGTCAAAGGACACTGAGAGGAAAACAGTAAATAAACATTTTTCATACATTTTAATTTGATTCACATTGAAGTCATTGCCAAAATTTGAACATAACAGTAGGGTAAAAAAAAATAATCTCAAATGCAAGTCAATGATAGATTTACACAGAATTTGGCATATCAGTGTAATTCTGGTTAGTTTTTTTGTATTTCTACCATTTTAGTACTGCATTTATTTGGGTAAAGTTGTAAATTCTTAGTAAAAACTGTAAAAACAAAATGCAAAGCAGGAAACAAAGATTTTAATCCAAATTAATTTATTGGAAATATACAAATCACTACTCATTACAGGTTTCAATGAGAGAATGACATGACAATCTACATAAATTTTAAAGTGTACAGTCACTTTTTACAAAAAAAAAAAAAAAAAAAAAAAGGAAAATACCAACAGCTTCAACATGTATTCTTCAGCAAAATCTGTCCTCTAATAAAACAAAGACTTACAGACAGTTGCTGAACAACTAACAATTAAGACAAAAAAAAAAAAAAAAAAAAAAAACCACCCCCCAAAACCACTAAAATCCTCATTTAAAGAAAAACACACTTCAATCTGACTCCAAACTGTCTTAAAAAGTATAATGCCAAACTGGCTGGGGAACAGACACTGGAGGCAAACAAGGGGAAAATCAGCGTCTCCGTCTGTCGGGGCTCCTGCTGCGCCTCCTTCCACCCCTAGAGGAAAGCACATTGGTCCATTAGTCATGTGGTATTACAACCTGTATCTTTAACAAATGCAATAGAAGACAAATCTCCACTACAAATTAAGTTTGTGTGAGAGAGTGAAACAGTCAGAGTATTTAAATTCAGTCTAACAGCATGAGAAACTAACTCACCTCCTCTTGCTCTTCGGCGGTCCCCTTACAAAGCACCAGTCAACGCTGATTGGTTGCCCCATAAGATCTTGTCCATTCAGCCCTTCCATCGCAGCCTGGGCTTCTTTGTAAGTCTCGTACTCCACCAGTGCATAGCCCTATAAAAAAAAACAAGTCTCATTATTTGCCAGATAATGTTTCAAACAACACATGAAGCCCCCAAAAGGACGTTTCTCCATTGGGTTGACTGGATCCACAACTGTCTTTCACATCCTTTGGCCAAACTAAACATTTTGTGCATTAACATGTGTCAGCTTGACCTGAGAAAACAAATCTTCTAGATAAAAAAAAAAGGCCCAAATGTGAGGATCCACCAATATGGGTTTCTCAATGGCTGATAGACATGCATAAAATAAAAATCAATGAAAACAAATAAAACGCAATAGCCAAAATGTTCAAAATCACACTGCATATAGAGCATCTTGTGATCAACTAGATGGAGCACAACCAAATGGACCAGGACACCACAGTTGAAATTTGTAATTATTTTATAAATATATATAAATTATTTTGTAAAATAATACACTATTTTGGATGACTTATGTGATGCATTGACCAAAGAACTCCATGTCACATGTGCACATTAAAGTAAAAAAAAAAAAAAAATGCTAATGGAATTCACTTTTGTTTATCAGACGTCCCTGAGCAGACAAACAACTGAAGATGCACATCACTAGTCACATGAAAAGTAGTCTCGAGTAGCCAGAACTTCAGACTGATGGCAGAATGTCTGGACTCCGCCGCAGCTTTCATTGACCAAGGAACACCCAAGAGGATGTCTGAACGACATGTAAGGCAACCAATCACAGTTTGTTTTGTTCCACATCATGTTTAGAGAAGTGGAAATGTAAAATCAATGGAAATGTAAAATCAATAACACATCTCCTGGAAATCAGATGACGACTTTGAAACTTCTGTGGGCGTTACATCTGAGACTACATGTAAAGCTGCTGCAACCTTACCATACACTAACTAACCTAAAAGAAATCTCCCTTATGGAAAATAATGTTCTGAACATTGTCCACAACATCTATTGGAATACTTAAGCACAAGAAAGCTGTCAAAAGATGGTCAAGATGAGAAAAAAAATCTGATTGTGTTCTGTTTAAAACACTGCCATCTGGTGGACAAAAGCCTGCACCCCTCATTTATATGAAAAAAAAAAAAAAAATAGAAATTTTGTATATATCCATTTATATATCCAATCTCTCTCAGTCTCATTCATATATTATATATTAATATTATATATTAATATTATATATTAATATTAATATTAATATTAATTATATATATATATATATATATATATATATATATATATATATATATATATATATATATATATACAGGGAGTGCAGAATTATTAGGCAAGTTGATTTTCTGATCATATTTTTTTCCCAAGCACATTTTACCAATTTCAATCCACATCAATCTTAATAACTACTATTAATATTGTTTTTAATCATTTATAAGTGATATATAATTGTTCATGAAGGCTGGAAATGAAAAATGCCTTATATTCAGGTGTGCAGAATTATTAGGCAAGTTTTCTTTTACAGGCAAAATGAGCCAAAAAAGAGATTTAACTCAGACTGAAAAGTCAAAATACTCATGAGAAGGACGCAACACTAATGCAATACTAGAAATTGCAAAGTTAAAGCATGACCAAGGGACAGCAAAATGCTCATTGGGTCAGCGGGGTCAGACAAAAACAGGTGGAAAAGAAAAGACACGTTAACTGCAAAATAATTAAGAATTATGTGTGAAACCATCAGGAACCCTTTAGTCTCCAGCGCCACCATTTTCCAGAACTGCAACCTACCTGGAGTCTCCAGAAGTGCAAGGTCTCAGGATCTCAGAGACTTAGGTTAGCTAAAGAATCCTAAAAAATGACCTGCACTTGATAAGAATCACAAGCTGAAGTGTTATAAAATACATGAAGACTGGGTTTTTATAGGCCTTATAAACAGACAGCTTGAGAGTGACTCCTGAAGGACCAGCACCACATCCTCTTGTACCACTGTTTGAAGAATTTATCTTCCAGAATCTGGCAGTAAGTTTTGGAAGATCATTTTTAGTCCATCTCTGCAAGACAGACATTTCAGGATAAGAGATGGACTAAAAGTGAACTCAAACACCTTACTGCCAGATTCTGGATAAATTCTTCAAACAGTGGTACAAGAGGATGTGGTGCTGGTCCATCAGGAGTCACTCTCAAGCGGTCTGTCTATAAGCCCTATTAAAACCCAGTCTTCATGTATTTTATAACACTTCAGCTTGTGATTCTTATCAAGTGCAGGTCATTTTTTAGGATTCTTTAGCTAACCTAAGTCTCTGAGATCCTAACACCTTGCACTTCTGGAGACTCCAGGTAGGTTGCAGCTCTGGAAAATGGTGGCGCTGGAGACTAAAGGGTTCCTGATGGTTTCACACTTAATTCTTCATTATTTTGCAGTTAACATGTGTCTTTTCTTTTCCACCTGTTTTTGTCTGACCCCGCTGACCCAATGAGCATTTTGCTGTCCCTTGGTCATGCTTTAACTTTGCAATTTCTAGTATTGCATTAGTATTGCGTCCTTCTCATGAGTATTTAATAATTTTTGACTTTTCAGTCTGAGTTAAATCTCTTTTTTGGCTCATTTTGCCTGTAAAAGAAAACTTGCCTAATAATTCTGCACACCTGAATATAAGGCATTTTTCATTTCCAGCCTTCATGAACAATTATATATCACTTATAAATGATTAAAAACAATATTAATAGTAGTTATTAAGATTGATGTGGATTGGAATTGGTAAAATGTGCTTGGGAAAAAAATATGATCAGAAAATCAACTTGCCTAATAATTCTGCACTCCCTGTATATATATATATATATATATATATATATATATATATATATATATATATATATATATATATATATATATATATATATATAAACTGCTTCAACTCTTCTGGGAAGGCTTTCCACAAGGTTTAGGAGTGTGTTTATGGGAATTTTTGACCATTCTTATAGAATCGCATTTGTGAGGTCAGGCAGTGATGTTGGCGAGAAGGCCTGGCTCACAGTCTGCACTCTAATTCATCCCAAAGGTGTTCTATTGGGTTGAGGTCAGGACTCTGTGCAGGCCAGTCAAGTTCCTCCACACCAAATTCTCTCATCTATGTCTTTATGGAGCTTGCTTTGTGCACTGGTGCGCAGTCATGTTGGAACAGGAAGGGGGCCATCCCCAAACTGTTCCCAAAAAGTTGGGAGCATGAAATTGTCCAAAATGTCTTGGTATGCTGAAGCATTAAGAATTCCTTTCACTGGAATTAAGGGGTCAAGCCCAACCCCTGAAAAACAACCCCACACCATAATCCCCCTCCACCAAATCTACACTTGGCACAATACAGTCAGGCAAGTACCGTTCTCCTGGCAACCGCCAAACCCAGACTCATCCATCAGATTGCCAGACAGAGAAGCGTGATTCGTCACTCTAGAGCAGAGGAGACGTGTTCTCTGGAGTCCAGTGAGGATATTTCACGAATGGACTTATTGCACAGGTGGCAATCTATCAATTGATACAATTGAATCATCCAACAACAAAGGCAAACGTTAGTGAGACGCACACCCCCAAGCAAACGAGCATTGGTGAATTCTCTACGACTCTCTAAAAGCGGACATTGCGTCAAATGAAAGGCATGAACTTCTCCCTCACTACTGATCTCTCGATGCGCTTGTATTTCTAAATGCAAACTAGTGATCCATGAGCTCGACCAAAGCCCGCGTGTGGCGAGAGGACGATAGCGGTGATGACTTGTGTTAGTCTATAAACCATCAAGTCGGTTGAAGTGAGATTCTATTCGTACTGCTGAAAACTTGGTAAATATTAAAGTTATCATTATAAGTTATTATTAAATTACTGTTTGCATGCAGCCATGTACATATAATTTGCATATACGATGCGAATGTTAGGATTAAAATGTGCAGCTATTTATTTGGCTTTACTCTGTTACATGAAAATTAAAATTGTAATGTCATAATGTTTTGAGAGTTTACTTATGTTGCATTGGGCTATGAATTAATAAACATGTATTGATAAGAACTATTTCATGTCTTTTCATTTACAGTAGCATGAACCACGAGTAGTCAAGTAACTCGAGTATTGTTTTGATAAGAAATCGACCGACTAACAGAAATCAGTAGTCGTGCAAACCCTAATAAAAATAGATTTATATATATATATATATATATATATATATATATATATATATATATATAAATCTATTTTTATTTATTAATCTATTTTATTATATATATATATATATATATATATATATATATATATATATATATATATATATATATATATATATATATACATATACACACACACACATATACATATATACACACATATACATATATATATATATATATATATATATATATATATATATATATATATATATATATATATATATATATACACACACACACACACAGTCATAAAAAAAAGTTACAAATAAATAGTGCAAAACAAAAAAGCACAGTAAAAAAAAAACTGACCTTAAGGTAACCAGTTCTTCTGTCCAAATTTAAATGCAAGTTCTTGATTTCTCCAAACTCTGCAAACTTGTCATGGACATCCTCTTCTGTCGCCTCCTCATGTACACCAGTCACAAACAGAATCCATCCTTCAACAGCTGAAACGACACCAAAACACACATCAAAAGCGGTTCAAAAACTACAAGACATAAAAGTTCTCTCTTCCAGCTGCAACCATAAGTGACCAAACATCGTCAGTTGTGGTTAAACCAGCTACTATCCATGCCTATAAATTCTTCTCTTTTAACATATTGGACTGTATAATTTTTATCATGAGGTCACAAAAGTCAAGGAAGAGATGTCAGATGCTGATATGCCACATTACCATAAAATATATTGATATTCTGTGATTTGCATAATCCACTTGCATGTGATTTATAGTTCTGCGAGTTACACTTACATCTCTGAGGGCCAGGCTCATCTCCATCCTGTTCTACTGTGTCATAGTCCTCTCTGACTCTGGATCTCGCTCCTTCCTCTGTGAAATAAAGCAGCAAACATCATTAGCACTATTAATTAAAATGCATAACACACAAGATTAGAGATGACTTACCTGATCCAAACCCACGACCCTTCCTCTTCTTGGCTTTCTCTTTTAACTTGTGAATGCTCTCTGTAAGGTGAACAAAAGAAAAATGATCACTCTTACAATGTTTTCAAAAGTATTAACAACATCGGCGTGAACCTTTTTTGAAGATAACTATATAAATATAAACGAAATAATATAAACTAATAGAAGATTCCCACGAATAATACTAATGAATGAATACAAACGCTGATGTTGAACTTGTACATCAGAGCCTGTATCCTTAATGACCAAACAATGTTTTTTTTTTTTTTTTGGCTACGATAAACACGAAAACATGTAAAACGTATAAAAACTAAATCCTAAGCAAGGCAACAAAATTAAGCAGTATCACTACAGCGCGCGATTCGTTTGAATTAGCTAACTATTAGCACGCGTGCTAATATGACTAGGCCCGCCGGGCATAAACACGAGTATTACACACATTCAACACAAATAAACAGGTGGTTTTAGATCATTTTAAAAATAATACTGCGTATGGACTGTTTGAATATAAATAACCACTGTACCGTCGCCATCCTCGTCCATAGGAAAGTCTTCACCCCCCGCTTCATGAAGATCCAGTACGTCCGCCATGATGCTGCTTGTGAGTGAACGAGAGTGCGTCGCGAGCATGCGCAGAACACTCACTGCGACACGCGTCTTGTTCGTCTTCTTTGCGTCACATGCTGTTCGAGTACTTCGCCATCTATTGTTTCGGAGAAGGTCGTAGCATATTGGAGGACACTCTGTCTCTGAATTTTATAATAAAAACCCAATATAAATAACAAACAACAGGTCAGGAATTAAACATTTTATCAAAAAAACAAAACAAACAACAACAACAACAAAAAAACAGTCATGATATTATTCTATAAATCTACCTTAACCCTCTACTGCACACATGTTGATGGCACATGAAAAAAAAAAAATATTCCACATAAATTTTTGGTTCATTTGGGAACATTTTATTTATATAAAAAAAAAATAAAAAAATTAAGAAATCATTAGGTAAAAAGGGAAAAACACTTGAAAGACATTGATATATTGAATTTGATACATGCATAGGTCTGCATCATGTAGTGTGCTATGCCATATAATGTACTTCATGTAATAAGATTTCACTCTGTACGAAACTTCAAAAAGCAGTTCTTCTCTGCTGTGACATAGTGGTGTATGTTACAATTTTTGCACATCACTTTGGGTGTTCCTGCACACCCAGGAATCTTGCATCTTCCCTTCTTATAATACATTGTTGCCAATGTGAGGTATTGCCCAAAACATCCTTGAAAATTACCCCTTATTGCACAACGTTGCCCTGAGGCAACAAAAAGAGAAACTGAATTACTTAACATGCAAAATAAAAAAAAGGCTTCTCTACACCTTCATACACGCACACATATTTTTTATGTACAGTTCATGTCTTTTTATATATGATTACTAAAGGAAATAATATTGCCTTCTTCTCACACCATGTGCTCCTGTGACCATGTGTCAGAACAGGACGTCCCACCTTTAAATCTCAACCTTTCTAATTAGTTGTAATCATTTAAAGAAAAATTTACTAAACATAGGGCTTAAGAAAACTTTCCGTTGCCTGAGGGCAACGCTGTGCTGTAGAGGGTTAAACAAGGCCCACTTCAAAACGATCTGTTCCTTGAGTGTAAAGTTCAGCGCTCGTTTCTAACGTTGGACTCCAATAGTTGCATTATATGACAAAGGGGGACAAGATAACCAAGAATACCTGACTGTATATTTTCCCCACTCTACACTCTTAGATAATCCCAATCAGTTTGTGATAAAATAACGGCTGAGCTGGTCTGTGTTGACGTGTAAGTCAAAGCATAAGGGGGAAATACCAGCTCAGAATGTTTTAGGATGAAACCTCAAGACACCAGGTAAAATAATCATGTGGGTTTTGAACTGAAAAAGAAAGACAATCCATACGGACAGTGAACAAAATGATTAAAAACAAATGATGGTGTCTGCTGATTGTTTGTCATTACATGTCTTCTTTCAAAGTAGGCTTATGTCAGACTGCGGTTTTCATCTTTTAGATGCCACAAACCCCCAAATATGATCATCCTTGTGCCAGGGACCCCAATGTAAAATTTAAAAGGCAGCTATATCTTTTCATGTATGAACACACAATTTTTACAATTAAAAATTAATATTATAAATATGTGTAAAATATATTCAAAAAATTATTTCGTTTTTAATTTAATTTTTATTATTATTTTCATTTTTACATTGTTTTCTCAAACAGACCTTTTTCCACAGACCCCAGTTTACTCTGCATCATAGATTTATTAGGATTAGCTCACCTTTTAAACTGTTTCCATATAATACAATGAAAACGTCTAGTAAAATCAAATCAATAATATTGGTAACACTTTAGTGTGGGGAACACATATTCACTATTAACTATGACCTTTTCCTCAATAAACTCCTAATTGCTGCTTATTAATAGTTAGTAAGGTAGTTGTTAAGTTCAGGTATTGGGTAGGATTAAGAATGTAGAATATGGTGCTTTATAAGTACTAATAAACAGCCAATATATAGTAATATGTAGGATAATAAGCAACTAGTTAAAAGACCCTAAAATAAAGTTACCGAAATATTTACTAAAAATGAGCTATACCCACTAAAACTATTAACTAATGTATATATATATATATATACACACACACTCGCACGTAAAAGTAATAATGTGATCTGAAACACAAAATGCATCATTTGAGCACAAAGAGTAAAAGAGATTACTGTTGAACTTTGATTGAATCACTTCAGTGTCAGTTAAAGCCTAAAGGTTCAGTGAGTATGGATGATTTCATCAGCACAGATCACCCTTTGAACTTGTCCTGGGACTATAAAAACCCACGGCTCATTGGAGAACACACCATCAGGTCTAAGAACCCCTGGACGTAAGGTAAGATTACATCTACATTACATCTATGGTCATGTCGAGCTCTGTTGTTGATTCTTACTAGAAATTTAAGAGGAGAAATCTGACCAGAAACTGAAATTAATTATTGTCTCTGTCTGTCCAGGCAACTCTCGGCCAAACTGCAACCATGAAATTCTCCCTCATCGCCGTCCTCGTTGTTGCTCTGGCCATTGGTGAGACTTTAAATCTTGTGATGCTCTCAATATGTTGTATTTTGTGTATGTAATATGGCAACTCAGTTGGTCTAGGGGTTAAAGAGACACAGTATGTGTGGTGGATATTTTATCTTTACTCTGTAAAGTACTTAACATAACAAAGTGTCCTGTAGAAACGTACAGTAAAAGCCATAGAGTCTTTCACCTGATTTAGCTTGTGCAGCTGAGAGCAATGCCATTGAAGATGTAAGACTGTATTGATCAAACATCTCTGTTAATGCTCCAGGCTCTGAGTCAGTATCTCTGGTCAAGAGAGACGCTCCTGCTGAGCTGGACAAGATCGCCAAGTACTTCCAGGACCTCGTGGACAATCTGAAGAACGTCGAGGGCCCTGAGCTGGCCAACAAGGCAAAGTACGTCCATCATCATCTTAACTGTGAACTTAAATGATCAACACAATTATGATCCAATTTAATTTATGTTATTAATGAATTCTCTTTGGTTTGTGTTGCAGCGCTTACCTCGAGCAGAGCAGAGCCCAGCTCCAGCCCATGGTTGAGAAGCTCCAGGAGCAGCTGAAGCCCCTCTCCAGCAACATTGAAGAGCACATCAAGCCTCTGGCCGCCTCCGTCCAGGCTCAGGTCGCCCCCCTGGCCGGCATGGTCCAGACCCACGTTGAAGACGTCCTCAAGTTTGTGGCTGACAAGACCAAAGCCATCCTGCCACCTCAGTAAACCCAGAGAAATCACCGTTGCTTATAGTTTTCTTTCATATTGGTCTCTTTATGTATATTTAAAATAATAAAAAGGATTTAAAGGTCACTGTACTATCTCCACCTTCCATTTTCTCTCACATGTATTAAATGAAGTAGCCATTTTGTTTTTAGGGCTTCCCTAAAACGCAGGGAATGCTCTCTTCATGTAAGCTGGTATGTTTGAAATAATAAAAAGGATTAAAAAGTGATCACTCTGTGCTGGCTGGTCATTCATGTGTCTGACATGAAATTTAACACTTTTTTAAAACTTATTTTTACACAACCACCTCATTAACTTTTATCTTAGAAATAAGACAATCGATCATAAAATTACAATACGTGGTGGTCACAGCTGATTTGACTAGGATCAACTGGCTTTAACACAGATAATTGTTTTATTAAGCCCAAAGTGTACTTCACTTTTTACACGTACGCGAGGGTCAGCGCACTGTGCGCGTGACTCGAATTTCTTCATCAGAAGTTGTACATGCATACTGTACGCGCACCGCAGGATCACACATGCGCATTTAATTTTTTTTGCAGAAATTAGTTTATCCACAAGGTGGCACCCATGGCCCTGGAGGCGTCGATTCACAAGGTCAAAGAAAAACTGCTTAAACAGAGTAAACCAGAACGCATGCAAGCTACAGCAATGGAGGCATACAAAGACGAGAGATTGTGCGAAGAGGTTAGAAAGTACCCTCATTTGAACAACTCTAGCATGAAAGAATACAAAGTTGTTTACATGGGTTGTGAAAGATTGTTCAAAACTGCGCATGCGTCGAACGCCTGTGTATGCGTACGAGTCAAATGAAGAATACTTGCAAGGCTGTGCGCCTACTAGCGTATGCGTAAAAAAAGTATACCCAGGGCTTTAGTCGTATTAACCATGTATTGGACATTTTCTGCATTACATACGTTAGTAAAGAGGCAGTCAGTCTTACTTTTTGGTATCAAATTAGGCCAATCTGTGTTTTTATGTAACTAACTCTAAAAACGTATGAACTGTCTTGAAGAAAAATTTGATGACTAACTTGTAAGACTAGTCTTAGCAGTTTATGCAACCGTCCCCAGAACACCATAGCAACCTCATAGCAACACACTAAAACCCCTCAGAACACCATTGCAACAACGAGTGTGTTCCTGACTCGTGCTTAAGAACAGGTTTTTGCCGTTCATATAGTCAGATAATTTTGTAAAATGAAATTCCATTTTAAACGCATGTTAAAATGCATTTATTTTTAGCTTCAATATTAAAACAGAAAAGGCAATTATCACTTTCCAATTCTAATACTGTAATCCTAATACAATTGTAATTTCATAGAAAACAAATATAATTTAGATTTTTGTCATTTTAAGTTAGCTTCTCTAAGCTTTTTTGTTGTTGTATTCCAATGTCAAATGACAAAGAATAAAAGCAATGGAATGAAGTTATTAAAACAAAACAGCATTTCATGGAAACAAAGGTTTGCCATGCGTCACTTAGTCTGCTTTCATTCTAATTTTACTGCATTAAAATATTTTATACATGCTAGATCAGACTCAAAAACATTAACATGACAGTTTCATACAATAAAAGACATTAAAGTAACATTTAAGTAAAAGCTGATATATTTGGACATAGTTCAGACATTAAAACTAAATATAACACATCATCTCACAGTCAAAGAAATGACTACACAAGCAAGTTGGGGTATACATTTATTTAAATCAAATTCTAAAACAGTATTTTCAGTGCTTAGACAGAAACACATTCATTTCAGTCTACATACGGACTGTAAATAAGCCCTGCGTTATTTCTGTACTCACAAAAGCACTGCACTGATTACATCATCATGTGACTGAAACGCCACAAAAATGCACTAATTAAGCACAAACACAGATTACTGTTGAACTTTGATTGAATCACTTCAGTGTCAGGTAAAGCCTAAAGGTTCAGTGAGTATGGATGATTTCATCAGCACAGATCACCCTTTGTACGGGTGGAATCCCAGTGTCCTGGGACTATAAAAACCCACGGCTCATTGGAGAACACACCATCACACCATCAGGTCTAAGAACCCCTGGACATAAGGTAAGATTACATCTACATTACATCTATGGTCATGTCGAGGAGAAATCTGACCAGAAACTGAAATGAATTACTGTCTGTTTCTATTCAGGCAACTCTCGGCCAAACTGCAACCATGAAATTCTCCCTCATCACCGTCCTTGTTGTTGCTCTGGCCATTGGTGAGACTTTAAATCTTGTGATGCTCTCAATATATTGTATTTTGTGTATGTAATATGGCAACTCAGTTGGTCTAGGGGTTAAAGAGACACAGTATGTGTGGTGGATATTTTATCTTTACTCTGTAAAGTACTTAACATAACAAAGTGTCCTGTAGAAACGTACAGTAAAAGCCATAGAGTCTTTCACCTGATTTAGCTTGAGCAGCTGAGAGCAATGCCATTGAAGATGTAAGACTGTATTGATCAAACATCTCTGTTAATGCTCCAGGCTCTGAGTCAGTATCTCTGGTCAAGAGAGACGCTCCTGCTGAGCTGGACAAGATCGCCAAGTACTTCCAGGACCTCGTGGACAATCTGAAGAACGTCGAGGGCCCTGAGCTGGCCAACAAGGCAAAGTACGTCCATCGTCATCTTAACTGTGAACTTAAATGATCAACACAATTATGATCCAATTTAATTTATGTTATTAATGAATTTTCTTTTGGTTTGTGTTGCAGCGCTTACCTCGAGCAGAGCAGAGCCCAGCTCCAGCCCATGGTTGAGAAGCTCCAGGAGCAGCTGAAGCCCCTCTCCAGCAACATTGAAGAGCACATCAAGCCTCTGGCTGCCTCCGTCCAGGCTCAGGTCGCCCCCCTGGCCGGCATGGTCCAGACCCACGTTGAAGACGTCCTCAAGTTTGTGGCTGACAAGACCAAAGCCATCCTGCCGCCTCAGTAAACCCATAGAATCACCAACCATTGCTCATTTTTCTTTCATTTTGGTCTCTTTATGTATATTTTAAATAATAAAAGGGATTCAAAGGTCACTGCTATCTCCTCCTTCCATTTTCTCAAAAAGTGTTTTTCCGTGCACATCTCGCATGTAATAAATGAAGTTGCCATTTTGTTTTAGGGCTTCTCTAAAATGAGGAAAATCATGTAAAAATCCAAACATTTTCAAGTTGACAAATTATAGTTGTAATATTTGAAATTATTTTAAATAATTACTTTTACAAAATGTGATGAAAGATAAAAACAATAAGGATGAAGATTGTGTTTAATTTACCTGATATTTTAAATGTGTTCTTAAAAAGTAAGAACACAGACTCATATAATTAGGCATATTTATCCTTTCTTATAGCAATGTTTATAATTCTTTTTCATAATTTTATGTATTTGCATCTATATTTAATATTGGAGAGGTGGTTCTGAATGAGTGACAATGTCATACATTTTATTAAATAAATAAAAAAATAAATGAAACGGTGTTATTACGATTCATTTTAAAGTAGAAATGTTGCTATTTTAGCCTAATAGCAAATAAAATTGTGCCACGTCTCAAGAATCAGTGATGCATCAATATGAACAGATGTTTTTTTTTACACAAAAGTAGAAAGAAATTCCTAAATTATATATTTTAATGGTGCAAAAATCACTTAAATTTGCCATTTTGTGTCTGAAATATCTGAACTTATTTATTTATTTATTTATTTTTAAAATAGAACATTGAAAAAAAAAAAAAAAATCACAAAATATCAGAATTCTTGAAGACATGACAAAAAAAATGAGAAAAATAAAATAATGTTATAAAAACATTTCAGAGAAGAGCTCAGGTTTGCCATTTTCTCTAACCAGCTCTTTTCTTGATTTTCCCACAGAACAATATTTGATGTCAGGAAACAGTTAAAACTGAGATATAAAATATAAAATGAGAATAAATAAAATATAAAATATAATATGAGAATATAAAATGACAGAAACACTGTTATAGTTCAGCTACCCTGAATAAAACATACAACGCACATTCACAGACATCTAAAATACCCACACAGTGAAATTTGTGCAAATTTATTTCCAAATGAATATTCTCAGTCCATGTCAGTCATATGGTTTGGCAGCAGAGGGCAGTGTAAATAAATAAACTCGGTTTATTTTCTGTGTGCACCGCAGACATTCATCTCAGAGCCGTGAGGTAGACTATGACTTGTTGTCTTCTTAGATAATAAAAACAACAAAATCACTAGTCTTCCACACTGCAATAGACTTCATCAAAACATCTCAGACGACAAACCACAGAAGAAGCTGGTATTATCACCAAAAATGGTCAAAAACGCATCAACTAAAAGAGGCATGCATTAGAGATATCAGAGCTTACAAAAACATTCATGTTCAAACTCTCCAGTCGTGATTTTATTTGCATCTTCTTTCTGTCAATGGCCTGCAGACTGCAGTCACTATCTCATCTGAGCACAAATGTTTTTTTTTTATACATCTGTCTGGGTTTTAACTCATTATGAAGCAATCATTTGTCCGCCGTCACCTCACATCACCAGTACCATGTAATATTTCATCTGAAGGTCACACGGGCTTGAGGGACACGCCGTTAGTCCGCACTGACCTTCTCCTTGTACAGCGAGATAAATAAACTACAGCGAGCTTTTCATATCAGCCTTCGTAAAGCACATTTTTGTATCAGCATCTCTTTGAAATTCAATGCCAAATGCCAATAATCAGAGCCATTTGACAATGCTGAATAAAGCAAAGGACTTTTATATACATATAAAACATTACCATTAAAATGTAACGTTCAGCATCTCAAAAAGTAGTTCCACTCTTAGAAAAAAAGGTTCAGTGGGTTCTATACGGAACCCTAAGGTTCTTGACTCTTTTTTTAAAGAACACTTTATGCCGAATTATTTCATTTTTTATAGTGATAAAGTATGTTTACGAGGTGCTTAATTCATTAAAATTAAATCCATTAAAACTTAATCCATAAAATGATCCAATGATGGGAACCCAAAAAATGTTCTATATATATATATATATATATGAAGCACCTGACAGAAGCCTTTAAAGTCCTTTTCTTCTAAGAGTGCAGTACAAAAATTGCATTTTTCTACCTCCAAATTGATAAAAACTTACCAGAATGATGTATAGGGACATTCGTGTCAATTCCTGACGCAGGATATTAGCTCGATATTACAATAAGTGAGAGATTGTAGAAAACTCCTTTTCTGTCTCTACCTTAACTTGGTCCATATGTTCTGAAATACACATTTAAAGTCCTTAAGAGCCGGGTACCTAAAAGAGTGGATCAAAAACGGATGAATTCAAATTAAGAATTGATCTCAAACAAAGCGTATATCCAGGTGTGTTCGTGCACATCACCATTCTCACATCACAACAACATGAAATGACATAAAACTCTTGGTACTCACCACGAACAGCCATTGTGTGTCTCTCAAAGGAATCAGTTTATAGTCAAAAGGGCTTGCCTTTGACGAAAAAGAAAGAAAAATAGGAAAAGAAAAAAGAAGAAGAGGAAAAATAAGCCTCCCGCTGATAATTGGAGTCTCGGCGGCACTTGAAAATAAAACAGAGGCCAGATGAATGGAGTACTGATACAAACTCCAAGGTGCTTTAGCTGAAAATTTGGGGAACAAAACTACAGGTTTGATTTGGAAAGACTAGGACCAATGGTCCAGAGTCTGAGGTTCCTGAGGAGTCTTGTCTCTTCAAAAGCGGCCGGTCCTGAAGGGCCCCGGGCACGAGGAAAGCTCTGCGTCTCTGGTCAGCAGTGGATATACTAATGGGTAGGTTTTGCAGACATGGGTTATGTTTTTTACTCAAAGCTGACAGACAGACAACCCCCCCTTTCACACAGGTGCTATTCAAGGATATTGTGTAAAAATGACGTCAGCGAAATTTTACTTGAAAATCTTTTCAGAGTAAAAGTCCCGCCCTCTGTTACCAGTGTATGTAAGTTCATCTGTTCTATAGGCTAGAGTGTTCTTTAAAGAGCTTTCCTCAATGCACATCCATGCATTTGATCATTCACATATGTGAGCTGAACTATTGGATTTTTTTTTAATCATTATTTATCCCCATGTTTTTAACATGCCTGAACATTAAGTGCATTTCAGTGAAATATAGAGTAATGTAAGCGTACAGATGAATCTGTATACAGACAATGCAGTGCATGCAGCGCTTTGCCTCAGCAACAATGAGGCGCTGGCCTTGGTGATAGTTGCTAGGCGATGGAGGAGATACAATGGCCTCCTTCGAAACCAAAGGCCGTTTTTTTGGGCTAAAAGGAGCAGTGCCACACAAATTAAACTTGATTTTCTAAACTGAACTAAATAGTGGTGCAGATCATCTTCAGTCTGTTTTAGGAAAGCTCTTTGGTGGTTTTAGTGACATTTTAGGTGATCTTGCAATTATATAATAATAATAATAATAATAAAGCTGCAATTGTTATTTATTTTTTTTTTTTTTACATAGTCATGTAAATAAATTTAACTTTCACCTACTGCATATCTATAATCCAGTTTTTATTTACACTGCGGTGAGATTTCTAAGATTTATTTTTCCTAATCAATGAGATTATGATTATGGGATATTATTTTGGATGGAACATTACTGATATCCATCATAACAATACAAGTGGTAAACATGTAAATGAAATGACCAATAAACTTATTAGTGCACAATGTTACCCACACAAATGACACAGACAGCATAAACTAGTACTGTCAAATCGATTAACCACGATTAATCACATCTAACATAAAAGTTTATATTATATTATATTATATTATATTTATACAACGGTTCTTTCTGGTTCTCGAATCTGATTGGCTGAGTGTCGTGCAATATTCTAGTGACACTACCTTTTCACCGTTTGTATCACTCTCACAATCACTGTCATGGCGGCCGAGCAAATCCACAGTATTTTTTAACACTACACTTATTGTACCACGAACTGTAGTTTTATTCGTTTTTTAGGTGAGTTTAGGTTGTTTAGACCTGAAATATGTGACTCATATTTAAAGGGTTAGTTCACCCAAAAATGAAAATTCTGTCATTTATTATTCACCCTCATGCCGTTCCACACCTGTAAGACCTTAATCTTTGGAATGCAAATTAAGATATTTTTGTTGAAATCCGATGGCTCAGTGAGGCCTGCATAGCCAGCAATGTCATTTCCTCTCTCAAGATCCATAAAGGTACTAAAAACATATTTAAATCAGTTGATGTGAGTACAGTGGTTCAATATTAATATTATAAAGCCACGAGAAAATTTTTGGTGCGCCAAAAAAAATAAAATAACGACTTATAAAGTGATGGCCGATTTCAAAACACTGCTTCAGGAAGCTTCGGAGCATAATGAATCAATGTGTCGAATCAGCGGTTCGGAGCGCCAAAGTCACATGATTTCAGCAGTTTGGCGGTTTGACACGTGATCCGAATCATGATTCGACACAGAAGAATCATAACACTCCGAAGCTTCCTGAAGCAGTGTTTTGAAATCGGCAATCACTTATATATTTCACTGAGCCATCAGATTTCAACAAAAATATCTTAATTTGTGTGCCGAAGATTAACGAAGGTCTTACGGGTGTGGAACGGCATGAGGGTGAGTAATAAATGACATTATTTTCATTTTTGGGTGAACTATCCCTTTAATCATAGCACCTATTTTACAATTTGTTTAGAAGTTTTTGGAGATGCGAGCTCCAGTGCTCGTGTACCCGCTGAGAACAGCTTCATCTCGGCCAGTGCTTCGGGGATTTGCCGCTGGCTCTTATAGTGGTTAAACATGAGATATAATTCATTTTGGTTACATAAAATGGGCAATCATTGGTTTTATTAATCTATTACTTTTTCCTGAGCAAAATGAATTGGGCTAAGTTAAATTTAATAATTTAATATTAAAGCTATGTTTAACTTACATTCCTATTGTCATTTATAATAGCTATTGTTGTTAATTTAAAGATTGTTGTTCAATAAATATTATTTTATATAAAAAAAAGTTGTATTTGGTATTGAGAAAGGGTCCATTAGTGCGTAATATGGATCGAGTGAAAGTTACATTAATACGCCATTAGATGGTGGCAAACTTTATGAGTGAATGAGTCAGTCGCAAGAGACTTTCAAATTGAAAGGAACTTTGTTGGACGTTGTTTTAGTGATGTTATGGAAAATTCCCATAACTGGAAATGGGCAAATACAAAAGATCTATTTCCTCAGTAGACAACAGATTTTTAAAATGGATATAATATTATGGACATCAACCATAAGAATGAATGTTATATCAGACACAGGTAATGCTTGTTCAGGCGATCTCTCTCTCTCTCTCTCTCTCTCTCCCAGTAATACTGTACAAAATACAATGAGTTTCAATGGAGGGACTCAACATTCCTTTGAATTAGCTTTGGAATTAGTAACGGAGCTGCACAAAGAGGGTTTTAAAGACACTCCATTGTTATTTCTTATGTATTTACACACTCGTGCCATCGAACTGTTGTATAAATGTAATATCACACTCGTAGCCATGCAATATGGCTGTATATCAGCACGCAGTGATTACCTACGGCTGAATCACAGCTGTACTGATGTACAGCCATATCGCTTGGCTACGAGTGTGATATTGCATATGCACATATATATATATATATATATATATATATATATATATATATATACACAGTACAGTCCAAAAGTTTGGAACCACTAAGATTTGTAATGTTTTTAAAAGAAGTTTCGTCTGCTCACCAAGGCTACATTTATTTAATTAAAAATACAGTAAAAAAACAGTAATATTGTAAAATATTATTACAATTTAAAATAACTGTGTACTATTTAAATATATTTGACAAAGTAATTTATTCCTGTGATGCAAAGCTGAATTTTCATTCTAATATGCTGATTTGCTGCTCAATAAACATTTATGATTATTTTCAATGTTGAAAACAGTTGTGTACTTTTTTTTTCAGGATTCCTTGATGAATAGAAAGTTCAAAAGAACAGCATTTATCTGAAATACAAAGCTTCTGTAGCATTATACACTACCGTTCAAAAGTTTGGGTTCAGTAAGAATTTTTATTTTTATTTTTTTGAAAAGAAATTAAAGAAATGAATACTTTTATTCAGCAAGGATGCATTAAATCAATCAAAAGTGGCAGTAAAGACATTTATAATGTTACAAAAGATTAGATTTCAGATAAACACTGTTCTTTTGAACTTTCTATTCATCAAATAATCCTGAAAAAAAATATTGTACGCAAATATTTTGTACAATTGTACACATTAAATGTTTCTTGAGCAGCAGATCAGCATATTAGAATGATTTCTGAAGGATCATGTGACACTGAAGACTGGAGTAACGATGCTGAAAATTCAGCTTTGCATCACAGGAATAAATTACTTTGTGAAATATATTCAAATAGAAAACAGTTATTTTAAATTGTAATAATATTTCACAATATTACTGTTTTTACTGTATTTTTAATTAAATAAATGTAGCCTTGGTGAGCAGACGAAACTTCTTTTAAAAACATTAAAAATCTTAGTGGTTCCAAACTTTTGGACTGTACTGTATATATATATATATATATATATATATATATATATATATATATATATATATATATATATTATACACACACACACACACACACAAATTATATATTTACAAATTTTGTAAGCTGCAATTAAGCATGATTGATTGCGATTAATCGATTTGACAGCACAAGTATATACAGTACATTAACTAAACATAATGTGTACATTAAAACACTATAATGCACATAAAAACCAGCAAAAAATGTAACTATTAAAATGAAATATAAATCAAATGTGAACTCATGCAGTGACTTTCTCTGTAAATTACAGTGTGACTCATAAATACTCATAAATTATAAAACTGATTATCTTTATTTTGAAAAAATAATATGGTAATTTAACTTATAGTTTAACAGGATTTTATATAATTTCTAAAATATTTTAGTCTATAGTGCTTTCGAATGCATGTAGAGAAAAATCGTATATATAAATCTGATCACTGAGGCCATTTCCTATTGATTCTTTTTGAACCAAAGTTATTCAACTTAACTTAAGCTATAAAGACATGCAATTTTCTAAGGCAAATGCTTAGCAATTAGGCGACCATTCTTTCATTAAGTTGAGGTCAGCCCATTAACGACGGCAAAAAAAGGAAAGCATAACGCAAGTTTGACGCACCCCAGTGAGTTTTAGACAGGTCTTCACAATGGGACCTGCAGCAAAATGTAAATTACAGTAAATTGCTCTAATACACATCCAGTGGTCCTGAGAAGCACAGTGGGTCTTTTATGCCCATGACTGATGGGTTCAGCTACAAAGTGGAGGAGAATTAGAGAACAGACTTGAAAACAGTAGAGAGTCAGCGGCTGCGCAAGAGGCAGGGCAGTGAAGGATTGTTCTTTTGTACTGACAGAGGAGGCAGGTGCACTTTGCGAGACGCCGAGAAAGACAACGGCTGGCTTGCTAGGATGTGGTATTTCCAAGATTAAAAAGGACAATTAAATTAATTGTATTTTTCTGGAGGGGCTCCTCTCTCCCCTGCACATTTCCTTCTTAATTAGGAAATTAAAATTAGACTGAATTATTAAAGCTGACCGCAACTTTTCATTAAAATGCTTCTTTCACATACAGCTTTCTAAAATTAACCATCATGTAGAAAAGAGCAGCATGGGATTGTATTCATATATATATATATATATATATATATATATATATATATATATATATATATATATATATATATATATATATATGTATATGTATATGTATTCATTAGCGGCTGTTTCTATGGGCTAATATACGTAAGCCGCCCGCCATATTGGAACAGTCAGAGTTGGTCAGTGAACACTAGAGAGCAAGCTGACTGCAACCGTAGTTAAACACATGTATGAATATTTATATCTACAATAGACTTCTTCCAGAAGATTTTACTAAACTAACACAAAACAAAATGAAGGCATTAGCTAACAAGACATTGCCAAGTTCAAAGTGACGCTGACTCGTTAACAGTAGCAATAGTGTAGGGGCTGGAAGTTTTGACGCAAATTGACCCGAGTTCGAATCCTTTCCCTATCACAAATCAGATTTATTTTCAATAAAAATGAAGAAGATATTCGAAAAGTGGAAATAAAGTGTCTAACGTGTGTTTAATAATAAAGTGCTTATTGGTTAGGGGTAGTTGTAGGGAAGGCTTTATTGTCCCAATAAGGCGGTATCCATTTAATAATTTTAATAAATCATTTACACTCTATGTTATTGCATGCCTTTTAATGTACATCAATAGTTGTACTTAGAGGCAATAGCATCTTTTGCTAAGAAAATATGCTATTTTCACTTAGTGCAATACCACCGTTTAAAAACCTGTAATAATGATTTAATACATATAAAAACACAAACCAACACATTTTCACCTATAAAAGGTTATCCAATGTCTTCGAGAACTTAAATCTGGTAAGTTTTTAAAACCAGAGGCTGTGCAATGTTGTGGCATCTCGGAAAACTCATTGATTTTTAATTTTTAAAGAAATTTAAACAAATATCGTTTTGTGGCTCTTTAATGTGTCTGGACAGATCGCTGCAGCGCCTCTTGAACCGATCATCTCTTCTTACTAGTTTATTTATAGCATCAAATAAACATGAATGAACATAAGAACGAATGTCGTTTTAACCGCGGAAAGATGTCAGTACACACCGTTTTTCAAGTTCAAGTCCACCGATGTTTATCTACTAACTCCCGACTGCTTTGTCGGACAAAATGGCGGATCCGGCATTATGATTGGTTAGACCGCCTGTCAATCAAACTCACAGCGAAGGGTCAATTGCAATTTAAAAGGCCTTCTCAATTCAAATCTGAATTCTGCACAACCCTAGTTCTAAGACTGTTTTTATTTTTGAGATAACAAAAACAGTCTTTAATAAATCCACACAGAAAACTCAGGAGATTGCAGGAGAAAACAAACACAACCACATTTAACACTGATGGTACCGGACAAGGGAACTGAGAGAACTGAGGGCTCAATCAAAGTGAACAGGTATGTGGAACTAATTAATAACCATGGAAACTAACTATGGAATATGGGCAAACCAGAAAAGGGAAAACAAAACCAAAACAGGACATACAAGTTACAGTAACATTTTTACTAAAACATAAGGCACGTTTTAGTACAGGAAAAACACTTTAAGGCCTAGGCTATATGCAATGATATTACATGCATAATTCAATAACAGACAGGAAAACACAGCTATGTGGAGATTTCACTGTGGATGGAGCTATACAATACGACACAGAAATCAAGTGACCAACAAAATGTCTAGTTGTTTTATCATATTTTCTCTGATTAGGACATCCTGTATACTATCAATTAGTGCAGACATGTACAATCTTCATGTTGTATAAATAGGTATCTAATAGGTACGGCTACACAAGCCGAAATCACACACAGTTGTTTGGAAAGACATATTTGATGGCTGTGCAATGCTTCTCCATTAATGTACCTGCTGTTTCAATGCTGCAATTTCATTTTCATTTTCCCCAGCAGCCAGTTGAGGAAATGGTGAAGCTCCGCTCCACTCAACGTCCCCCACCCGCCCCCATCAGCGCCACAGACGGCCCAAACAAGAAGTGTTCCACTCCGTTAGGGCTCTTAATGTAAATTCCATTTCAGTGGCTATTATCCCTTCTTATTTTCCAGAGCTTTCCGTTAGTACTACATGCATCTGCCCCTGTGGCACTTGCAGAAGCGGCCCTCGTCCAGCAGCTCCCACCCCGGGGAGCCCTGCAAACTGCTTATTCAACAACTGCTTGCCATAAAGATGCCTAATGACATTTTAGAGGCAAAAAGGCCTGTGTGGTTTTTAATTCATATTTAATGGTCGTCAGGCTAAATAGGTCCACTGCTCTAAATGAGGACTCTCTCTCTCTCACTTAGGGTTGATGCTGTGAAAACTTCATAGTTTTTTTTTTCCTAAACGAACTGCTGAACCCAACTGCTCTTGTTTTTATTTCGGGGCAACATAAAACACATAAAAACATGTATAATAATACATAATGAGGACATTACAAAAATAAATTTAAAAGAAAGCACAGGCTCACAATCTTAATAGCATTGGAATTGAAGGTAAGTCCATAATGTGCTGTTCTTTTTTAATTTTTTTATCAGTGCTTGAAGTGGGTCAGTACGCAGTGTGCCGAATTTCAACCCCCTGCCATTATTACCCCCCTAGTATTGGTAGGTTTAGGATTAGGTGTGTGGTAGGGGTTAGGATTAGGCAATTAGGTTAGAGAATTCAACGAGGGGGTAATAATTTGTCAGAGAGTCAAAATTTGGCACAACACCAGCACTTCCGACACATCGCATATACCGAAGCCCACCGCGCCCTCCCTTCGTCAGGAACGCATTTTCAACTGAGCATTTGGGAGTACCGGCACTTTTATTTTTCGACTTCAAGCACTGCTTATTATTCATCTGAGAACCCTGAAAAAATTTATTAATGTTTACAGAAAAATATAAGGCATATTTTTACTTTTTTCACACTGTAGTAAAATGCAGTAAAACATTTATAATGCTACAAAAGATTAAAAAATTCTGTTCTTTTAAACTAAAATATTAATCAGAAAATGTTTTCAACATTGATAATAAGAAATGTGTAACGTAGCGGGACTCATGGTAAGATCCATATGCAAGCTTTTATTTACAGTGGTAAGCGTGGTCGTACAGGCAGGGTCTAAGCAGGGGCAAACAGGAACAGCAAGGGCTAGGCAGAATCGTAGTCAGGGTACAGGCAGTAGATCGAGGCAGGCAGATAACATTCACAGAACAGGATGGCAAGGCAAGGGTCAAAGGCAGGAACAGGAACAGGAACAGGAACAGACAGGGAAACAGGATAAACACAGGGAAACGCTTAGAATTGACACACAGGGTAATCAAGACTTCGCGATCGGATGGTGTGAGTGAGAGTCCTTTTATAGTCCAGGTAACAAGCTGCAGCTGGGTGTGGTGATTAGTGAGGAGTGTGTGCATGGCTGTATGTGGCGACAGGTGATAGGTGTGGAGTGAACATGTGACTGGCAGGGAGGATTGTGGGAAGTGTAGTCCGGGAACTGACAGGAGCAGACTGTGATCATGACAAAATGTTTCTTGAGCAGCAAATCAGCATATTAGAATGATTTCTGAAGGATCATGTGACACTGAAGAGTGGAGTAATGATGCTGAAAATTCAGCTTTGCATCACATGAATAAATTGCATTTTAAAATATATTACAATAAAAAAATATTAGGTAACACTTTACAATAAGGTTCATTAGTTAACGATAGTTAACCACATTAGTTAACATTAACTAATAATGAACTGCACTTATACAACATTTATTAATCTTTGTTAATGTTAATTTCAACATGTACTAATACATTATTAAAATCTTTTTAACATTAGTTAATGCACTGTGAACTAACATGGACAAACAATGAACAATTGTATTTTCATGCACTAACATTAACGAAGATTAGTAACAAATGTATTGCTCATGGTTAGTTCATGTTAGTTAATACATTAACTAATGTTTAACTAATAAACCTTACTGTAAAGTGTTACCAAATATTATTTTAAATTATAGTAATATTACACAATATTATTGTTTTACTGTATTTGAATCAAATAAATGCAGCCTTTGTCAGCATAAGAGACTTCTTTTAAAGGCATTTTAAAAATTGTAGAGATTTACATACACTTTATTTACATCAAGTTGTGCAGTGTTTCTATTTCCTGTGCGCTTTGATGTGAGAAATAGAAACATACTTAAAAAAAGGGGGGGGAAAAAGCTATTGCAGGATTTTTTTTATTATATATGCACACATACTATAATAATTTCTATCAGAATAAAGAAAAGAAGAAAAAAAAAGACAAATGTTTATGCTCAGTGTGAGCATGTTTAAAATCTTGATTTGTATTTGGTGTGAATAAGCCTTAGCTGCATTTCAGCTCAGGTGATTTGCTCAAAAACAGTTCTGTCATGAAATGGCGGTAAACAGCTCACATACTTCCAGGAGATCAGCCGACAGCCGAACAACCACTAATGAGATGAATGGGCATTTTCAAGGTACAATAGACCTAGAAGCACAATGGAGCAGGCATAATAGGAAGACAAATGTGTATTAAAGGTAGGGTAGGGAATTTCGGTGCAGCTAGCTTTGAAATCATTACCACCCTCCCTTCAGAGTGTCTCCAAAGCCACTCCTCCTCCAAAGCTCATAAATATGCACAGCCAGAGCAGAGTCTGCAAAGCATCACGAGAGACGGCGGTAAGTTATCTCATGTCTCAAAGCACGTAACATTACAATAATTATGAATGTAAACAACTTACAGAGCTCGGACTTGTACCACCTGACAGCTGGATTCAATGGAATCAATTCAATGGAAAGGATTCCGGAAGAGAAGACAATGCTGAATAAAGTCGTAGTTTTTGTTATTTTTGGACCAAAATATATTTTCGATGCTTCAACAAATTCTAACTAACCCACTGATGTCACATGGACTACTTTGATGATGTTTTTATTACCTTTCTGGACATGGACAGTCTACCGTACATACATTTTCAATGGAGGGACAGAAAGCTCTCGGACTAAATCTAAAATATCTTAAACTGTGTTCCGAAGATGAACGGAGGTCTTACGGGTTTGGAACGACATGAGGGTGAGTCATTAATGACATAATTTTCATTTTTGGGTGAACTAACTCTTGAACATAGCATAAGCTCACTGTTTTGGTTCAGGAGAAACTGAGAAAAGCTGCTACTGTTTGTTTGTGGAGCTTGGCGACTGTCTGTCTACAAATCTGTGTAGCCTTATGAAATGTGCTAATGGCGTGTGATGTCTGCGCGGACTGAATGCTGTGATTGGATGAACAATTTTTGGTCCATAGACTTCCACAGAAGATATATGTACATTTTTTAATAATTAGACCACTTCTATTATTGATTTCTCTCAGGATGTGAGGAGAGTTTTAACCACTATACATAGGCGGAGTTTCACATTTACGCTTGATTAAGGATTAAAGGATTAGGCCACTTTTAAATCAACTTTTCCTGATAATTTACTCACCCCAATGTCATCCAAGATGTTCATGTCTTTCTTTCTTCAGTCGAAAAGAAATTAAAGTTTTTGATGAAAACAATCCAGGATTTTTTTCCATATAGTAAACTTCAATGATATTTGTAAATTGTCTTTCTAAATGTTTTGTTAGCATGTTGCTAATGTACTGTTAAATGTGGTTAAAGCTACCATCGTTTCTTACTGTATTCACGGAGACGAGAGCCGTCGCTATTTTCATTTTTAAACACTTGCAGTCTGTATAATGCATAAACACAACTTCATTCTTTATAAATCTCTCCAACAGTGTAGCATTAGCCCGTTAGCCACAGAGCACTATCAAACTCATTCAGAATCAAATGTAAACATCCAAATAAATACCATACTTACGCAATTAGACATGCTGCATGACGAACACTTTGTAAAGATCCATTTTGAGGGTTATATTAGCTGTGTGAACTTTGTTTATGCAATGATAGAGTCGAGAGCTCGGGAGGGGGCGGAGAGCGCGCGATTTAAAGGGGCCGCAGCCTGAATCGGCGCATTTCTAATGATGCCTCAAAATAGGCAGTTAAAAAAATTAATTTAAAAAAATCTATGGGGTATTTTGAGCTGCAACTTCACAGACACATTCAGGGGACACCTTAGACTTATATTACATCTTAAAAAACATTCGATGGCACCTTTAAAAACGATGATAAATATCTATTTAGTTTTTTTAGCCTTAACTATAGCGGGAACAGAAAGAGAAGAGAGTCCTCTCGCATACCACAATATGATTCGCGAGTTGGAAGAGAATGGGTTTCTTGTTTTTTTTTTTTAGTATAGTATTTAAAAATGATTAAGCCCTAATTTACACTGTCACGAATACAGCTCCTCCGGTGCATCCTCCGGACCACCGGAGGGAACCCTCACCGGAATACTGATTCGCACCCATCTGGACTCCATTTCCCAGAGGCCCGCATTCCTGGGACTGATCACCTCTCACCTGCACCATATCACACCACACTATTTAAGACGCACACACACACACCTAGTTGCGAAGTCTTGATTTGCTACCAGTGATCATTTCTGAGCGTTTATTTGTGGACTGATTTATTGTTACGACCTGGACTGCTTTACTCTGCTGAACCTTGCTACCTACCCCGAACCTTGCCTGACCATCGATTCTGAACTCTTGCTGCCTGTCTCGATCCTTGCCTGTGACTCGACCTTGTTTACTGCCGCCAGCCCTGAACTTCTGCCTGTCCCCGTTTACAGTACTGCCTTGCCCAAGTTTGTGTTTGCCTGTCGTTTACAATAAAGCTGCAAATGGATCCGCTATCTCCAGACTCTTCATTACATACACATTCTACTGAGTAAAATAATAGGATAAGACAAATAAAATGAGAACATTTTTATTGAATAGCTCCCACAAAATCATAAAGCGCCCCCCTGACAATAACAAATTTTATGAATTTTATGTGTTTATGAATAAATAAATATTTGAAATTGCGAAATTCAAATATGTAAAATAAATATTTGAATTTTACACACAAATCATATAAAATCAGTCCAGGTCTAGAAATAATTAGTGCAATTGTGTAAGAAGCACAAAGAGCTTCAATCAAAACATGATCATCACCAAACAGCAATGCCTCCTCTCTCTCTCTCTCTCTCTCTAGACATGGCTGAGGCACTGAATGTAAATAAATCTATCAGGGCAAGGAGCTCGAATATCAAGTTACCACTCCTTACAATCAAGAGCCTTTTCATGCCACCCATGAGGGCCATTCTTGTAATGCTAGCACACGAGAGGCCCACAAATCATCTCTCTCTTTCTCTCTCTCTCTCTTATACACACACACACCTTATTATTTTTCCTCATAAATTCCCTTTCAATACCTTCCTGTTGTATCTAATCCTTTCTTTCCATATGCAGACATCTTGTTTGTTTGACAAGGGATCTGAATACTGGCAGAGAGACTGGATGGACTTTGATTGATATCTGCTAGAATCTGGTTTGGGCTCATGTAGCCACTACACAAACATGTTGCGAGTACATCTGAATGATGAGACTATCTCTAGCCATGATCAATGTCAGGCTCGGCCGCTATCGATCTGTCCCTGTTGGCACAGCCACGCTCTGACCGGGAGCGGAAAATCTGCTTACAAGGGTCAGTGGTGAGTTTAGACAGACAATTGAAGAGGTCAGTAGCTACTAGTAAACACAGTAAAATAGATGGGCTGGAAGTGTGTGGCATGTTCTGTGCAGCAATGCTCATTTAAAGGGATATTATCATAAATATAAGTCATATGTGCTCACCAAGGCTGCATTTATTTGATCAGTAAATACAGTAAAAACAGTAATATTGTGAAATATTATTACAATCCAATAATATTTGAATATATGAATTAAAATGTAATTTATTCCTGTGATCAAAGGAGGCAGAGGCAATAAAAGGCAGAGACCTCAATATGAACTCAAACGTTTCTTATCAAATCCTTCCAAGACCTGGAGCAAGTGTTTGTCATGGTGAATGACGTAAAAAGCAGATAACTGCTAATTCAGTCTGTTGTTTACTAGCATGTCCTTTAGCAGAATTACAGCGGTGCATTTAGTGCATTTAGATCACATCCAACTTAATTTCTTTCCTGAAACTGCCAATGATTCATTTTCAGCTCAGTGAGTCATCTTATGAAAAACCACATTTATAGATTTGTTTTTCAATTTTTTTTTTTTTTTTGAAAAACTGCTTTAAAGAGGAAGCCTGCAAATCTGATCTCAAAAGTGAATGAGCACAGGCCGCAACTTTTAAAGATGAATAAGTGTACCGTGACATTGTATTCCCAGAGATGACATGAGGTGTCAGTTTATACTTTACAAACTTCATTGGCTACAAGGTGGGAAAATTCTGCTTCACTAGTAACATATTTAAAAAGAGAAACATAAAACATAAAACAATAAAATATATAATACTGACAGGTTAGTTTTGCTTTGCAAATCATTTTACCTCTTATTAGGTATTGAGCCATGAAACACTCTTGAGAGTTTTCCTGAAGGAGTTCACTTATATTCACAACACACAGCTGAAACCTGAAAGAACGAAGAGAACACAATGTATGGCAACATTGAACACTAAAGTGCCATTCACATAAGTGGACATAAACTATAATGATTTAACAATCGTTCTAATTCTATGAGAATAGAGAGTGCACACCACAGATAAATGACATACGATATCATTGGAATCACTTTCAGAACTATTTATTTCTGGCTGATGAACAATAAAAACATTAGAATCCATCCGACTTTAAAGATTTCAAGCATTTAAAGAGGCAGACAACATAACTATAGTGTGCAACTTATAATAAACAATATTCATATGCTGTTATTCTAGTATTATATATATACTTTTTTAATATTTATTAATATTTAGATTCAGCTTTTATTGTTATATTTTCAGTATTTTAATTTTAGTTTAAGTTAGTAATTTTAAAAAGTAGTCATTTTATGCTTTTATCTTTTATATATTTTTTTCAAATATTCCTATTTAGCTTCAACTTAACCTTATTATCAGTAAGTTGCCAAAGCAACATTTCTAATTTTCGTTCAAGTTTTTCATCTAATATTTATATTTTATTTCAGCTTTTCCCCCCTTCAATTACTGAAATGATTTTTAAGTTATTATTAGTTAATAATAACAACAACACTGTTCATTCATTGGAATAGATGCCTAGTTATCATTATAGTTATAACACTTTATTTTGCATTGTCCTTGTTACATATGTTACATGTACTTCCTGTAGTAATAACAGTACATTATGCATAATTACATGCAACTAACCCCGAACCAAACTCTATAACCCTAATTATATAGTAAGTACATGCTGTTAATATTACTCAGCACTCACAGTAACAAGGACACCTTAAAATAAAGTGTAACCTAGTTGTCTTTATAGTTATCATTCTTGTTGTGAACGGGCTTTAAAGCCACACTTACACAAACTGTTCAAAGATATCTGATGTATATTACACACAAAAAAAAAAAAAAAAAACACACCAAGGGTCTAAAAACATAATATCTGTGAAGTAATTGCCTCATTACATTTTGGACTTTACATGCTCAGTCAACCACTTCCTGTCAAAGTGTCCGTTTCTTATCTCAGCATTCTCTGGAAGACTATAGAATGCTGCATTCATAATGTCAAAACTAACGTTACACTAGTGCGTATTTGTTTTTAATGACATTTTAAAATGAAAACAATCCTCGTTTTCACTGGCGTTTCCACAGCGTTTCAGAAACGATCTCTGTCTACACTACATGACCAAAAACGCATGTCACATGACTGTTCATGCACACTGGGCATGCGGTTGCAACAGTTGCCTCTTGTGCATGCAGGCAGTTGCAGTATTAAAAAAAAATGCAGTTTATGGTTCAGTGTAAATGAACGCGGAATATAGCCGCCCTAAACAACGTCATTGTCATGACAACCAAAAAGAATTCCAGTCAGTTCAGGGGCGCAAGATTCAAGAAGCAGGGAGACGAAACATGTAAGTTAGAGCAAATAATAAAAATATTGTCTACCATCAAGGGGCATTGAAGTAAAAGAGTCCTGTACTCACATCGTGAAGCAAACCACCAAAATAACAGCAGAGAATCATTGTGTGTCATAATTGCTGTTTGTAATCTTCCTATGAAGAGACTTTTGGATCAACGCTCTGCTACATTTCTCTCAGATAAGGTAAATGCTTAACACAATCGGCGTCACTGTGATTGTGCATTGTTATTTTGGAGAGACGGGTAGATCAGATAGAGTTTGAAAGCTGCTTGCCGTCGCTTCTCTATCGTCATCGTGTTATACCGCCAATAGCGAGCAAGGTGGATAAGCCAGTCTGTGATTGGTTCCCGCAAAAGTGTAACAGCGCAGCAGAAATTAATGCACGGGTTTCCAGATTGAGTTGCCGAGCGAAATCAAATCGCCGGCAGATCAGGCTGGGTTTACCCAGACTAGTTTAACTGCACAATGGCTGCTAAAAATGACAACAAATCCAGCAAAGACTGCAATTCAGTGTCCATGTTATTGTTTACACGGTCGTCAAGGATACACAGAGCGAACGTCGGCAGCCACACCATCATTTCAAAAGTCTCCATTTTGGTCCGTTAACACTGAAACGCAACCCCAGCACTTTCAAACTAAACCGGGCTCTGCAGCATTTTCGAAAGACTTTTCGAGGCTCGAAAATGCCGGAGTAGTGTAAACGACAGGCGTAACCGTAGCAAAAGTTATGCGTTTTAAAATTAAAACATACACATAGTGTAAATGGAGCCTTAGGGGCTGTATACACGACACCATTTTCAAATAAAAACGGAAAACTTTTTATTTGTTATGGCCAATTACACGACAACACCATTTGAGGGCCTAAAAACAGGTTTCAAATTGCAAGTTTTTCAAAACGACACCATTATCGTCTCTGTTTAAAGGTGCCCTAGATTCAAAAATTGAATTTACCTCGGCATAGTTAAATAACAAGAGTTCAGTACATGGAAAAGACATACAGTGAGTCTCAAACTCCGTTGTTTCCTCCTTCTTATATAAATCTCATTTGTTTAAAAGACCTCAGAAGAACAGGCGAATCTCAACATAACACCGACTGTTACGTATGTTCCCAACATTATGAAAGGCATTAGACAAGGGCAGAACGTCTGGATGTGCACAGCTGAAACAACAGACTAGGTAAGCAAGCAAGGACAAAAGAAAAATATGGCAGATGGAGCAATAATAACTCACATGATCCATGATTACATGATATTTTTAGTGATATTTGTAAATTGTCTTTCTAAATGTTTCGTTAGCATGTTGCTAATGTACTGTTAAATGTGGTTAAGTTACCATCATTTCTTACTGTATTCACGGAGACAAGAGCCGTCGCCATTTTAATTTTTAAACACTTGCAGTCCGTATAATGCATAAACACAACTTCATTCTTTATAAATCTCTCCAACAGTGTAGCATTAGCCGTTAGCCACGGAGCATAGCCTCAAACTCATTCAGAATCAATGTAAACATCAAAATAAACACTGTACTTACTAGGGCTGTAACGATATGCGATATGAAACCGAAATCGCGATACGCAGGTCCACGAACCTGTATCGCGATGTGAGAAGGCAGAATCGCGACACACCCCTTCCAACTCCCAGAGTTATCCTTCCTGTCCAGATCCAATGCTACCACATTTTTAAATTACTATAAGTATTAGGGGTGTAACGATTTATCGTAGATGGTGTGTCTCAATCAGCTCTCTAGTTCAGTAAGTGTTTCGGGCACACATTGAATCTTGCAAGCAGGTTTAAACGTTTCTCATGTCAGTCTCTTGCATGGTCGCGTGAGAAAAGTCGTGGCTTTCTTTCACCGCAGTGCACAGCACCAGCTGTGCTCACAGAAAAGCAAAAGACGCTTGCGATGCTTTGCTTTAAGAAGTTCTGTGGGGCCGTTCACATATTGCGTCTTTTCCGCGTGCAAGTCAGTTATTATTTTCAAATGTAGCCGCGCGGCAGGCGCGCTCATAATGGGATCAACGCGGTCGCGACGCGCATGCAATTCTCAACTTCTCAGAATGCCGCAAGCGCACCGCAGGTCGTGTGACAAGAATCAACCGATCAGCTATGGCCTTTCCGTAACAAAACATCAAAAGCTCAGCCGAACAGCTGATCATAGCTGTACATGGTGTTTTTTATATCTTATCTCCATCAATATATCTCGTCGTAAAACTAATGCAAGGGCTAGAAATCATTTATCCTTTGCAGAAACATCCTGATCCTCTTGGAGAGCTCAGTTCATGGTTGCATAGCAACGACCGACGCCACGGGAGCGCAAGCGCTTTGGAAAGGAGAAGCGGTGCGGCCGCGCCTTCCACGCGTTTTTAGACGCGACATGTGAACGGCCCCTATTCATAATTCTAAGTTCATGTTAAATTTAACATTTTTTTTTCAGTGACAGACAGCCCTATTCAACTGTTAATTTGAATACAGAAGGTTTTTATTAAAATTTTATATTTATTTATTTTATTGAAATGTGATCTTGTATGTACAACAAGGAAAATTATTGAAATTTGTTGATGTTTTTTTAATAAATCTTGTTTGAATTTCAGTTTCATTTTGTTCAAAATATCGTGATACGTATCGTATCGTGAACTCCGTATCGAGATACGTATCGTATCGTGACCTGAGCGTATCGTTACACCCCTAGTACTTACGCGATTAGACATGCTGCATGACGAACACTTTGTAAAGATCCATTTTGAGGGTTATATTAGCTATTTGAACTTTTTTTATGTTGTTTAAGGCAAGCGCGAGCTCCGTGGGTGTGGAGCACGAGATTTAAAGGGCCACACACCCTGAATCGGATCATTTCTAATTATGCCCCAAAATAGGCCGTTAAAAAAAATGAATTAAAAAAAATCTATGGGGTATTTTGAGCTGAAACTTCACAGACACATTCAGGGGACACCTTAGACTTATATTACATCTTTTAAAAAAAAGTTCTAGGGCACCTTTAAGTAAAAAAAAAAAAAGTGCATTTGTGGAAACAGTGATGTCATGCACATCCATATTATGTGTTCAGTCTATAGGCGCGTAGTGTTTTTTTTACAAAGTGACATCGCCAACTACTAACCTGGCAGCAAAATACAGCGTTTTTAATCGTTTCCGCGGATCCGAGTGAATGGGATCTTTTTGACAACGTTGTCATCTGTACAAAGGAAAAGTGCAAAGGAAAAACGTTTCTGTTTTTAGTACATTGTTGTCATGTAAACGTTCCCTAATTCGCCAGTGGTTCACTAGTAGAGATTTTCCTATGGGCTTTTATAATGGGGTTTTAAGGTGAATTAAGGTGGTAAACATAATTTGAATATACTTGGACGTTTTGTTCTCCAACGTAAACTGCACACACTCACATCCCAAACATTCTTATCTAGTTACTTATTAGAAACATACAGGGTTTTTAAAAAAAATAACAGCTTCAAATTTCGCATTTTCAATATGGGTGTGTAATTTATGTTGTAGAGCAAAACGTCCAAATTGGTCCAAGTATAGTCAAGTTATGTTTACCACAGACCTTATGTTACTCATAAATTGAAAAACCCCATTATAGAAACCCATAGGGTTTTGTGACTCAATGCGACTATGGCATTTGTTTAAAGATAATTATAAAACAGATAGTTTGGGCCCTTGATTCTGATTGGTCGAGCTGCGTTCAAAGCCGTTGTCAATTACTCTATACAAACATACACCTGTGACCTCATTACATCAGCATTATTGCTTTATTTTAATGCACAGGCCAGTTCTCTTTTAGTTTGCATTGGAACATCCCCAATAAGTTCCAATAATGATAGAAAAGGCAACGTTCCACTGTTGTGTTTGGGAATAGCTACCATTTACTGCAAAATCATTGTGGACTTATGAATAAATCATTATGCATAAGATAATATAATGCATCAAGCCATATTGCCCATAGACCTTTAACCCGTGATAGGTTATGAGATTAATCAAAGAAAATGCACTCACCCAGATATCTGGTTAATGTTTGGCCTCAAATGCCAAACCACCGTAACAATTGATCTCCATCAAACACTGAGAAGATGAAAAAGGTTTGCATTTAATCTCATTAGTCCATCACCAAAACATTACTTAATAATCTCTATAGGTTTAAAATTATGATAATAGAAGCAGGGCCACTCTTAATAATATGCAGCACAGTTTTATATCACATTGGATAAAATATCAAATTCACATTTTAAATACAATTTACATAATCGCATTCATGCACAAAAGAATGACGATGACTTAATGACTTTAATTTAAATATCCACGAGGGAACGCTATTTCAGGACTTTTATTATGTAGTGGTTTGTAAATAAGAAACAAAACTGTTTATTAAATTTTCCCAACATGTTCACCAGGCACTTCATAATAGTAAGCAACTGCACATAGCTGAAAAACTTTTTAAATAAAAAAATATATAAAGTTGCATGAAAATAGGCCTTTCTATTGTAACCGGTTGTTATTAAAGCAGAGATGGACAAATGAAAAAACCTGTTTGTTATTTGCAGTTTCTTCAAGGATCAGAGAAGACATTTCGTGTCTTCTTGTGAATGGCAATCGACCCTGAGCTCCTTGAAGATGCGTTCAGATCCATGAAACATCCTTGGGCTTTTTGGGACCCTTTCATTTAAAGAAATTAACCGCTATTTTTGCATTGAGGTCAGTCATGTAATTGGGGTATTTCATAATGATACATTATAATAATTGAATGGATCTGGACCAAGACCAAATCTGATGAGATACAAAAGATCAGAGTCAATACAGAGTGAATCATTTTTTGATTCTGCACTTTTATTCGAATATTTACAAGGAGGCTGATGATAGTGCCTCCTTAAAAATAAAAAGACACATAATTAAATAATTATGCTTTGATTTCAGCTTAGAGGGGCAGTGGAAACTAGACCGTGTGAGCTAATACGCGCGAAAGAGGTAGAAATGGAGACAACTGTAAGAGTGAGCCAGAATGGAGGCTGAGAGTATGAGAGGAGATGCTGCATGTTCATTAGTCTTCGGCGAACTGCTCCTCGAGTTTCGGCTCATCTGCATGAAGACGGGCTTCTTGTGTCCCTAATGAGAGAACCTAGATTCAGTTACATTACCAAAACCCCCAGCAGCATGAGCCAATCGATCCCAGGTTTACCCCAGCGAGTCTCACTAACACTGCTGCTCTGAATACTATGATTTGGGTGTTGTTGATGGCGTTTGGTTCCTGGTAGAGAGATGATGTGAGAGGAAGATGAGGCAAAAGCTGCTGAACCGGAGATGGCCACACCTTGCACTGCTCAGAAAACATATCTTAGTAGCTTTTTTGTTGTTTTTATTTGCATAAAAACAAATCTGTGTACTGTTCATCTAAATACTCTTAGCTGAAAACTGCATTACAGTGCTGGTCCATTGCTTGCTTTAATTTGCCTCCCTAAAAAACAACCCAGAACACCCTAGAAACCACATGTCATTGCACTAGTAAAGACCCAGCAACTGCTACAACCAATCTGAACACCTTAGCAACCACGTAGCAGCACCCTAGAAAACACCTAAAGCACCATAAGCCTGCAAAAAGTGTCTCATATCACCATAGCAACACCTTAGCAACCACATAGCAACACCCTAGAAAACACCTAAAATGCAACAGAGCCTGCTAAAAGCTTCTCAGATCACCATAGCAACTACTTAGCAACCACATAGCAGCACCATAGAAAACACCCAAAAAACAGAGCCTATTAAAAACGTCTCAGATCACCATAGCAACACCTTAGCAACCAGATAGCAACACCCTAGAAAACACCTAAAACACAACAGAGCCTGCTAAAAGCTTCTCAGATCACCATAGCAACTGCTTAGCAACCACATAGCAACACCCTAGAAAAACCTAAAACACAACAGAGCTGGCTAAAAGCTTCTGTAATAACCATAGCAACCACATCGGAACACCCTAGAAAACACATAAAACACCATAGCGGCTACTAAAAACATCTCAGATCACCATAGCAACACCCTAGAAAACACCTAAAATACAACAGAGCCTGCTAAAAGCTCCTCAGAACACCACAGCAACTGCTTAGCAACCACATAGCAACACTCTAGAAAACACCTAAAATGCAACAGAGCCTGCTAAAAGCTTCTCAGATCACCATAGCAATTGCTTAGCAACCACATATCAACACCTTAAAAAACCTAAAACACAACAGAGCTGGCAAAAAGCTTCTGTCATCACCATAGCAACTTATTAGAAACAACATTGTAACACCCTAGAAACCACCTAAAACACCATAGAGCCTGCTAAAAACGTCTCAGATCATCATAGCAACACCCTAGAAAACACTTAAAACACAAAAGAGCCAGCTAAAAGCTTCTCAGATCACCACAGCAACACCTTAGCAACCACATAGCAACACCCTAGAATACACTTAAAACACAAAAGAGCCAGCTAAAAATGTCTCACATCACCATAGCAACACCATAGCAACCACATAGCAACACCCTAGAAAACACTTAAAACACAAAAGAGCCAGCTAAAAGCTTCTCAGATTACCATAGCAACTGCTTAGCAGAATGGTTCTTGATAAGAAAGGAGTGCTTTGTTGAGTCTAAGAACCACTAAACAATCTTTTTAATACTGAGGTGGAGCGGTCGCAATTTAGAGGTTGCAATAAATTCACAAAGCTTACGGTGTTATTTTAATTGGACATTACTCATAACTTAACTGGATATGCAAATGTAGCACACACAGGTCGATGGTTTGCTTTATTGTGTGTGGCAGTGGACAGCAGGAGTGTGGAGATCCATATATTAACCACTGCAGGTGTAAAAGCCTTTCCTTGTACCAGTTCCAGGAGTGCTTTTACTCCGGTCCACTCCTGACTGCTCTCGCTCTGTGGCAGGACATTAGTTTGATGTGAATTGAGTAACCTGCAGCCAGGTCACTACTCTCCCCCTCTGTCATAATACGTCTTTATATCTCTCCAGGTTCAGATATCACTGCTGCTTAGAAAGAAAAGGGAGAAACAAGTTAAGACCAGAAATTACTAAAATGATTCAAATATGTTAAAATGATTAACATTGAATGCAATAGCCTATATATTGAGGCATTTTTACATAAAATGTAAATAAATATTTTATAAAAGACAACTAAAAATGAATTTTAAACAAATGGCAACATTTAAAAATATTTGTATTTTTTAATAAAATAGATAAAAAAATAGATTAATAGATCATATAAATGTAATAGATTCATAGTCATAATATATTTAAATAAACAAAATATGTCATAATATAAAGGGTTAGTTCACCCAAAAATGAAAATTCAATCATTAATTGCTCACCCTCATGTCGTTCCACACCCGTAAGACCTTCATTAATTTTCAGAACACAAATTAAGATATTTGTGATAAAATCTGATGGCTCAGTGAGGCCTGCATTGACAGCAAGATAATTAACACTTTCAAACCCCCAGACTAAAAACATATTTAAAACAGTTCATGTGACTAAAGTGGTTCAACCTTAATGTTATAAAACAACAAAATAACGACTTTATTCAACAATATCTAGTGATGGGCGATCTCAAAACACTGTTTCATGAAGCTTCAAAGCTTTACGAATCTTTTGTTTTGAATCAGTGGTTCGGAGCATGTATCAAACTGCCAATATCACGCGAACCATTGAAATTTCAAAACACTTATGATGTAATGAAGCCTCGTTTACTGAAATCACATGACTTTCATGCTCCAAACCACTGTAGTCACATGACCTGTTTTAAATATGTTTTAGTACCTTTCTGGCCATTGAAATTGTAAATTAATTTGCTGTCAATGGAGGCCTCACTGAGGCATCGCATTTCATCAAAAATATCTTAATTTGTGATCTGAAGATGAACGAAGGTCTTACGGGTGTGGAACGACATGAGGGAGAGTAATTAATGACAGAATTTTCAGTTTTTTGGGTGAACTAACCCTTTAAGACATATTTAACCCTCTGGTGCTCCTCATGAATTGTTTTTTTTTCAATTAAATTAAAGTACTATATTTTAGTTTGATAGTTTTTTTATTTAATATTTTGTACTTTTAGGGGATTTTATGGAACGAAATTATATTTATATTTAATTATATTTATTACCAGTTAACCACTTTTTTTAACATAGACCGGAAAATGAAATTTCCAACTTAAACCGTCGTAAATCTTAAAACTGTCGACACTTGGAAGATTATTGCTGAAGTGAAAAGTTTGAAAAGTGAAACAAGTTAATACTATTTTTAAATTTGATATGAAATATATTTTCCAAAACATGTTTTACTCTAAAACTGTGAGAAAATCAAAAGCCATAAATCAAAACAAGCTGTGCTCCAAATTTGAGGTTGGCATCTCAAAAAATGAGCTTTCAGTAAGATTTTGTTTGGGCGCAGTACCTTTACAAAGTTTTGTACCATTCCGATTCCGAATTCTAAAATTTTCAAACAGTACCAGAGGGTTTAAATAAAATTGAATTTTAAATAAATAATTTTACTGAAATTTTAACCAAACAAACAAATAAATAAATATGCAGAAATTGTAGACATTAAAAAATATATATATATATATATATATATATTTAAAATAAATAAATAAATAAACAAATAACCATATTTATTTCAGAAATAAATGGATGGCACTTTCTGAATTAAACAAGCAATTCCTTGAGGATATGCGACAACAGTGTAGCATACTGTCTGAAACAAGTATAGCTGCATATTGCATGTTTCACATATTTTTAAAAATTAGCATGCAGTGTGCAGTATATACTCTGCGGAAAGACAGTATTCAATTCTGAACACAGCCTTTGAGTAGAGGACCGGTGTTTCCTTCGTATTTGGAAGCTGCAGCCCATTAGCAGTAGTTTTGCTGTGTGGGAGTGGTGAATTTAGCCTGTAATCGAATTATTCTCTTCTCTGATTGGCTTGACAGACTTATTCAGCATATCCTGTTTTAAATCACTTACACTTCCTTTGCCATAACTTTAATGGACTGGGAGGGCACGCCGAAAAATAATGACAGTAATTTTGACAGAAAATCAGCAAGTCTCTTCCAAAAAGGACAAAAAAGCATGTTAACTCTTTAGTAGCAATGTCTGATTCATAAGTTAATCCTTCTTTTGAGTCAGATCTTTGCAATGAATCATTGATCCAGTTCACAAAATCAAATGATTTGACATGAATTGGACTGATCTGATTGTCTCTGACTCACTGACACAACGGCTTCAGAAGACTCTTACGAACTACTTTTATGAACCTTTTATTTGCCATTTTTGAAGCTTGAATGCTCTAGTTCACATTCATTGTATTTAAATGGAAAAGAGCCCAATATATTTTTAAAATTCACTCTTTTTGAAAGGGTTTGGAACAACATAAGGGAGAGAAAATCATGACACATTCTAAAGTTTTTAGTTGAACGATTCTCTGAATTCACAGGACCCGTGAGCTGTGTAATGGTCAGCATGGATGTCTCTGCGAGTCGTACTTTAAAGCACACTGAGGGAATATTAACAGCCAGCCTCTCCTCATGTTGACGGTTTTCTCTCTTTCTAAAGAGTGAGAACGCACTGAAAGAAATCAATGGATTGTGGAAGCACACAGGTACGCTGCTAGATGTAAAGAGGTAAACAACTGAGGCAATAATAGAGTCCAGAATCTACGAAATGGTCTTAAAAGCCTCTTCACAAGCTGAGCTTTTAAAGAGCAAGAGGGAACCGTCCAAACTCTAGAGTTGCCATTTTAGGGCCACGGGATAGAAAACCACCATAGATGGATTTTTCACTCACCCCCTCACTCTCTTTCTCTCTCTCTCTCCAACTATATCTTTCTTTGCTGATCATGATGAAGAGGGAACAAGAGGAGGAAGTCTGGAGCCATCACTATGTCCTTATTGCAGCAGAAAAAGGGTCTGCTTGGGTCCTGCCAGTAATTGTGGTCAGGGCACTATGACCTTACTGCTGTGTGTATGGAGACTCTCTGAGAGGGAGGCGGGGCACAATATTTATCCCTTATGGGAGGACGAGACTCCACAATCACAGCAGTCGGCCAACAACATCCATCCTCCTCTTGTACCCTTTCAGTACTAGAAAACCTTGAGTGTCTCTGAGCTGAAGGTACAAACCACATGGAAAATTACAACAGGCACAGCTGGATCTGTAACAGTGAGATCCACATGAGATCTCTTTAATATCAAGAACAAGAACAAAATAAGATTTGAAGTGATGTAATTTCATGTTGCACATGTCTGGATTTTCATCTGTTTGAATTTATCAAGATTCCTGCAATCCAAAGTGCAATCCACATTTTAGAGTTATAATATCCAATTTCATTTTATAGCTCTACTGTATATTTGTACTGTATGTCAACAATATTTTATTTGTGTTCATGAAATTTTAAGAGTGATAAAATATATTCTTACTGTAAATGAAACAGCTCTCCTGAGCAATAAAAGAGCAACATCTGAGCATAAAAAAAAAAAAAAAAAAAAAACAGAAGGAAGGAAAAGTCACAATTGGATCTTTTTAAACATCAATAGTTCCTCATAGACAGTGGTAATATTAAATAGAGATCAAATGCAGTCATTTGCTTGGGCTTCCCAGATTTATTTTCCTAATAAAAATACGCAGTAATCTCACATCATCTAAAGTTTCAGAAGAGATTTCAAAGTGTGCTGTGCTAGGATTTGCCAAAGTCTGCAATCAAAATTCAAAGATCTTAATATGAACTCCTATTTAAAAGCTATATCATCAACATTCATTATGGCTCTGTTACTACTTTATGTCAACAATTTCCTATTGTTTTCATTACATTCTAAGAGAAACATCTGAGAAAAAAATGTATGCTTACTTTTAATGTCTACGGAGCAATAAGTGAGCAACTTCTGAGCACTTACCTTTTCTCTCAGACAAAAAGGAAAAAAACAAATTAGTTCATAATCTTAATTTTTCATAATCTCAATGGTTTCTCCTAGACAGAAATAATATTCAGTGGAGAGCAAATGGAAACCTTTGCTTGAGTCTTGTGAGTCTCAGATTACTTTGTCTATGGAGCAATAAAAGAGCAACTTCTGAGCACTTACCTTTTCTCTCAGACAAAAAGAGAGCAAATGGAGACCTTTGCTCCTGCTTCTCAGATTTATTCTGCTGAGAAAAAGACCCAGTGATCTCATTTAGAGTTTCAGAAGAGATCTAAACTGTGCTCAGATCAGGATCTCAAAGTCCGAAATCAAATGTCAAAGATCTCAATATAAACTCAAATATTTCTCATCAAACATTTCCAAATGATCTGAGTTATGCTATTTGCATTCATTTAGCCCTATTTATTTACGGTAACATTTGTGTTTACCTCAGGATCTGAGATCTCCATTACATCTCCTGAGCTGTGAAAGAGCAGCCTTTGCAATATCATTTTCCTCTGATACATTTAACAATTGTACGCTCTAAAAAATGTTGGGTTGAAAATGGACAAATGGACAATAATTAAACAAACATTTATTAAATTGCTTATTAACATATGTTTACCTCTTGATTATTATTAGTAATTATGGGTCTGATTTTTAATTTCCAACCTATGTTGTGTTCATTTTAAGCCAGCCATATAGTAATTTTTAAACAATAGTTGGGTTAAATGAAACTGCCCAATCGCTGGGTTTGCCCATTTTCAACCCAACTTGGGTTGTTTTTAACCCAGAGGAGTCTAACAGTCTATTTTTACTTATTTTATCAGGAAAAATCCAAGAAAAATTCACATCTAATATCTCAGTTGTTTCTCCTAGACAGCAATGAGTTTAAATGAAGACTCTCATTTACTCTTTATTCTTTCATTTACAGCAATCTCGCATATGACTCCTCACAGATTACGAGATCAGTTGCAATAAAGCACATTGAAGAACATTGCATATCACTTTTGGATAAACACTGGACAGTCCTAGAGGAGGAGGGAGTTGTTTTTGCCTCATAAGTTCAAAGTTCATGGTCAGCTTTAACACGTGGAGCACTTCCGATCTGTCCGTGTGTCCACCTGCAGCTCACATGTCTGGCTACACTCACTTCTGCAAGTGTCACAGAGGTGTCTGGTGACCATTGCTCTCTCTCATCTCACACTCACACTCAACTAATGGACTGCTTTGCCCCTCCCCTCCTTTTCTCCATCTCGGACTGGGAGGTAGTGAGAGGAGGAGAGGAGGCAACAGCCCACCGTTCCCCTGGGCCCTGCTACACGGCTCAATAGCTCAGCTCCTGGATGGGATCATAACCCTGAGTGCTGGCCAAGAGAAGAGCCACTTCTCATCACGTCCAGAGTTCCTGCTGCAGGGTGGAGTTTCCTCCAGGAGAACAAACTCACTCCAACCCCATCATGGCTGAGCGTAGGGTGGCCCCGGTTGTGGTATTGCTTCTTGTCCTGGTCGCACCAGCCCTGAGCGGATGCCCAATCGCCTGCCGCTGTTCCTTTGCCATGCTGCAATGCCTAGAGCTGGACGGGATCACCAGCATCCCGGCATTGGCGCCACAGGAGGGCGAAAACGTCACCGAAATGTAAGTTGAGTTTGAAACTGTTTGATGAGCTTTATGTTGAACGGAAAGAGTGAGCTGCTTGATAAAAGTTGCGGAGACTTCCATGGAAGTTCTTGATCTTGCAAGGAGATGGAACAGGTTGTGAGTTCAATCAAAGTGATTGGCCTGGGCATTTGGATGTATAGCTTTTGTGCATGCTTTCCCTGGTTTAGCCAAGAGGTTTTTTTCTGGCAGGCCAATCTAATTATAATCAGACCTGCATTTATTGCTTTTGAGCACATTTCATTTAATTTGTGGAATCAGGAGCTAATGCACTGAAAGCAGAACTTTCCCAAAACTAGGGAATCCTTGAGAACTAATCAAGGACTGGAGGAAAGTGGCCTGGTACTTTGTGCTGCTGAGCTTCTCTTTAAGTGCTTTTAAGAGTGTCAGGTACATAATCTATTCTCGGAAATGGTGAGAAAACATCTTAATGTTCATGTGTCTACAGTCAGCCATATGGTTCCCAGAGGTGAAGGTGTTAACAGTGATACCAAGCCGTGGAGAATGTTGCACTTCATTCAGAATAGTGTTTATATGATTATGGCACTTATGCACTTATGCTTATAGTATCACCACACCTCTTACAATCTTTATTTCACTCTGTTTCATGCATTCTCTCGTTCTCCTCCCTTCAGTGTAAACAATGCAATTTTAAATGGAAAGAAATGCAAGATTTATTATATTTAAAACATCAGTGTACTTTTACACTACAATATCATTAAAAACACTTATAAAGTAAAGAGTAATTCACCCCAAATTCTGCAGTCAATAGCAATATCCACCTCATCTCTCTCTCTCTCTATATTTTTTTAAAGTTATGCTGCATCTTATTTTCTTATTAATTATGTCTATTGGAGTGTTTTAAGAACTCAGTGTTTGGAGTTGTGTTTGTATGCATTATTTTAGATGTGTGTTACCTTGATAGTGTTTGTTTGGGTCACATCTCTGGGCATCTCATAGATGCTGGATGCTGTGTTCAAAAGGTGTCCATGTTTTTTGAGGTCATGTTTTCAGGATCTGGTTGACTTGGTGCCCTGTAAGAGATGAGACATGACCAAAGGAAAAAAAAAAAACATTTTTAAAAACTTGGTTCTTTACTTTACTTGAGTGTAAAGAAAATGGGTTCAAATCTAATAAATCCAGCTTAAATTTAAACTGAATGAGATTCAAGCAACATGAGGATGCATAGATGATGACAAAAGTGCAACTCAATTGACAGATTTCTACCATTTCTTTTAGACAAATGCTTTACCTACACTGTAAAAAATTATTGCTGGTTTAACTTAAAAAAAAAAGTAATTTACCTGGTTGCCTTAAAATTTTGAGTTCATTGAAATTAACAACTTGAGTTAATACAATAAAGGAGACCAGTTTAATAAATAGAAACTTAAAATATTATGTTATCTGATCCATATTAATTATCTAAGTTGATTTGACAAAAGAAAAAAAGTTGTGATAAATCTTGAAAATATTTTTTTACAGTGTACAATGATTAGAGATTTATATTTCTTTTCTTTATATATATATATATATATATATATATATATATATATATATAAAGAACAGATAATAAATGTAAAGTATATGCAGTCACACAATGTCTGACGTCATCACTGTAATTTTAAGGTAAAGTTCGGCACGGACGCCAGTGTTGTTTGTCTCAGTACACCTGCTCACGTGTGATTCTCTGAACTCCAGTAGAGTCTCTACATTTACTACAAGATTCAATCAATAAATGAGAATGCTCTTTCACCACGTGTTTACACAGAACACTCTGTGCCCGTAAAAACGCAGCATTTCGCTATATTAGCGAGACGGGCACAGTACACAGGAACAGCACTTCTACCAGGGAGGAAAACAAGAGACCATTAACTTCATACCAGCGGCAGAAATACATCATTCATCATGCTGTAAATTCCATTCTGCGAATTGCTTGCGAATGCCCCGCTGAAAACAATAGATGAAATATTGCCCACTCGACTCGATTCAATAAGCCAAAGCAGTTTGAGATGTCGTCCCACCTGCTCTGTAATTGCATTACGGCTCTCTGGGTCAATCAGATGCTAATAAATATCTGTTTGTGCTTCTCGAACGCAACTGCACAGAGTCACAGATCAAAAGATTCCAGTGAAGTCGGTAGAAATGTCTTTAGTTATCAGCATCTATATTTGAAAAGATTATCTATGTACGAGTAAGAGAGGATATAAGGCAGGCAGCATGTGTGTATATTCAATGCCTCACTACTGGTCAATATTTTGCGATCAATCATTTCTTTGCAATTAATACACAATAAAAAAACACTGGTTATATTATATCCCACTTCGTTAAAGCTGTAATTTTAAAAAGCCATATTTCAGGGCCATATTTCAGCATGCTATAGTGAATTATGCTTGATTATGTATTGACAGTGAAAAAAGCTCTACAGCAATTATCAGAAATATCAGGGAAAACATCATATTGAATTGAATTTAATATGTACTTAAACATCATATGAGTTTGTCCAGATGGATTATAAAATATTTCTGATATTAGTTCTGTGGTTTATTTGGATTTGCCAATGTCAAGTGCTGCTGCCAGCTGACACTGACCCACAGGATGAAGTTTTCTAAATGATTAGAGACTAAAAACATGGCAAGATCATGGTACTTTCTGTTAGTGGATTTTTTTTTTTAACTATGCAGCTTTGTTGTATTGAATTATGGAACATATATAATGTATGCTTAAACATACACTGCTCGGCCAAAAAAAGAAGGTCGCTGTTTGGATTTTAATTTGCAAATACCTAAGAGTCTATGAATGGATCATTATTACAGTGATTATTATGTGTGTCGCTTTTCATTTCTTAAACAAACATGAAGAAAGTCGTATCATGGCCATATTCCAGGATGACAATTTCAAGATTCATCAGGCTCAAATTGTGAAAAAAAAAATTTTTGGGAGGTAGCATGAAGAATCACTTTTCTGAACTGGCATCTAATTTAATTTCATTGAAAGTCTTTGGGATGTGCTGGAGGAGACTTTACAGAGTGCTCACCTCTTTGTTATGATCATGAGTTGGAGTGCCCTGTTTAGCCACCAGAGGGCACTCCAACATGGACTTGTCACCTGTTTAAACTGCATTTCCCATAATTCACTCCTGGACTCATTATCCTCGTGTCATTGCACCCAGCTGTTTTGTGTTTCCTCATTAGTGTCCGTCTATTTATACTCAGTTGTTTCTGTCCTTGGTTGTGGTTTGTTATATTATTTGTTACCTCTGGCTTTCTGTTTGATGTGGACTGTTATATGGATTTTGACCCTTGCCTGTTCTCTGGATTACGACTTTGGATTGCCCAATAAAATACGCTGCACTTGGATCCTTACCATCTTGTTTGTGTGCAACCCGTGACACTCTTGCATTGTCAATACAAGATCTTGACCAAACATTGATGCACTTCTTGATGGAAAAACATCACAACATTTATTTCCATCAAGAGGTACATCAGTTTTTGGTCAAGATCTTGTATTGGCAATGCAAGAGGTGAGCATTCTGTAAAGTCTACTTCAGCACATCCCAAACACTGAGGTTAAGGTCAGGACTCAAAAGTGCCAATTCATGTGTGAAAATGATTCTTCAGGCTCTCTGAACCATTCCTTCACAATTTGAGCCTGATGAATCTTGACATTCATTGACATCCTGGAATATGGCCATGATACGTCTTCTGACATGGTTGTTTAAGAAATGAAAAGCTACACACTCCATCAATTAGGGTTAAAAGAACCATTGCCAAACATATAATAATCACTGTAATAATGATCCATAAGTATTTAGTATTGTGTATAGACTGGCTCTATATAGTTTGATTCACTGAGACACTTTTTCTCAAAAATTTTTCTCAAAAAGAATCTGAGTTCTCATTCCTGGAAGTTCAAGTGCTGTTCGTGTTCAGTAAAACTGCTTGTGTGGAAATGAAAAAAGTAATCGATTTCAAAATATTTCACTGATTGTGTTTATGCCTCATATTAAGGGCTGCAAGGGCAGTGCGCTATTTCACATAACTCACAGATACCTGGAATCGCACACTTCAAATTCAAGAGTCTTAGAGTGGAGATAGAACAAGTTTCTTCTTGCTAAATGTACTCAGGTGTACATAAATTTATTTAAATATTTTTACAATACAATCTCAAGAACAAATGTCATTATAATGAAGATTGAGTGGCTACATTCCCATGTTTTTTAAGCCATATTGTCTATTGAGTTTGCATTCTTGTGGCTTTCAATCATATGTTTTCAAAGTAATTCTGTGGAAATGCAGCCAACAAAGCAAGACAATGTCATGAAAAACATGAAATTTAGTTTGAAAACAATTTTACTTCCATAATCAAACATATTCCTGATTTAAACAGGATATTCAATGAAAAATAATGTAGGATGGTAATAGATTAGATCATGTAAAGGGAGTGTTACATACCAGATTGGAGTCACATGGTTGAAAGGGAAAGGTTGAAAGTAAGATGAATTTCTGAAAAGGAAAGTCATTTTATTGATGAAGCAAGTTATTGCATTTTGATCATGCAAACAAAAATCAGAAATAATGTGCACCAATGAAATATATCAGAAACATACAGTAGATATTATCCAATTAGAATTAATGACATTGAGCATGATTATTATAGCGCATTATTTTAGTTGAATTCCAATCTGTTCTTTCATTTCAACCCTCTAGCTACATAGAGAATCAAGCAAACCTGGAGAACATCACAGACATAGACCTTGCCAACTACAGAGAACTGAAGAACCTGTAAGTATTTCATTCTACAAAAGATATACCAGACTGAATAAAGATTTTCAAGTAACTTAAGATTTAAATGAGACTTTGCACATATATATGTGTGTGTGTGTATGTATATATATGTTTTTCAAGTAAGTTTTTTGTGCTCACCAAGGCTGTATTTATTTGATCAAAAATACATTTAAACGTGCAATATTGTAGAATATTATTACAATTTAAAATAACTGTTTTCTACTTAAATATATTCTAAAATGTAATTTATTCCTGTGATGCAAAGCTGAATTTTCAGCATCATTACTCCAGCCTTCAGTGTCACATGATCCTTCAGAAATCATTCTAATGTGCTGATTTTCTGCTCAAGAAACATTTCTTCTTATTATCAATGTTGAATGCAGTTTTATATTTTGTAACAATTTCCAATAAATTAATAAATAAATTTGTACTAACCCCAAACTTTAGAACGGTATACAACTATAAACAAATTTCTCATATTCAGAGTCAATTATCTGTCTGACTTCTGTATACATTTTTCAGGACGGTCACAGATTGTGGGCTGGTGTACATCTCTGAAAATGCCTTCCAGCATAATTTCAAGCTGCAGTATGTGTGAGTGTTCTTTACATATACGACTGGCCTTCCCACAATACACTTGGGTCTCAGGGCTTGTACCTGTCAATCACTTCAAATCCTCTTCCCTTCTGATGAGTGAAGCTGCTTTATTGGTCTCAGGCGGTAAAAACCCTAGGAACATTTAAAGTTAGTTAGCAACTAAATGACTATCAAGGAAAACATTTTCACATTTCACTTCCAGAAATCATTTTATTGCATTTATTTCCGTAATTAAAAAGGAAATTTGCAGAGATTTGCTGTTCATGATCATTATGTCATCCAAGGGCGTAAGAACAATTTGAAAATTATGTTTGGTGGGATGCAGGAGACAAAATCAGCTTGGCTCATGAATATTAATTGCATGACATGACATCTAGTTGTTCTACTTGATTTGCTATTTGCAATGCAACCCTGTAACAGAGACCTTTGCTAGGCTTTACAGAAAATTCTGTCATTATTTATGCAAAACCTGTATGCTGTTTCTTTTCTATGGAATTTTAGGAGACTTAAAGGGATAGCTGAAGGTAGCCATCGACTTCCATAGTCAATGGCTACCGTCAACTTTTTGGTTACCAACATTCTTCAAAATATCTTCTTCTGTGTTCAGCAGAATAAAGAAAAACATACAGGTTTGGAACAACTTGAGGGTGAGTAAATGATGACAGAATTTTCATTTTGGAATGAACTATCCCTTTAAAACATTTTGAATATAGTGTCCACATGGAAATTATTTATTGGGCTTCATTTTTAATCACCATGAATTATCACTAGATGGAAAAGAATATAGTTTAAAAACAGCACATCATATGAGTTTGGAAATGACATGAGTAAATAATGACAATTTTCATTTTGGGGGAATTATTCCTTTAAAAATCTCAAAATATAATGATAATTTCCCAAAAAGTGGGGGGACAATAATGGTTTATAAGCCCTTCATCATGTATACAACAAATCAAACTTCACTTATACCAAGAAACCTTAAATAACCTCTACAGCAAGAAGTCTTACTAAAAGAAAACTGATATATACTAACTCAATACCTAAAAATAGAAGCATAACTATTTTTAATCATGCATTTTAGGGCTAAAAGAGCCAACATCTATTCCCTCCTGAAGGGAAGATTTCTAATCGCAGCATCAACAAAACACTAATGATATTAGCTGAAAGGTTGTTGACCCTTATCTCCACTATCTTGTAATCGTTATCTCTCAGTGTGTGTGACATGCCCACTGTTGTTGATGTGGGGGAAAGCGGTCACACAGGAGGGGGGAATTGGGGGGTTCTGAGGAAACATGAGAGCATATCCAGCAGTCACCTTTTACTCGCCCACTTTGGCGTATTATTGACAACTGATGCATAATAAATACACTCCACTAAGGGTCCATTATCACGCAATCAATATTTCACAGAGGGCTGCATGTGCGGAGGACCAGATGTGTATGTAAGCTTCGTGTGGCGGTGGGGATGTACAGTATGAAAAATCAAAAGTATAAACGAGACTATCTATTATACGCCGGGACCCATCCTTCGCTTCAGTTCTTTAAATCCACGCCCCCCCCCCCCCCCTCCCTCCCTTCGACGCCAGTATGAAACAGCAGCTGCTATTCTCAGACGTTCTCTCCCTATGGTAGAATCGAGCTGTAATAGATAGGCCCCGATGGCCGACCCATCTGACATGAACTTTTGGGAGTAGGGAAAACAAATATTTGAACCCTTGCTGGCCCCCATTAGCCCTGCCACAGAGAATCTATATCTGCCAAGCCGTTATTGTCCCCATCGGCTGTCATCTCTCTTTATTTAGCTTTAGATTTCAGCTTCCGTCTCCTCCAGAGGTCTCGCAAATTCAATTAAACAAGACGACAAATATCTCTGAATCAGAATCCTTGAATTGAGAAGCTTTCTGTACACAAAACGACGTAAAAAAAATCCATCAAACTATGTCTGCGGTCAACACACAGGCCTTCAAAATTCACTCTCTCACACTGAGTCAAACCTGTTCTAGCTTATCTGTGAGAAAGAAAAGAAATTCACTCAGCTAATTAAGCTTGAGTCCAGTTATCAGAAAGTACAGAGAGATGTGTGCTAGTGTTATTTAGAAATGCAGTGCTACTATGAAATATTTTGTTGCTTTGAATCTTGTTAGTGCCACTTGCTACTACTCATACTTCAGGTTCTGCTTCTTTGTTTTCATTTTTGGGTGAACTATCCCTTTAAGCTTAAGTATTAGGGGCCAATTACGCAGAATGGCTTTTTACTGTTAAAAATGCAAGACGTAGGTCAGTGGAATGGAAAAATGGTGCAAGGGTCATTTTTTTAAAAAGCTGAACTTTTTTTTAACTTGAGCACCATATTCTTAGAATGCTGTGTCATGCACGAGACTCTGCAAAAGACGCGAGACACGAGCACAAGAGATAAAAACATCCGTCTAGAGCGTGTTTACCCTTACGAATGAGGAATACTACAAGGAAAGCGATTAATCATAGGGTTAGGGTTATGATTGCATGTTTTATACATGTCCTTCTAGCACTTGTTCACATAGAGAAACAATGGAAAAGTAGTGCAATGGAATGGAAAAATGCGTTCTTTGTGAACCGGCCCTGTAAGCTTGTGCTATGGACACGAAAGATTCTCAAATTGTGATGCTATTACTTTTCTACGTGATTGAGCGAAAAAATTTCTCCTGGAAATCAATACAACTGCCAAAAATCCCATTGAAGGGTTTACTGGAGCTATATCTAGATACCAGGGGTCGTATTCACAAAACATCTTAGGGCTAAAAGTAGCTCCTAACTTGCCGATTTAGGAGAAACTCTTAAAAATAATGGGTGTGTCAGTCCTAATTTTAGGAGTCCTAAATTTTTGCTCTAAGAGTATTTCACAAAGCATTTTAGCGCTAAAACTAGCTCCTAAATCTGTGAAACATTAGGAGTAGTCAAGAGGACTCCTAAATCACTGAGACCAAATCACAAACAGTCCTAATCCAGCCAAAGACACTGAACACCATTGAGGCAATAGTGATAGAGCCTTGGGTGCTGAACCTTTTCTTCATAAATGCAATACATTTTGATTTATAGATTTGAATCTATGATGAGATGCCAAAAAAAAAAAAAAAACTTTAACAAATAAATAAATATTGTCTGATTATCTGTGGCAATGGTTTTCATGAGTTCACACTTACAAATGATTGAATAGAGTAAAAAAAAAAAAATATATATATATATATATATATATATAATATAATTTGTCGCTTGAATTCTGCATTCGCTTGAGATGCAGACATCCAAGAGGTGGACCATTAACTGTATATACTAGTTTAATTAGTGACAGCCTACATTTTAAAACCTTTATGGCAACAATGGCAACATTTTATTTTGACTATGGCAACATTTTTATTGAAAAATATTTATTTGAATAGGGCAACATTTGTATTTTAAAACCTTTATTTTAATGTGGAAACATGACACCTCATTCTACAATATTTCTATGATTAAATCGCTGACTCCTCCCCATCAGCCAATCACTGTGTGTATACTCCATGGCAACGAGGTCAACCCCGCCCTTACTCTTAGTTATATGATAAAATTCCTCAAAACAGGTTAAACTCTCTGTATCTGAGCTGTCTACACATCATTTTTTGAAAGAGAATGTGTATGGATGTGTTATTAAGGAGTCTATTTAACTATTGTACAACAGAGCCTATAGCCTCTCTCCTTTGTATATGTAATTCACGTCTTTTCTTTTACAGAAATCTGGCCTCTAATTTACTGGTGCACATCAGCTGGAGGGTGTTCCATTCGGTCCCTCTGTTGAGTCTGTGAGTAACACACTCCACTCATGTACTGCTGTGCTGAGATTTACAGATTTATTCTACTCTGCTGGTGATTTGAGACTGAAAAAGTAAACAATTTACCTGTCTGAAAAACTGAAGTGATAGATTTGAGGTCCTACGTACGTATTATTTTGCTGAAAGCATGAAGTAAGCATAAGAAATCTCTTTCTCTTTTGCACAGAATTTTGAGGGACAATCAACTCACCTGCTCATGTGACATTTACTGGCTTCAGCAATGGCATAGAAAAAGACAAAGTGATATTGATTCTCAACAAAACTGTATTTACAATGGCAGCAGCGTTCAGCTGGATTCATTCGAAATGGATAACTGCAGTAAGTGCACCTATCTGGAATGGAACATATTTTAAGATCAAATGTGTAATTTTACCAAAAAGTGCTGTAAATGCTGTGACTGTGGGTTTGGGGTGGAGCTATCCATTTGTGGAAACCTGTTTGAAATAAATCATTGCTTATGAATAAAATACATCACTTTTCAGATATTGAAACAAAATTGTCATAATGGTTACCATACACTACTGTTCAAAAGTTTGGGGTCCTTATAATGATTTTTTTTCTGCTCTGCAGGTGTACCTGAAGTCAAAATCGACCCACCGACACTGACCACTCAAGTAGGTGGAAACCTGACATTTACCTGTCTGGTGAGTGGAGTACCAACACCGACTATCCGCTGGAGAACTGAGCGCCTAAACTCCAGCTGGACTCTGCAGGTACATGACACTGCTTTCATACTGTATTGAAATACTGAAGCTGTCAATGAAGCATCAATGGAAAGTGACCAAAGTGATTTACCAGAGTAGTACATGAGCCTGGATCAACATCATTTGTTGGTACTGAAACATAAAAAACATGCAATCATAACCCTAACCCTATGATTAAACCACTTTCCTTGTAGTATTCCTCATTTGTAAGGGCGTGTTCACACAGGCAGGTTTGGTTCAATTTAAATGAATTATGGTCTGATTGCTCTGTTAGTGCGGTTCATTTGAATGCCATCCGAACCCTGTTGCTCACCAAACAAGCAGACCGCTGAAAAGGTGAGTCTTGGTCTGCTTCCAAACGAATTCTGGTGTGGTTCGACTGAAAAATGAAGGCAACATGGACCAAAGATATCTAAACGAACCAAAAACAGGATGTGATGTCACAAGATGCGACCCTAAAAAGGACAGAATTCTGAAGCATGCCTGTTTTTTCTCATCATAGGAGCTACTGTACATTGCCCATTAACATCAGCAATGTCATCTCCTTGCAGCAGATCTTCGTTTGTGTGTGTGATGGAGGGATTTCTGCCACTGTTTTTACTCCTTTACACATTTTATAAACATTTCACGAGTTCTCAACTGGTCAAAATACATACATACGAGCGCATTTAGCCCAGAACACAGCATTGTTTTGGATATTCGTTAAGTTCCATAGCAAAATATGTTTGTTTTTGTTTTGTATCTTTAGGTTCGGTCTTAAAAATTACAGTGCGAACGCTAAGTGAACCAGGACTAAATGTATTATTATTTTTTTTTGCTCTGGACCAAAAGAACCATGCTACAAGTGTGAACACACCCATAGTCACTTTGGACAAAATTAAAACATACAATAAAATTGGTTGAAAGGACTGTTCTTGAAGTCCCTTACCCCAGCACACTATAATCTGGTTGGTTGAACAGACGTTGTTGCAGGACATCAAAGAGTTTTACAGTTTCAATCCATTATATCTTGTCTACATTCATCTTTGTTCACAGCAAGAAATCCGAGGCTCAACTCTGGAGCTGGTTCTCCACATGAGGAACGTGTCTTCTTGGGACAACCTGCACAATCTCACCTGTGAGGCGGAGAATCGTGCTGGAATGGATGAAGCCACAGTGCAGCTGGATATCGAATGTAAGTACTAACATTTTTTTTCTCTTTAATTTCTGTCATTTTTTTTTTTACTTCGTATGCTGCCATTTTTCTGCCAAAGACCAAGGTGCTAAGAATAAATGTCTACCAGCACATTTTCAAATCTGACTGCAAATGAGATTCCTATGGGAAATCATTTGTGCATATGAGTTTGAAAAACCAACCCAAAAAACAAACTAAACAAAACTGTGACTGTGAGATCCATGCACAGAGCCATGCACATGACATGCAGCCAAAAATATATATATTGTGGCCATGAATAAAGACTTCATTCTCTTGTTTTAAGTAAATTGTGCGCACAATTAAATAACTTGTTCCCTTGTTTTACTAAATTGTGGCCACATTGTATTAATTCCTTCCTTCATTTTGATTTAAATAAAACAAGGGATTATTATATAATGCACACAATTTACTTAAAATGATGAAAATTACTTAGTTGTGGGAACAATTTGTTCATTTGTGGCCACAATATACATATATTTTCCTGCATGTTGTGCGGGGCTTTGAATTTTTTAGTACATCAAGTTAAACTAAAAGAAAATGAGAAATGTTGCTTTGGCAAATAGCTGAAGTTTTATTTCAGTTAGATTTTTTTTTTTTTTTTTTTTTTACAATTTAAGTTTTGGTTTTAGCCTATTTAGATTTAGTTTTTATTTCTGTTTTTTTTTTTTTTTTTTTTTTTTTATAAAAATACTTTTTTTTATTAATTTTAGTGCTTAAATTTTATTTTAGTCAGTTGCACTTTCATTTAGTTTATGCTTTTCATCTAATATTTATAGTTTATTTTATTTTAGCTTTACTTCAATTTCAAATGTAAGCGTTTTTAATATTTTAGTAAACGATAATAACCCTGCTCTTGAAAGAAGCAACAGAATTGCAACGGCCGAAATTTTCCATCGAAAATCCTCCCATATGACCGCACTCCACACCACAGCAATTATCACTGTTTATCACCTCCTCTTCAGAAAGAAGAAAAACAGTGCTTGACTTCAGACAAATGTATAGCCATCAAGGGAGCGATAATGACTGTCAGGAAAATGGGATGATAACCGTCTTCAGATCTTGTTTGTTCTCTACTAATGGATTTCTCTCCCCCATAGTCCGGAAATATAATTGTGAGGACCGATTGGCAGATAGCAAGTTTGCTAGCTGCCAGTCTATCAGAATCACGTGACCAGTGGACAACGGCTCGTCGGCGGCCGCTGCTTAATTAGCTCCTAAATTAGCAGGCCGGTTATTTCGGCGAGCTCACGAAATCCTGCACAGCGTGCAGGTGCTGCCACGGCATAAATCTGACCCGAAACATCTTTTATTAAACCCAGATGCTAATCGATAACATAATTCCCTAGCGTTAGTTATGGCCTTAGTGTACTGTAGCTCCAGATGATGAAATTCACCTTCAACCATCTACCTTAACCGCAACCCAATTAACGGATTCAATTATTTAATTCCTTTTGATTACCACAATTAGTGGAGTTCACAGATGGCTCTCGAACTTGCTCAACCGTTAACATCGGGTCGGTGTAACGAGGATGGTTTTTCAAGCGTGAACTCTAGGCCATGACACAAATGACTGTGATTCTCCGTGCGAAGCACTTTCTGGAGGCAGGGTCACGGGTTAAGAGCACTGAAATGGTTATGAAGCAGCGACCGGGCTGTGCGCATCAGCATGTTCTCCCGGCTAAAAGAACCATTTCCTGTATCCCACCTTCACCAGGCTCTCAAGTGCCTCTTGTGGTTAGGTCCCCTAAACAGACAGAGATTTATTATTTATAACAGGTCAACAGGTTTACTGTAAAGATGGAGCACACTGATTCATGGAAAAAATTACGACGGATGCGCCAGTCATTTGAGCTATTCTGAAGAACAGGTACTAGATATAGAAAAGCATTATCATTCAGGAACATTGTGTGAGCTTCTTTACAACAATGATTTCCGGCAGTAATCGAATTCAGCTTTATGCAAATGAGCAATGATGCAATGCAATGACTACCAATAGGAATACAGACAGTAATCTGATGCCTGATACAGTGTGACAGACACACTAAAATAGACACACACACACAAAAATTAAGTATAGTTATAATATACAGTATAAAGGATATTCTTAAAATATTCTCATTTAATAAATAAAGATAATTAAAATTCTTCAATAATCATTTATTTAATATTTAATAATAATATAATAATAATAATAATATATAATTATAATAATAATATTATTATTATACACCGGATTAATCATACTACATCCTGCGTCATACATTGTGCCACTGGTTACTCATTTGGCGCAAGTTGACTTGCGCAGTATGTATACGGTCATCTGGCGAAAGCTAGTTATTTGACTTTATAAAGTTTAAAATATGGATAGTTTTCTTACAAAAACCCAGAATATTTTTAAATATATCTCGGATTGTTTTTGTCTGAAAGAAGATAGTCATATACACCTAGGATGGATTGAGGGTGAATAAATCATTGGGATAATTTTTGGGTGAACTATCCCTTTAACTCATTTTATGCTGTCAGTGTGATAAAAAAAACGCTAAATGAACACATACAGACCTCTGGGAGGCTGATTAGGAGGTCAAATAACGGTTGTACTTTTTAAAATTCATTTTATCCTCAAATGAACACAGATCACTATCCTATTGCACACACAACTCTGACATGCATTCTTAAAGGGAAAATGCACTTGTGCCATAATCTATCACTATTCCTTTTACATAAGTTCAATATGATAAAGTAATCTAAATCTCAAAACAATTATATATCCAATATCGGCCAATATTGTGCATCCCTAATGGACTGTGATTATATCTCACTGCACACGTGTGAACCAATTCCCCGTCTGTGTTTAGTTCCAGTGCGGATCTTGTATCTAAAGGACCCAGAACCACAACATCACTGGTGTTTCCCATTTGCTGTGGACAGCAATCCTCCCGCCACCATCAAATGGCTGTACAACAACACGCCTCTCATCGAAACCCGCTACACCTACACCGAACTGATCAGAGACGTGGCCGATGGCTCCGTTCAACACGGCTGTCTGTTCCTCAACAAGCCCACCCATCTGAACAATGGCAACTACACACTCATCGTGGAGAATAAACTGGGTAGGGACCAGGCTACGGTAAACGGGAAGTTCATGGATAATCCTTTTGACCCCCTTGACCCAGAGGGCATCATTCTTGGTAAGTGCACTTCATCACACAACATGTATTGCATCAGCTATGTTGTGCATTGAGTGATTTATTGTTATCATCTCTCTCCACATGCCAGTCCTCCCTGACGACCCAAGTAAGTTACTCTAAGTCAAATTCCTTTAAGTCAAATGTCCGAATTGGCTTTTAACTCATAATTGCTTTGACTATTAAAATATTCAGTTATTAGCAAAAAAAAAAAAAAAAAAAAAAAAAAAAAATTATATATATTATATATACATATATATATATATATATATATATATATATATATATATATATATATATATATATATATATATATATATATATATATCCTTTGTGTTTTTTTCGTCTTCCAGTATAAATACCTAAATATTCCTAAACCAAGATACATTTACTTGAGAAGCAAAATAAATAAGATATTAAGTCTTGTTTTAAGTAAAAAGTCACTTAATTTTGATACATTTTTCATAAAATGCATCAAAATGAAGTGACTTTTTACTTAAAACAGGTAAAATTATAAAATTAAACAATTCAAAGGGAAAACAAGATATTTTTTCTTTCTTAATTTTGATACATTTAATATTTAATATCTTAAATGATAAATTTAAAGAGGACCTATAATGATGCTTCACATTTTCAACTTTCTCTATATCAGTGCACACTGTTTCTGAACTCCCTGAAATGCCTCCACTGTAGTCTTGAGTTTTCTTCCAGGAACAAACAAGTCACAATGATAGTCATTTAAATAATTCCCATCCAATGCATACACAAAATAAAGGGGCGGGGCCTTGGTGAGTTAAGTTAGTAGTGTGTTGAAACTCGCTGTTATGGTAAGGGGTGTGATTTTTCCGAAACACTCAAAGCAGTTGACCAATCACAACACACTGGTTCAGCCGACCAATCAGAGCACACTGTACTTTTCGGAAGGAGGGGCTTCATAGTGACAGGAACTAAACAGAGTGTTACTGACAGACTGGGAAGAGAGGTGCTGCAACAATGTCAAATATATGAAAAATTATGTGTTTTTGAACATTCAAGCATGAAAACCTATTGTAGTAGATCCTGAAAACAAAATCAAGATGTTGTATAAGGGCATAATATATGCTTTAAAGGGTTAGTTCACCCAAAAAATGAAATTTCTGTCATTACTCACCCTCATGTCGTTCCACATCCGTAAGACCTTTGTTCATCAAACACAAATTAAGATATTTTTGATGAAATCCAAGAGGATTTTTATCTCCCAAAATTACCACATTCAATAATGAACCGGCGTTCAGACGTAAACACAGAAGCTCTGAAATTCGTTCACTGCACTAACTGCGTAACAGACTTACAGGGAAGAGGAAAAACTGTTGAATAAAGTCGTTATTTTTGTTTTGTTTTTGTGCACAAAAAGTATTCTCGTCGCTTCATAACATTATGGTTGAACCACTGTAGTCTGGTTGACTATTTTAAACGATGTACTTCTCTGGACCTTGAATGTGGTAATTTCATTGCTTTCTACGGGAGATAGAACTCTTGGATTTCATCAAAAATATCTTAATATGTGTTCTGAAGATGAACAAAGGTCTTATGGATGTGGAACAACATGAGGGTGAGTAATTAATGACATAAATGTCATTTTTGGGTGAACTAACCCTTTAATACTTAATAAAATGTATCTTGATTTAAAAATGTTTCGATATTTGTACTGGAAAACAAGAAGAAATATTAAAAAAATTAGTTTTTGCAGTGTTAATAAAGTAACATTTCATTAAATGTTTTAACATTAGCAGCTCCCACCAACCAATCAACAGAGACGGAGAAACTGGAGAACAGAGTGTTTGGGGTATGAGATGAGTCACATATGATGCACAACATCTTGTTATTTTTTACATTCTTGTATAACTGTTATCGCTCTAATTTTGTCATAGGTGTCAGTAGCGGTGGGTCTTGCGGTGTTTGCGTGCACGTTTTTGCTCATCATGCTTGTTGTCATCAATAAATGTGGACAGCACTCCAAGTTCGGCATCCACCGTAAGTCAACATGAAATCAAAACAGTCCATTTTTACTTAATGCACGTTCCTGGTTTAATTGTGCATGTTATTCCATATTAACAAAGATTTTGCTTCCTAAACCTTGCTTTTACTTTCCTTTTCACAATCAAATTAATTCTCAACGGATACAATTGAGCCTCACCCTGCATTCTCATTAAATATCCTGTTTTGCTTGAAAATTAGTTGCAATTAACATTTCATGTTGATTTTTTGTGCATTAGCAAAATCCCTTTCCATAGTTGCAACGCCTCCGAGCAGCTACTTCAGGCATGTAAGACCAACTTGAAAGGGGAAATTCTTGCCAAACTTAGATTCAAATAACATATTTAAAATCAGTAGCAAAATCCATCTCATAAATGGGAACCAGAGCTTCTAACAGCAGCTGCAGTGTTACTCCTCCATATTGTGCATTGTAGTCTCTTCCATTCATAGCAATCTTAGTATACATACAGTCTTTGTGAAAAGTCAGATTGAAATCAAAACAGACCGCATTTACTTTCTTAATGCATATTGTGCATGTTACTCCATAATTTTGCTCCGTACTGCTCTGAATCAATTTTCCTCTTCAACTGATGTTACAAATCCCTTTTACTTTTCAAAATCTTCCTACCAACTATCCAATTTGGCATGTAATGGCATGTAATCAGGCCCCACCCTTTTTTTTTTCTCATGAAACATCCTATTTTGCTCAAAAATACATCAGATTACAGAAGTATAATGATTAACATTATTCCGATAGTCCACTTTAGACATTCTATAAGTAACTTTGCAACTACATATCAACTAACTCTCAATAGATATTATAGATTGTCTGCTTAATATCTGCTAACACTTTATTTTGATGCTCCCCAACAGACATTTTACTGACTATAAGTGACTTTGCAACAAGTACATGTCAATTTATTCTATTAATCCGAACCTAAGTGTCTACTAATACTCTAATAAGAGTTAGTTGAAATGTAGTTGCAAAGTTACTTTTATTTAGTAGAATGTGGACAATCAAATAAAGTGTAATCTAAAATTATTACTTTTTTTTATGTATTACTAGCTGATATGATAGTCAAGGTCATGTGATCTAAATATGGTGGCCAGTCCACCATTTGTAACATGTATCTCATGTTATCATTTCATCTGTGCTCCATTTTTCATTTAGAGTGCCTTTTAACATAGACACCTCGATATTTCTCCCAAAATACAGCTTAGAACTCATTCACTTTCACTTAATCAGAAAGCTACATCAGTTTACGTCTCGAATGAAGATGTTTTGAGCTCTTTCAAAGGAAAGGGAACTAAAAACAAACATCGCAGAAACAAACCAGGTGTGACTCACGCAACAGCAGAAGAATGTTAGTGCTAAACGAGAAAGCCAGAGACAGCACAATCACAGCCCATGCCAAAATGACTTTCTCCATTATTATTTTGGAATCTGAATGAGTTCCACAGGAGGCATTGTGTTGCTTTTAAGTAACGCACAAAAAGCAAGCGAAATACAGTCTCTTCTGAGCTGTAACTTTGTACAGTGTCAGCCTAACAGCTCGGCAAAGTGCTGCCAGGTCTTAATTACAGCATGCAAAGTAAATAGCATCGGGAGCCCCAGCCGCGAGCGAGCCATTAAAGAAGAGTGATGGAGCCAGGCTTTTCAGGTCCACTCGCTCCGCTCACAAAGTGCCTAAGTGGACCTGATTGCCTCCCTCCCCTCTCGCCCTCTATTCCCTGCGTTCCTCTTCTCTGCCCAGTCTGGGGTCTCTGCGGTTATAGCTTGAGTGGGTTTTGTGATTTGAACGAGAGGCCTTTGCGTTTAATTCTGCTTCCTAAAACTGAGGTGATTTGCTTCGGATCAAGTAAACAATCTGCTAGATATCTGTTGTATAGATACTGTTTTGTGCATGCAATAATTTGTCAATTTTAAACATTTCTACATATATCCAACACAACATACTGTTAGTGGTGTTTGAAAGGCAAGTATCACCAGTATTACTTCTCACAATTAGGGTTACAGATTGGAATAAACCCAAACTTCGAGTATTAAATTGCACTATGTAACCATTTGTGCTACATGATACCTCAAATCCTGCAGATTGTCGAAAAATGTTTTCTAAATCAGGGGTTTTCAATCATTTAGATGCCATGGACCACCAAATACGATCGTTATTGTGCAATATTTTCATGTATGAAATCCAATATTCTTATATACATATATGTAAAATAATATTGGAAAATATTTAGTTTACGTTACATTATGGCACAAACAAGCAATTTAAAAATTCTAGTTTTTTGATCATCTAAGTGACCAGGACTTGACATTAACTTTTTTGCTCACCAGCCACCGTGGTTAGTGGTTTTCCAAAGATACTAGCCACTCTGGATTTTGACATTGATACCATGGGGGAAAAAACTGCCATATAGATATTTTTAATATCATCTCATAATTTGGCAGCAGGTATATTAGGCTTCTGTCACTTTAAGACCTGACACACAAATCCATTATACTCTTACAAATGCTTTTTCTTTCTCAACTGTTTACATTCACTTAAAACATAACTGAATACTGTGAATACTTGCCAAGATCGGCATTTTGACATCATTTTGTGTGTATTTGACTGTTTAAGCTCAATATGCGTTGAAAAATAACTCAATTTAGTACTGAGAGGTGGCTTTGTGTGTGCACACTTTGGGTGTGAGCACAATATCTGCAGGAATGAGTAAAATGTCCAATACTCACAATCCCACGGTGAAATTTAGGACCTGTAACACTGACAATATTTATCCAAAGCAAATGAAATGAGTGAGTGAGGGGAGGCGGGTTTGTGTGTCAACTCGCTGTCAAGGATGAGAGAGAGAGAGAAAGAGCAGCTGGTATCGTGTATCTATTCTGTGGAAAATGAGTATTGGAAGCGTTTCAGATATTTCAGTGTTGTTATGTATTGAAAAATCGATATTTTTGACAACACTACATTGCACTTAGTTTATTATTTCAGATGCCTTCTTAAAAGACTACAATTGAAAAATGTATATATTATATATAAAATGAAACCCACCAAAGTGGCTAGTAGGAGTGACAAACGTCTTAAACGCCACTGCTGAAATCCACCTGCATTTGGCGGGTGTTAATGTCAAGCCCTGTAAGTGACAAACTTAATTGTTCATCTTTAAACACTCGGGTAAATCTGAAACGTAACTGGCTAGGAGTGTACAAGGAAAATTAAGAGAGATGTTGTCAAACTGCATAGGAATTTGTCTAGAGCACTTCAGATTTTGACTCTGTAATTGCCAATAAGTTGATTACCTTATCAGGGCTCAGGTTATAGATGTGAAGAAATATGCTGACCCAGAGCTGCTTGGGAACCACTTCCTGTCTGTGTGTCTACAGGTTCGTCTGTTCTAGGCACTGAGGATGATCTGGCCGTGTCTCTCCGCTTCATGAACTTCGGGGCAAGTCCTCTATCTTCAGATGATGGCACACTGGATTCTGGCCTGTCCAGTTTTGTAGAGAACCCGCAGTATTTCTGTGGCATCATCAAAGAAAAAGACATGTGTGAGTGTCTCACTAGCCCATAATAGCACACAAGTTTTCAGCATGCTGATTCAATTTGTGCCAAATCAAAGGGATTAATTCTTTGTTTTTTGCAGGTGTACAACACATTAAAAGAAAAGACATTGTTTTGAAGTGGGAACTGGGTGAAGGAGCTTTTGGCAAGGTTTACCTGGCAGAATGTGCCAACCTTTGTCCGGATACTGACAAGATGCTGGTTGCTATTAAGGTTATATTTTGTTTTATGTATTTTTATGTTCCTGAAAAATATTAATGTTTTCATTAAATGTTACTTTTTTCTTTATAATATATATATATATATATATATATATATATATATATATATATATATAATTTGCAAAAAAATTATACAGCTAGTGCATATACACACATTTGAACAAGAACAATGGCAACCAAATCAAAACATTACTAAATGGTTAGTAATTTTCAACCATTTCTTCCTGATTCGTCCAAGACTATCACAAGTTTTCACAATTCTGCCAAAATCTCATTATCAAGCTAGATAACTAGCTAGATAAGCTAAACAACATTCAATTCAACCACAGAAAATGATTACGTTTGCAACGCAAAGTTGTTATTGATAACTTATAACTATTATAAAACATTTTTGTTAACTGAAACAAAATATAAAAAATGGATGTAAAACTTAAACTTAAAAAATTAAAAGAAAAATGTAATTACAAAAAATAATTAAAAAATTAGAAAATAAAATTTGTCAGGAAGTTGCATTAAAACGGATTTAAATTACAAATGCAATTTTCATCAAAAAAAATGTTTATTTCCCTGAATGCATTACCTGTCTTTCTTTTAATTGAAAGTATCCAAATACTTTTTTGGGGGCACCTTATGTTCACTGTATTTGAACATCTGACTGTCTTCATGTGTAGACCTTGAAAGTCGCCAACGAGTCCACCCGACAGGACTTCCAGCGCGAGGCCGAGCTGCTCACGGTGCTGCAGCATGAACACATAGTGCGGTTCTACGGCGTGTGTACAGACGGAGAACCTCTGGCCATGGTGTTTGAGTACATGCGACACGGAGACCTCAACCGCTTTCTAAGGTCAGTCTAATAACCACCAGCCACTCACAGAGAATTAACTACAGTGCCAACAATGTGGTGTAGCGGTCGGAAACTGACAAGCAGAAAGAGCCTTTAGAGAAAGAGCTTCTATCCATATTTGCTGTCTTAGGACAACCTTAAAAATGTGTTTCGTTGGACAGATATAGCAAAAAGCATGTAAGAAATTACTTAGGAGAAATATGTTGCAAGCTGAACTCGACCCAAGAAAGCTTCAAATGCCCTCTAAAGTGTTAAAAGTTAATAATCTAGCCTGCTAGTCAACTTTCTGCATTTTGTATTGGACTCATTTTACATGAAAAGTTGCATCAAGACCTTTCATTTACCATATTTCCATCTATATCTTCTGAAATCCAATGCCAAAACTGAGTAGAAACCCAAATGTGGATCCAGCTTTGTGATGCTCCAGTCTTAATTAAGATGTAAAGTTCACTGAAGTATGAGGTGGCTGATGGGGGACTGACTGACCATATGTCCAGCACAGCTGAGTCTCGGTGCGTAAAGATCCAGTCTGTTTGCCAGGTGGTTGCTGGGGCCAGATTGGGAGTGGGGACAAGTGAATGTTTGAGGGGGAGATGGAAATCGCATTTTCACGTGTATGGATGTGGCTCCAGTCTCGGTTGCAGCTGCCCCATCCTGCCACCTGCCTGCTAAACTAATAGGGATCACATACTAAACCTCAGAACAGAAAAGGAGGCAAGCGTATACATGCGTATATTAGGATGAATGGAGACAGTGGTTTGCTCATTGAGGCTTGACACGCAAGGCAATGGTGAGCAATGGTGCTTGTGCTGTCATCTAGCAGATGTTTTTCATCCAATGTGACTTACTACAGTCTGGAGGTTGCTCAAAATCATAACAGTATAATTCATGCAAACTTGGCGTTACCAACAAATTTTAACCACTACACCATTATAAATAAAGGTTCCAAAAGGGGGTTTTCACTGTTATGCCAAAGAAGAACCATTTTGGGTTCCCCAAAGAACCTTTCAGTGAACAGTTCTTTAAAGAACCTTTATTTTTTATCTTTAATATCCTTTTTTCCACTATAAAAAACCTTTAGTGCAATGGAAAGGTTCCATGCATGTCAACGGTTCTTCATGGAACCAGAGCCATCCATGTCAATAAAGGACCGTAATTTTTGTAGGATGCTTGTGTTCAGAATGAAATACTAGCATACTGCTTGTTGCATACTGCCTACTATTTTAAAAAACAGCAGGCAGTGTATAACAATAAAAAGTAGCATGCTGCATTGTTGTCACTTTGCTAGTGAGTGGCATCCAGTTATGTCATAAGCACACAAATTTTGCACTTTTCATTCAATTTTGTGCACATTTTTTTTTGTTTTAAGCAGTTTGATCAAATAATGTGCCAAGGTAATGGTTGGTGTCACTTCCAGTTCATCTATTATGGTTGAAATAATGTACTGAAGTCCTAAAACCTGGAAATAAGTTAGCATTCTTGAACTTCCAGGTCCATCATCCTGAACTCAGTGGGTTTTTTGAATGGATTTTTGGTTAAATGGCTGTCTGTCTTAAATAAGGTCTGTGGTTAACAAGTTCAAGATGTTTTCACGTTTTATTTAATGACATAAAATACATGAATAATACTGCTAAATGGGACTATAGAGGTCGTAAGGGACATTAAACATCATCACTTTAAACAGGTAAACTCATCTACTCACTAGTCCGCTTTCACAGCCTTATTGTGTTTATCATCACACTCTTGCAAACTTAAAACTTTCCAACATGTAGATTTTAAATAAAGATTGAAAGAGTTATTGAAAGCTTATGGTGATACTGAAGTTGTGCAACTGTGTAGTTAATTTATAGCCAAACTTTAGCTTTTTATTTCAGCCAAGTGTATTTAGGCTTCTAAATTCAAAAAGTTGAGTTAATTTGTGAAAATGATCTTGATGAAAAAACAAACATTTGTTGGTCACAGAGCTTATTTTCTGCAATAATCCAAAAGCCAATGGAAAAAAAAAAATCCTTCAGCCTTTTTGTTGAGGAACGAGGGTCATGCTAACTTGCCCGCTCTGCAAAAATATGTAATACCTGCAGAACTCTGTGGAGGATCAAGAAGAGAGCATTGCATTGTGGGATACAGTATTCCACACACTCTTATAAAGGTTCTTTACTGGCATCTGATTCCATGAAGAACCTTTAATATCCATAAAATCTTTCCATTGCACAAAAGGTTCTTTATTGTGGAAAAAGGTTCCTTAGACTGTTAAAGTGTTCTTCACACTAAGAACTACTCACTGAAAGGTTCTTTGTGGAACTAAAAATGGTTCTTCTATGGCATCACTGTGCAAACACTCTTCTGGCGAGTGTAGTATGCTATGAATGCGTACTAAACATCTAGAACAATTTAGTAGGGTAATCTGAAAATTCACATAACATGCACATACTGCAAAAATAGTACTAGTAGTACGCTAGCATGCCATTCTGAACACATCCAAAATCTCTTTTCTCAGGTTAATGTTTTTTAAGCATCTGTTAAATTAAGTGTGTTGTGTTTGTACAGGGCTCACGGTCCAGATGCTCGTATCTTGGATGAGATGAAGGTTCCTCCGATGGGTCAGCTGACCCTTCCTCAGATGCTCCACATCGCAGCTCAGATTGCCTCAGGCATGGTGTACCTCGCTTCCCTTCATTTTGTCCACAGAGATCTGGCCACCAGGAACTGTTTGGTTGGAGAAGGGCTGGTGGTGAAGATCGGGGATTTTGGGATGTCAAGAGACATTTACAGCACTGATTACTACAGGGTAAAACATGTAATTTCAATATCAATGGTGTTACTGCAAAAACTGACAAAAGTGACAGATCATATTGTTCATATTGAGATCTCTAAGAACTTTGGTTGTCTGTGCAAATTTGAGTACAATTTGAGAAACTGGAGACTTCTCCATTTCACTAAAGTCTGGGAGAATCATTTGAGACACTAAAGAGATTGTGATTTTACCTTTCTTTCCTTTATAGGTGTTTGTATATTTACCCACAGGATAGATGTTTGGTTGTAATTTGTTCTCATTCACGTCATCAGGTCGGTGGGAGGACGATGCTGCCCATTCGCTGGATGCCGCCAGAAAGCATCATGTACAGGAAGTTCACCACAGAGAGTGATATTTGGAGCTTTGGAGTGGTCCTTTGGGAAATCTTCACCTATGGCAAACAACCATGGTATCAGCTATCCAACAGTGAGGTATAGTCCACATTTAATGCTCAAAGTTAGTGTCAACCATTTATGGCTCAACAATTGTACCTATTTAAATGTCAAACTCATTCATTTTTAAGTGTTTAATAAAACAACACAACCACAAAACAAACCGATTTTAAAGATAAAGTTTACCTAAAAATTACAATTCTGTCATCATTTACCCTCAAGTCGTTCCTGTATATGGATGGAAATCCGAAATGTAACATTTGTGGTTCCAACTGATCTCATTAATGATTTTTGAAGCATTTTTAAGGACAAAAAATACTATGTTTGCATATTTAATTTTTCAATCAAAGTTACACAACCATTCAAAAGATTTTTTTTTTTTTTTTTGAGAGAGAAATTGAGTTTCATGCAACAAGGATGCATTAAAATGACCAAAAGTGACATTTATATGGTTACAAAAGATTTCTATTTCAAATAAATGCTTGAAATTTATATTAATCAAGAACCCAGAAAAAAATGTATCACTGTTTCCACAAAATATTAAGCAGCAATTACCGTTTTTGACATTGATAATAATAATAAGAAATGTTTCTTCAAATTATAATGATTTCTGAAGGATCATGTGACACTGAAGCCTGGAGTAATGATGCTGAAAATTCAGCTTTGCATCACAGAAATAAATTACATTTTACAATAGAAAACAGCTATTTTGAATTGTAATAATGTGTCACAATATTACTGTTTTTATTGCGTTTTTGAAATAATGCAGCCTTTGTGAGCAGCACAAGAGACTTCTTTCAAAAACATTTAAAAATCTTTTGAACAGTAGTGTAAACAAAACTCCTAATATCTGTATATTTATATACATGTTTGTCATATAAAAAGCTAGCCACCAAATATAATGCAATGCAAAGCAGCATATTTATTTATAGTAATGTTCTTATATAGAGAATACATTACTTTTTTCAACTTTAACATTCTGCAAAATATCTCATTAAATGTTTCACTGAAGAGAAAAAAAAACGGGTTTAGATCAAGAGGGCGAGTAAATGAATTTTCATTTGGCAGTAAATGACTCCTGTAATGTTTACCAGAAATGACAGCAGTGATTTAGACTGTCTGAAGGCATCAGTGCTGGTCAGTGAGCTAAAGCAAACAGACAGAGCTATTCCCAACCTTCATCGTGATGTGAACATCCATTTTGGACTGGATCAGACTGTGCTCTTAAGCACTTATGAACGAGCAGATCAATAGATTTTTCGGTTCCAGAGTGATCCAGACCTTTCAGATTAGGCACCAAAAAGTGGACCCTGGTGTGACCACAACTGCACTATTATGCTGGAGAGGCCTCTCTTCTTTCAACAGAGAGGTAGATCACTTTCCCGCCAACTCGATTTTAATCCGATTAAACCTCATCTTCGCCTTGGGCCGACGTTGTTTAACCTTGTTAACCTAATCCTTCCCGAGCCATGATGGACACAGCTAATTATCAGGAGCCTAATTGTACGGGACAGAGACGGATCGTTCGTGACTCCATCTGCGAGGAAAGAGGGTGCCAGACTTTCAGAGGGGTCAATGTGAATTTTTGTTAATTTATTGCAGTGATTGAAAGCCCATTTCAGAATGATGTTCTGTGGTGCTGACAGTCTCTTCACCTTATTTGATTAAGAGGCAATGCTTGAAGGGCTTGAAGTCACTGGCGTTTTAAATAGCCACTAGGAATAGCCATGGAGAGAAGAAAGTGATTCTTTACCAGCAGCTGCTGCCTGTAGAAAATAGAGTATAATAAAATATGTGTATATAATGTACTACAAAAACATACTGTAATTTTCAGAATGCAAAAATCCTCCACACTAAATAAAAGAGCGTTTATTGACACAACGCTACACTGTAAAAAGTAATACACTCTGTCTACTCAATAAAATTGTGGCAACAGATTACAAGCAATATTATTAATTAAATCAACATATATGAATTGAGTTAGAATGAACCAAATGAATTCCTTAAAAGTCGACCATTTCAAATGTGTAGAATTAGGAAACACCATTACAAAAACCACAAACTGCAAAGAAAAAGCAAAGAGTCAAACTGGCCAACTAAATTAAACACTGATCACCATAATGGTAACCAAACATTTACAATAAAATAAACATCTAAATCTTTGTTAATACTTGTGTTTCTCATTCCTTCAGTGGTTCTGCTTGTTATCATCAGGTGTCTTCAATGTTGGCAAAAAAATAAAGAGTTCTTAATTCATCTTTGACATCTGTCTGTTATTCAGATATCTTTGTTTAAATTTTACTTATTTTAAATGCTTGACATTTAAGGAATTAATTTGATTAATTCTAACTCAATTCTATTTGTTAAATTTTAATAATTAATATTGCTTGTATTCTGTTGCCAAAATTTTGTGGAGCAGATATGACTTATTACTTTTTACAGTGTACAAAATTGGCTCGTTCTGAACATCTGAATACTGTACATAATTACATGACTGCCCACATTTATATATTCTGTATATGAAGAGGATGTTTCTGTACGGGCAGTTTCTGTAATCTTAAAGGCAAAACTGCATAAAAGGGAAGTTTAATTCAAAAGGTCAGAGAGATGGTAGAAAATCGTTTTAAACAATAAAAAACAAACAAAAAAACCAACAACAACTGACCTTCTATAGGTGTCCTCAGGAAATAAAAAAACAAAAATTAAATAATAAATAATATAAAAATATTAACATTTTTCATAATTATATTTAAATATATGCTATGACCCCTTTAAAAGGACACACACATGCTTTTAAAGGGGTCATAAAATACATTAAAATAATAATTCAATTATAATTGTAACATTTTAGTTATACTGTATGTATAAAATTATTAATTATTAATAATTACTTTTCAGTGTCTGCTATGACCCCTTTGAAAAAATTCCAAAATGTATAATTATATATACAGTATAATTGATTTTGCACAGAATATTCTCTCTCTCATATTATATATCCAAATATATAAGCAACATCAAAATCATGAATTCATGAATGATTCTTTTTTGCACTAATATATAATATATATATATATATATATATATATAAAATATGTTGTAGATTAAAGTCAATGTCTTTTTTTTTATTTATAAACAGCTGACCAAGGTGTATATAATTACACACCACATATATTACACCATATATTGTTTATACAAGGCGTAATAATAATTACATAACTACAGTGGTTAACATTAAATATATTAAACATCTTTATCCATAAGACAGATGAACATTTATAAATTTTTTTTTAATTTATTTTTTTTTATTTAAAGTACCACTACAAGCACTATCTCACTGTAAATATGAAATATTTCCCCTCTTTCCAGGCCATTGAGTGCATCACACAGGGACGAGAGCTTGAACGGCCACGTACCTGCCCGAAGGAAGTGCATCTCCTCATGCAGGGCTGCTGGCAGAGAGAACCGCAGCAGAGGCTCGTCATCAAGGACATCTACAACCGCCTCGTGGCCCTCGTCAAGAACCCGCCTGTCTATCTGGACATCTTGGAGTAGCAGCACATTGTCGGCCCTGCATGGAAAAGACATGCTTCTGATAGCAGGTTGTTTGGGCTGAGAAGGAAAGTCATTGGTGGGTTATGGACAGACAGAATTCACAAACCGTCTCATATGTGCATTATGAACATTTTCCGGTGTTTGTTGATGTGTAAGATTGTGTCCATGTGTTTAAATTTGAAATGGACTGAGTAAAAGAACAGTGGATACTTTGAACATGCATTAGTGGAAATTGCTCATGACTCAACCCTGAAGGGACACTAGATTTTCTATATGAGGATACTGATGTCAAGGCCTTGTAATTAAAGTTCATTAAAGGTGAAGTGTGTAATTGTTTCCCCCTATCCAGATTAATATTCAGAGACATTGTAGGTTGATTTCCCCAATAAATGTAAAAAGTGTGGCTCAGTTTATTTGAGCATTCCGCCCAGCCTGACCTAACAACAGTGCCTCAACCAATGGCGTGAACTTGGGGGAGGGACTTGCTGTTTTGTCTGACCAATGGGAGATGGGAAGAGTGGAAACCAGGGCCTGTATTACAGAATTATTCTAACATTTTTTTTTTAGAATGTGTTGCTCTAATGGCATATACATTATATACTTCACCTTTAACCAACACAAAGACTCTTTAGTTGTTGATTTACAAGTTGTGCCAAGCTGACCGCATTTCTTTTCAATGTCTTGCAATTATGAATATATTACATCAACATGTTATGAGTGATCTTCACATGCATGTATTGTACATCTCTCAATGTTTAACAGCAACTTCCTGTTATGGCTCCCGGGTTCTGCTTTATTTCCTAAATTAGAAGCATCAGCAAGGCCAGCAACTACACGACAACAGTGGAAACACATGGGCTGTGTACGGAATGGGGTACTAACATACTGCATACTATTTTTTTTTAATTGAAACAGTATGTAGTATGGAACGGTAAACTTTTCAAGCAGTAGTTTGTCACATGAATTGCATGCTTAAGGCAAGACACTACAGGTGAATATGGCAATTGTAAACAATAGATATCACCATTCTTTCCCATGCAACAATGACATTTTGGTGGCCTGAAGACGCAAGCTTTTGAAAACGATACCGTCATCATCTCCATGTAAACTACAAAAACGCAAATTTGTGAAAACGGTGACGTCATGCGCATGTGTATTACGTGTTCAGTCTATAGGAGCGTAGTGTTTCTTTACAAAGTGACATCGCCAACTACTGGCCTGGCAGGAAAATACAGCGTTTTTATTTTTTTTTCGCAGATCCTTGTGAACAAAGATCGTTTTGACAATGATGTCGTCTGTACACGAAGAAACCAAAGGAAAAACTTTTAAGTACATCATTGTCCTGTAAACATACCCTGAGACATTTGTTTTGTATTATCAGTTTTATGAACGGTTATGCTTTCCAGAACAGAAATATGAACATTTGATAAAGCCATATTTTCAAAATTGTTTAATTTCGTTCACACATTAGAGTTAAAGGGCCCTATTTTAACAATCTAAGGGCATGGTCTAAAGCGCACGCCGCAAGTGCATTTGGGGTGTGTCCGAATCTACTTTTGCTAGTTGAAGGACGGGAAAAATGGTCGGCGGGCCCGGCGCATGGTCTTAAAGGGTTGTCCCTATTATCTTAATGAGACATGGGTGTGTTTTGGGCATGACGTGCAATAAACCAATCAGAGTCTCATCTCCCATTCCCTTTAAAAGCCAGTTGCACTCACGCCATAGCGGATTTGCTATTTAAATGGCAGAATTTGCAAGTGGAAAAATGGAATGCTTCTCTAGCAAAGGAAAGAATCTGCTCGTGCACGAGGTTAAAGCACGCGAGCAGACCATCTACGGGACAAGCCGGATTCCACCAAAGCATTTTTATCTTTATGCACACAATAATAATCTTTTACATTGTAATCCTTTTATTTTTAATATTTGGCATGTTTGTATGCTGCTCCGAGTTCCTGCTTGTGTAATAAGCAGAATGTACGGGCGTTGTGCACCTGCATATAGGCGCACATTACTAACAAAACAAATATTGTTTTAGACCAGGTTTCAATTGGTCAATGGCGCAGTCGTTTTCAGTTGCTTCAAAATAGTAACGCGCCAACAATGCACCTGAGCACACCTCGTTTTCAGACCACAAATGGGTGCAAATCATTTATTTAAACAACGTGCCGCAGGATGTAAAAATGATAACTGCATTGCGCTGAAACTAGCAAAAAACACTTGCATCGCATTGCGGGTGTATGATAGGGCCCAAAGGTTTTACAGTGTGGATTTTGGATATCTCTTGAATAACTCCATAAATCAGAAAATACTGTCAAAAACATTATTCATATAATGAAATTATAGGAACAAACCATTCTGAAAAGGTTCTCAAATGGTTCTCATTCTCAAAGTTTGGTGTATGCAGTGCAACGGAAATGGAGATTTTACGGAATGCCTTGTAATTAAAATCTTTAGACACAAATAAATAAAGTATAATAAAAATAAATCCTTAAATGTATATTTTGGATGTTCTTTTTACTTATCTGAAGATGACAAGTTATGGAAAAAAAATAGCCCAAAATCTCACAGGAAAACGTAACTATTTTACAAGGTGGTGATTTCATATGAATTTGTACGATGTGACTCATACGAAAACTTACGATTTTTATTAAAAAGTAAGCATGAAGGTACTCCTTTAACCCCAACCTTAAACCCAGTCACCACTGGGGTGTAAGTAGATTGTACAAAACATGAGATTGTACGAATTCATACAAATTAGCCACCAATTTGCCAAAACGTAAAAATGGTTACAGATTGCCATGAGATTGTGTTAATATTGACCAGTGCCTGGAAAACCACAGGTTTTGCCTGTAGTATCTTGCCTTAATTGAAAATCAGTAATTTCATTTTGTGTTAAAATGTTGCTTAGAGCTCTATTCCAATGAATTTTATAATACCTGTAACACCTGTTTTCCATGAGCATTCCCATTCATCTCAATGGCTCAGCCAGCGCATGCAGGCCTGTAAGTACACAACATGCATGATGCCATCTTTGCTCATGTGCTTTCAGTTATGGCCTTGTAGTTTGAGCCGTAATTGCCATGTGACTAACCACTATAGAGCCACATACTGCAGAAACCATAAGAGCAGTATGCTAGTATGCAATTCCAAACTACTACAGGTGCAAGGGCAGAGATCAATCAGTCAATCAAATGTTAATTTATCATACAGCATGTTAAGCTGCAGTGGTCGCTGTTTACCATTTTATTATTTCTTTAAATGGGTGTTTTTACGTACTGGCTGTGCCACTTGTACATAATCTAGTGACTGAATTACATTATTTTCTCTTATTGATTTTTCTATTTTTATTAAACTATAATCTTACCTAGTGTTTTAAAGACGAAATATTTTACAAATACAAGTCTTCTATGCCTTGTTATTAAACACGTGGGTTTACACATGGGAATCAGAACACAGTACTTTTTCAAAGGATGAAAGTCAAGATAAATATTCCTTTAACATCAGTAACAGTCATAGAGCATCAGCACCTGACAGCCACACTATCATTTGTTTCATTGTACAAATAAATATAACAATTTGGATAGACTTTGTTTTTGATTTTGTTGATGGACAATGTACAGTAGCTGTATTAAACATGATTTTATTCAATCTTTTTTGGCAGCTTTTTGAATCTCATTGTTTCTTCTCACACATTATTGCTGCATAATGTTCATATTGTGCTCTATTGATTGACAAGTACAATGCAAATTATATACACACACACACACACACACACACACACACACACACACACACACACACACACACACACACACACACACACACACACAGTGTTCCAATCACCTCCATGGCCACAGGTATATAAAATCAAGCACCTAGGCATGCAGACTGCTTCTACAAACATTTGTGAAAGAATGGGTCGGTCTCAGGAGCTCAGTGAATTCAAGCGTGGTACAGTGATAGGTTGCCACCTGTGCAATAAGTCCATTTGTTAAATTTCCTCACTACCAAATATTCCACAGTCAACTGTTAGTGGTATCAAAACAAAGTGGAAGCAATTAGGCAACAGCAACTCAGCCACAAAGTGGTAGGCCACGTAAAATCACAGGGGGGGGTGGGGGTGGGGGGGGTTGCGGGGGGTCAACGCATGCTGAGGCTCACAGTGCGCAGAAGTCGCCAACTTTCTGCAGAGTCAATAGCTACAGACCTCCAAACTTCGTGTGGCCTTCAGATTAGCTCAAGAACAGTGCGTAGAGAGCTTCATGGAATGGGTTTCCATGGCCGAGCAGCTGCATCCAAGCCTTACATCACCAAGTGCAATGCAAAGCGTCTGATGCAGTGGTGTAAAGCACGCCACCACTGGACCCTAGAGCAGTGGAGTTGTCAGGAGAACGGGACAATGCCTGACTGCATTGTGCCAAGTGTAATGATTGGTGAAGAGGGATTATGGTGTGGGGTTGTTTTTCAGGGGTTGGGCTTGGCCCCTTAGTTCCAGTGAAAGGAACTCTTAATGCTTCAGCAAACCAAGACATTTTGGACAATTTCATGCTCAGAAAATTTGTGGGACCAGTTTGGGGATGGCCCCTTCCTGTTGCAACATGACTGCGAGCTCGCTGCCTCGCTGCTGGTGGTTTGCGTCTCCGTATAGCTTTGTTTTCTCTTTTATTGAGTTTGGTGTGGAGGAACTTGACTGACCTCAACCCGATAGAACACCTTTGGGATGAATTAGAGCGGAGACTGTGAGCCAGGCCTTCTCGCCAACATCACTGCCTGACCTCACAAATACGCTTCTAGAAGAATGGTAAAAAATTCCCATAAACACAGTCCTAAACCTTGTGGAAAGCCAAAATTTCCGTACTTTCTCTCTTAGAGGAAATTGAGAGTTGTCATTCAACAATAAAATAACAGGATCTTTGGAAAACGAATCCTAGAAGCTTTGTACAATACATCAAGCACCATATCCCAGAATTTTTGCACGTCAGGACAGTCACAAAGCATATGCATCAAAGTGTCCAGGCATCCAGGTCCACAAAAATTACAATACGGGTGGGGTGATAGACCCATAGCATGTCGTATATGCGTAGTTAAATATGCCCTGTGAATAACTTTAAAATGAATGAACTGGTGGATGCATGGAATGTATTATCCCACACTGTATCCCATTCAATGATTCTAATAGAAGTGTTCAGATCCGATAACCAAGCTCTGGCTTTAGGGACCTTATCTGTATTAAGATTTAAAATATTGAGTAACAAATATTGAGTATTAAAATATTAAAATAAAGTGTTATGTGAAATGTTAAATCTTTCAATTAAGTCTCTAAAATCCTAGCCTGACTACGTCAGACTTCCTACTTCCGCTCAATTTCATTTCGCTTCTGTACTCAGTCTGATACAGCGTCAGAGCTTTGTGTTTGCCACCGGTCTGGAAACAGCCGGGCCAATCAACGAACAGAGGGCGGGCTGAGAGCCGTGACGTAATGCTAAGCGCCGAGTTTTACATTGTAGGTTAGAGAAATCGAAAACCGAAACGACCGCGGAAATGGGAAACGAGACACGGGATGCAAACTTCGGGATGCATTAACTTCGCATAATCTGCAAAAGTCGTTTACAGCCATGTTCACTCCGGTATTTCGCTCGCATCATCATGTGTTTACAACAGGTTTACAGTGGAAGTTCAATCATAGATTTGAGTTCGATGCATGATGTCTGTGCTTCGATGCGGCTGTACAGGCCCATAACATACGTCATAACTAAACGTATCTGATTGGCTTACGGGTAACCAATGATTTTAAACTTCAGACAAGCGCCCCCTAGCGAGAGAGAAAACACTTCTCTATTATGCCATTCCAGACTCTGTCTACGAAGCAAAGTGAAGTAGCAGAGTCTGGTATTACCAGGCTACTAAAATCCAGGATTGAATCCTCTCCTTTTATGTCATTTAACGTTAACCTTTTATAGCCCAGGATGGCTGTACAAAAGGTTGTCCACCAGAAAGTAAATTCAAATTGTGCCAAATAGGAGTATGAGTGTGCCATATAGTTTTAGATGAAAAAACAGGCTTCTATCTTTTTAAATATTTGGAGAGTGTAGGAAAGTATAGGACCATAATATAATGAGCACTTCCTCAGTGAAAGGCCTGAAAATAAAAAAATCTTGCATCGAATTGGTGAAATGCGCTCTTTTTCAGTTTGTTTCCATGAACACTCTGAACCGGGATGAAACCATTTCATAACTGACAGCAGGATAAAGGACCAGCGATACTATTTAAAATTAGGGCAGCCCAATCCACCTTTTATTTTACTTCTTTGAATTGCAGACCACTTGATGTGGGGACGCTTTCCATTCCAAATATATTTTATTAGTAAAGAATCTAGCTTTTTCCAATCATTTACAGGTGGGGGGAGAGGAAGCATATTGTTGATATTCGGGCAGATGGTGATGAAGGCAGACACATCCATCTTTGAATATCAGACTCAACTTTTCCAGAAATTGACATGTAATTAACTTTTGAAATGAGGGGTAAAGTGGGTCTCCGCTCAATCCCTAAATATTTTGACTTGTGTTGATACTTAAATATTATTTAGAATAGAAAAATTAAAACCATTCGAGTTGAGAGGCATCAAAAAAGTTTAAGAAAGATTCATTTTAAATCCAGATATAAAGTGAGCATTGTAGATCAGATAAAAAAAAGAATAAAGTATCGTCTGCATGTAGAGAAATAGAATGGATTGATGAGCCTAACTGAATCGGGGTAATAACTTTACACCGTCTAACGAACTGCGCCAGAGGTTCTATTGATAAGTCGAACATGAGGGGGGTAAGCGGACAACCCTGTCTCATGCCTCTACAAATATTAAAAGTGTCCGAGATGAGTCCACCAGTAGATACCCTGGCCGTGGGATTAGTGTATAGAGTTTGTATCATACTAATAAACTGGTCACCAAAATGTAACTTTTTTAATGTATACCATAAATAGCTCCATTCCAGCTGATCAAAGGCTTTTTCGGCATCAATAAATAGCAGGCCACTGGGTGTTTCTAATTTCCCGGATTCGGCAATGATATGTAGTACTCGATGAACGTTATCTGAAGCCAAACGTCCCATAATAAATCCTGACTGATCTGGGTCAATTAATTTATGTATTACCGACTGTAGACGTTTGGCAATAAAATTAGCATAAATTTTAACATCGTTGTTAATCAAAGAGATGGGCCTGTAGTTAGAACAGTCCGAATGGTCTTTGCCGGGTTTAGGTAAAGAGCTGTATTGAGATCTTTGTGAAAACGGCCTTTGGATATGGCCTCAGTCATAGTGCATAACCAAATGTGGACAAGTAGATCCCACAGCACCAGGTATAAATCTATTGGAAGGCCATCGATTCCCGGTGACTTTCCTTTATTTGAACATAACGCTGCATTATGTAGTTCTTCTAAAGTAATTTCAGAGTCAAGGCTGTCAGCTTCCTCCTTTGAAAGTCTGTTCAAGTTCAACTGATCAAAAAACTTATTTAACTTGTCAGTACTGGGTTGCCTTTCTGAAGTATATAATCTTTCAATGACATGAATGTTTTATTGATATCTGTGGGGTGTGAGGTGAGACCACTTTTTGAACGTCTGATTGCCTAGATGTTAAAACGTCGCTCATGTTTTTTCAAGGTAAGCACAAGGTGTCGGCTTGGTCTGCTTCCATCTATATTCTGCTCTTCTTCGAAGTAGATCATTAGGAGCAGCCCTTTCAACATTTAATTTTTTGTTGAGTGTCATTGGAAAATTGATGCCCTAATTCCCTTTCTAGTTCCCCACATCTTCTCTCTAATACTGATAGTTGTTCAAGATAGTTCTTTTTAAGTCTAGTGGAAAAGGAGATAGAATTGTTCCTTAAAAGAAAATTTGATGGATGCCCATAACATTTCTTGATTGGAAACTGAGTCCTGGTTCAAACTCAGTCATGCTCTCAGTTGTGTAAGAAAGTCTAAATTTTGCAGCAAAAACAGCATTATGATCTGAAACACTTTGCGGTAGAAATTCAATATTGATAAGACCTGGAAGTAGTGAAGATGAAATTAAAATATATATTTAGATGTGTGTAATGCTTGGTGAATATATAATCCAACAGCTAAGGATTACACCTATTTTTCCCCAAATCACAAATCATTCTCAAGAATTTATTATATTTTAATTTCATCTTCACTACTTCCAGGTCTTATCAATATTGAATTTCTACAAAGTGAAATTACAAAGTGTTTTGGATCATAATGCTTAATTTGAATTTAATTTACTATTCACAATACTTCTACAACATTTATTAGTATTAGTTAGGGCTGGGCGATATATCGCATGCGATTGTCACGCACATTTCGTCAGTAAAGCCGGTTCCCTGATTACCGTGAAATCGCCATCACCTGCTTTCAAATGGAGCGGCATTTAATAGACAGAACCGTAGATCACTGACAAGCTACGCAATATCGCGTTCATTATCGCAGATGAATCGCCTTCGATAATGAACACGATATTGTCAGTAGCTTGTCAGTGAACTACGGCTCTCAAATGGAGCGGCATTTAATAGACAAAATGCCGCTCCATTTGAAAGCAGGTGATGGCGATTTAGCGGTAATCAGGGAACTGGCTTTACTGACGAAATGCGCGTGACAATCGCATGCGATATATCGCCCAGCCCTAGTATTAGTCAATGGTAATTTCAACATTTACTAATAAAAATTCTAAATTCCATTCCACAATTCCATTCTCATTTTAAATTTCAAAGTTGTATTTGTGAACAATTGTTAATGCATTGTGATCTAATATGAATAATGAGATTTTTACTAACATTAAGATTAATAAATGCTTTTTAAAAAAAATATTTTGTTCATGTTAGCTAATGGATTAATATGGAAGCTTGTTTACTACTAAGCTAATTAGCTACTGAATAAAAAAATAGAAAAGGAAATTGTAGCTTTTTATATCACAATTCTGCCTTTTCTCAGAATTGCGTGATATAAACTCGCAATGTGAGTTATAAAGTAAGAATTGTCATATGAAGTTGCAATTGCGTGTTATAAAGTCAGAACTGTGGATTATAAACTCACAGTTGTGCGTTATAAACTCACGATTGTGAGTTATAAAGTCAGAATTGCGAGATATAAAGTTACAATTGTGAGATATAAAGTCAGAATTGTGAAATATAAACTCAGAACTGTGAGATAAAGTCAGAATTGTGAGATATGACTTCTCAGAATTGGGAGTCTCGCAATTTTGGCTTTATAACACGCAATTGTGACTTCATATTAACATCATATCGTATCATATCAAATGAGACCTTATTGTAAAAGTGTTACCCAAATGTGTGACATTGATCCTTTGTATAAAAGGTCAGATTTTCTGACATTATTGAGAGTGCAAATAACATGGCAGAGGTGATGAGAGATAAAGAGGACCTTTACAGAAACCAACAGATGGACAGAAGAGATGCTGGAAGAAGGTGACAGATGGGGGTGAAGTTGAAACCTCAGTGCTAATACAGATTACAACACTGATACATCCATGAACATACTGTACCATAGCCTGAAAAAAGGCAATCGTTTCATAGTCTCAGTTAGTAAATTAAAACGTGGCATCTGTAAACATTTGACAACAAATCAGCTATTCACAATTGCTGTGCGGAACAAATATCTGGGTGCTTTAGTAAGGAAGCCAAACACTTAAAACACATGCAATATATTTGTATTAAGGGGGACAACATAGGCCTACTATCGCTTCCACACATTTATTTTGCCTGAAGTCTCAGCTCAGAGACTCTAGAGAACTGTAATGCATTCTGGGTAATGGTATCGCTGCCTCTGCGGTGCCTAAACTCAATTCTCACGGGTCATTTGTGTCTGGACCACTATTCCATTTCACCCCTTTTCCAGGCAGTCTGTGTATTCCTGCCTCAGACACTAAAATGACTTGTGATGCACAATTAAAGGGACAGTTCACCAAAAATCAAAAAATTCTGTCATTATTTACTCACCCTCATGTCTAATGCTATTTTCAGTGGGGAAAATCAAAAGAGAAATGTTCATACAGATGTTTTCAAATATGTGGACAGTGATGGTTGTCAAGCTTCAAACAGAATAAAATCACATTCAATCATAAAAATAATCAATATTCAAAGTCTTCTGAAGTCATAGATTTTGTTTACCTGAAACAATGTTTTGACCAATCGGCATCCAGGACCGGAACTATATTCATTCATTTTATAATATGAATTTGATTTTTCTCATCAGCTTATACATTATATATAAATAAAGAGTTATAATATGTAGCAGATAAAATATTTCAGAACATATCTGGAGATTCCAAAAACAAAAGTGTAAAATTCACGGTTATTTTCGTCAGTTATGGCTTAGATCTAGCATTCTGCTCCTTTGAAGAAAAAGTAGTGCGGTAAGATTACATTTATTTGAATGAATCTGAATTATAGCATTTATTTGAATTGATTTGAATGAATTAGCATTTATTTGAAATGATTATGTGATGTGAATTACCTCCATCTTTGCAGCGTCTCTGTCTACCAACGATGGAGCTGCGAGTTTAATTACTTAAAAAACAGCGATGTTACCCCTCGTTACTGAGAAATAAAATGTAGCGATTCAGTAGCAACGCTATTATATTAATGAAAGTAGCGGGGCAGCGTTGATCATTTTCTGTTCTCCTCAGCCCTTCAACGAGCAGCGCAGTAATATAGAGGAGTGATTAAACTGACTGGAACTTCCTGCATTCAATACACGCCACACCTTGCAGCCAATAACAATTGAGTATTGAAAAGTCCTGATGTGTGACAAGTGAAACTTCCATGGTAGAATTTATTTTGTTTTATTTTACAATTTATTTATTATTTAATTAATAATTAGATTATTAATATGAGGAAATACATTGTAATTACACAAAAATTAGAAAAAAAAAGTTAAATACTTAATATTGTACATTTTATACTGAGTATTGGAAGGCAGAGATACCTGTATTAAAATCTCTATAAAGTGGATCGAGGGTTATTGAAGGAAATCCAAAAATGCTTCCTATCAGGTGGCTGATGATTCACAAATCATCATGATACTGCAAACAAACACTCTATTAAAAATATCTGTTATACAATAGAATTACAAGAATAGAATTGGCTTATAGAGTTTTGTGGTAAGCCAATAATGCTATTTGTGTAATCGCTCTGTATTCAGTGATACCACTGGACAAACACTGTAGTGATAAATGAGTCAGTTTAATTCTAAGCACTTTCATATTTTTCACATTTGTTACAAAAATATTTAAAAAATGACAATGTAAAATAAAAGGCATTGCAATAATGATTGCATATTTTAATTCTCAGATTTAAAGGGAAGCATTATAGTAAAAAAAAAAAACATTTCTGGAACATTTAAAAAAAATTAAATTACTATTTATAATTTTAATTTCCTTGGCAATTGTAAATGCTACATTGTAACATCAAACGGGTCTTTAAGAACAGTTTTCAAAACTGCAATACATTCATTAGGGCCAACAAACTCACAGGGATTGGGATGCCAAAACCTTTTACATTTCATTTAACTCTAGTGCACAAAATACTACTGTCACCAGTCACATTCACATCTAAACCTCTTTGAGCAGAAAAACAGACACCTACTTAAACCGCACAGTGAGCGAGAATGTCTGCCGTCGAACTACAAATAGGCATTTGGAGAAATGCAGAACCTTTCCGCCACTAACCACTGAAACACCTACTTTTCCTTTTTAACCCAAGATCCCTTTCATAAACGCCCATTAAAATATCATTACCACCATGTGACAGACCTTAAAAGCTTGTTAGAAAAGGTTCCGCTAAAATTTTTCCTTTATGCAGCATTAATTGCACTAAATTACAAGCCTACTGCTGTACGTACCTGTCCTGCACCGTTCGGCCAGACAAAACAAGTGCAGTATTCTACTGAAGGACAAAATGAGAGATGGAGGTTAACAGCTTGGGCAAACACAATAATTAGCTTTGATTTTTAGTTTAAGAACAAAACGTAACTAGTGTCGCATGAGCAAAGAAACTATTTTGAGTTACGCACTACATTGCACCGGAATACAAAATCATCAAGTGCACTGACAAAATGCAATTAAATATAAAACCAAAAGCTTCGTGCTTCAATATAAAACACTCTGTATTGTATGCCATAAACCTGCAATGAACAAAACAATACCACAGAAATGTGACCTGATGCAGAGAATGACATATACCTCAAAACTGTTCACTAGATGTCTAGAAACATCTAAACGACAGTGAAGGACTCCAGTGCAGCCCCATATTCCCATGAGATGCAGTTTAGTAGGAGAATGATTCTTAGATGAGCTAAACAGTACAATTTATCCTTCAAGATACAAAAGAGATTTTTTTTTCTAGAAATATAGCCCTTTTCCCCCTCAATTAATTCATGTTACTGTACCTGTGAGATTATTCAAAGGCGTTCCAGTAAATCCAAATAATTTGCCATTGATAATAAAGGGACATTACAAATATAAGTGTTTAAAGGGGCAAAATTTCACCAATACACCAGCAAGTTATTCCCCATAATTTTCAACCATTGTATATTTTGATATGCACACATCATAAAATTGGATTAATGGTGTTATTCATGATGATATATTAATGCAAATATAAAATCCCTGATTAATGCTATTATCATTTTCCAGTTAAAGCTATGATAACATTAATATGTCATAGTGCTGTCAAACGATTAATCGTGATTTATCACATCCAAAATAAAAGTTTGTGTTTGCATAATATACGTGCATGTACAGTGTATATGTATTATGTATATATATAAATCAGGGTTGCCAGGTTTTCACAACAAAACCCACCCAATTGCTACTCAAAACTACATTTCACGAGGTGTCCCACAGTAAAAGTCGCATTCCAGAGGCTAAATATCATGTTATTTGGGGTCACTTGAACCCGCGGACATGAAAAACAACCCGCAGCAACAGTGTAAAAGTAGCCCAATACTCAGTACACACACATGCAAACACAAACTTTTATTTTGGATGCGATTAATCACGATTAATCGTTTGATGCAAACATCATATTCTGTTTATAAAAACCCTTAAACTATGTTAAAATCTAACCTGTAAAAGTCAACATTAGCGTCATTCAACCCTCGACCTTTCATGTCGATATCTAAAGATTAAAATCAAAAGGCACAACGGTTAAATAACACCTGAAAGGTCGCGATTATCATCAGGGTTTTCGGCTGGCATAATAAACCTTAAGTATAAAATGAAACTAGAATATATGATCTGAAATAGCATAAACATTTAGCTTTTTAGTACAAAAGTAATCAATGCTAGAGGCTTTTATATCAGTGAAAGTGCGCTAGTGAAATCTTCGTAAAATCGTCTGGAAAGGTGCACAGTGAGGTGTGGAGTGGTCAAGAAAGCTTGTTACTCCCGATGAGGGTGGGCACCGCTAGAGGCCGAAGTGCTTTGGCGAGGTGTTCGTGGTAAACCGGCGCTGAAGATGCCGATGATGCCCAGGTTGAGCAGGACACCCATTGTGAGAGCCCCCACGGTACCCAGAAAGGAAGGTAAAGCGGAGTGGGACATCAGCCACTCTTTGCGAGACGTCATGTCTGTCAACACTGCCTCCAACTGGAAATGGGTGCCCACGACCGCACATATGTGAAAGAGCTGGTGACTGTGACCTTGGAGGAGAGTGAGTGAAAAACTAGTTAAAAGAACCATGTGACACCTGTGTGAACCTCTATAACCACTGAAAACAAAACAAAGACAAACATAAAATCATAAAATGAGGTACCGATGTAGTCGAAGCGTCCAGGGGCCAGTCTCTCGGGCAGGTGAGATGCAAACAGGAAGCATGTGAGAAACGCAAAGAACAGATGGTAAGAGTGGCTGGCCAGAGCTTCGCTGGGACTGCAGCTCCCCCAACAGCACGACAGCAGCTATAGACACACATGGAGAGAGACGCACACTGCCATCCATAAAAAGAGCATTCATATCTGCAGTGTTACATACGCATGTTTTGCTTAAGTACTTCATTTACATGTGCTACCATACTTACTCGGTAAAACAGTGGGACACTATCAAAGAGGAAGGGGACAACAAATGCGGCCGTTCTCAAGATTTTACTTTTGTGTGGGAACTGCAACTCTACAAACCTGTTACAAAAGACAGAGGAAAATGCACCCTCACTGAAAATGTTTTATTATAGGTAATATATGTTCATAGTTAAATGTTTTTTTTTTAATAGTATGAATAGCAAATGTTTTAAATAAAAAATATAATATAATATAATTAATGCTGTCAAATTGATTAATTGTAATTAATTGCATCTCACATAAAAGTTTTATATATATATATATATATATATATATATATATATATATATGTATATATATATATATATACACACACACACACATTACATATTTACAAACTTTTGTGTTAGATGCAATTAATTGTGATAATTCGATTTGACAGCACTAAATATAATATAATATAATATAATATAATATAATATAATATAATATAAATATAATATAATATAAATGGTCAAACTGTGTAATCGCAATTAATTGCATCTAACATAAAAGTTTGTGTGTGTGTGTGTGTGTGTGTGTGTATATATATGTATACACAGACTTTTATGTTAGATACAATTAATCATGATTACTCGATTTCAAAGCACTAAATATAACAGATTATAAATGTCTACACCGTCACTCAATTTAATGCATCATTGCTGAATAAAGTATTAATTTCTTTAATTTCTTCCCCCCAAACTTTTGAACGGTAGTGATAATGTTGCAAAAGCTTTCTATTTCAGATAAATGCTGTACTTGTGAACTTTCTATTCATCAAATAATCCAGAAAAAAAAAACTGTTTTTAACATTGATAATAATAAGAAATGTTTCTTGAGCAGCAAATCAGCATATTAGAATGATTTCTGAAGGATCATGTGACACTGAAGACTGGAGTAATGATGCTGAAAATTCAGCCTTTCCAACACAGAAATAAACTGCATTTTAAAATATATTAAAATAGAAAACAGTTTTTTTTAAATTGTAAAAATATTTCACAATATTACTATTTTTGCTGTATTTTGGATCAAATAAATAAAGCCTTGGTGAGCACAAGAGACTTCTTTTAAAACATTAAATAATCTTACCATTCTAATAATTTTGGCCACCACTGTACACACACACACACACACACACACACACACACACACACACATATATTACATATTTACAAACGTTTGTGTTAGATGTAATTAATCATGATTAATTGATTTGACAGCACTAACAATAATATAATGCAATATAATATAATATAATATATACCAAGATATTTTCTTTTTTATGAAGAATATGAGAGTGGTGCTTAATCATGCAAAAGTTTCAACCACAATGCAAGGTCATTGTGTGCGGTTGTCAGGGTATTTCAATATGATGTCTATATGATGGCTAATGGTTGTTGTCATGTGGCTGGTTAATGGTGAAATCCAAACAAACCCAACCCCAAGTCTATATGATATTCTGTCTTGACAAAATATAAAAAAATGGCATATGTAAGTACTAACTAAGTAATTTTAGTGGATGTATGAATATGTATAAAATAGCATGTTACCATTCTGCAAACCTGTTACAAAAGCACCCTCATTTGAAATATATTTATATTTATAGTTTGTTTCCCTTTCATCATCCTCCAAATCTAAATCATCATACAGTCTCTCATTTAGAAAAGTTGAAAAATCGCACACCACTTCTCAACACCTGGACGATTTGAGGCATCAGAGCGGGACGAGTTATGTGCCAAAGTTTAATATTATATATGAGAGAGAGTGGTGCTTACCTAAGTGAAACTAATTAATTCACTGAATTCAACAACCAGTTAAGTTCTTCTGTAAATAATTTATTAAAATGACCGAAATCTTTTGTGCAACCAGGCATAAGATCAGAACAAACAAAGGTCTGTGTGTGAGAAGGACTTAACTTACATAATTAACTCCCTATTATTTTGAGTCTGGTTAAAATGACCTCTGCATTAGTTCCTGTAATCGCAGACTTAGTAAATGAGTCTTAATTAGCCTGAAAAGCACTCTCACCTGGAGTAGCAGGACATGCTGGTACAAAAGAGCGAGTTGCCGATGGCGATGGTCACGAAATGCTGGTGAAGCCAACTGTTTACCCAGCAGTCGGGCATCACGTAAGAGCCGTATGTGATGCCGCAACCTGTAAAAGAGTATGGCATATTTAAAACATAGACATACGTATGTCAGAGTATTTCTATTTAACAAAAAAATATATATATATATATTATTGAAGAAGATGAATGCATGCTTTCATTTGGATTTGATTCTGAGTTTTTAGCTTCAGAACAGAACTCTATGAATCTAGTATACTGTAAATGAAGAAGATGTGTTAACAGTTTGAGATCTGAACAAAAGAACTATAAACAAAAAAAATCCATAATTGGTCCCAAAAGGTATTTGGAGAAAAAAAAAAGAAAAAAAAGTGAATGTTATTTAGCAAAAGTGCCATTGGCAATCAAATGATTCTTGCTCTTGTTTTAATTTTTGCAATGACTTTAAACAAAATTATTTTTAGTGCATGTATGGATGGATATGTTTGAAATGGCATATTACCAAAGTACTTCAATTATTTATGAAGTATGTAGTATGCATACTGTGCATAGTAGGGGAGAGTGGGGTAAGATGAGCCATTTTTACTTATGTAGCCCTCAAGATAAGGGAAAATGAGGCAGAAGTACAATGAAAGTATCTAAATGATCTAAGTATCATTTTAAATTATCAGAATACATCTATTACAAAGGGTTCTAAAAATATGGCTTCTTGTATATATAAAAAAAGTGTTCCTGTGGCTCAGTTTACCCCAGGTTAAGGGTAAGTTAACCCGAGTCAGTGAGTAAGTTGCACCATCTGGGTGTAAACTGACCATCTAACTGAATCTGACCCAAACTGAAATCAAACCCATGTGAAATTGTAAAAATAATTTACCTCTTTTAAAAAAAACAATTTAATAATCAAATTTCCTTTTACAAATAATCATATTTATTTTCTTAAAGCTAACTTAACCAAAATAAAACCAACCAAATGAAGTTGAAATTTTAATATTTTTAATATTTCTTCAACAATGTGTTGAACACCAAAATTGTAACCTTCCTAAAAACAGACTAAACAGAGAGTTTGTGGAGTTTAATTAAATAAAATTTAAATTAGAATGAATGAATAAATGTCACTGAAACTAATAAACATTTTAGTCAAAAGTAGTTTTTCTGCAATGTCGACCGTGTTAGGACATTAGAGACTACAGATGGAAAGATATATATGATTAAGCATCTTCTGGTTCATATCAGAGAGTTGGTGTACTTGTAGACTGTTCCTATCAAATAAACTCGAGAAAAAAAAAAAAGATAAACTAAATCAGTTGCATAATATTACACTGAAATTACACCAGTTTATACTTCAGAGATTTAAATTAACTTCAGTGCTTTATGGTGGTTGGTTCCAAAATATATGGTCACATAACAATAAAAGATACAGGGGGTGGGTCAACTTACCCACTGGCTCATCTTACCCCACTCTCCCCTATGTGATTTTTTTTCCATATATACCTGGATAAACTGCCTAAACAATGTTTACCCAAACTTAAAAATGTAACTGAACCATCATTTCCAAGAAAGCACAGTGATGGTTATGTGACAACAACATGGTATCATACTATTTAAAATGTTTACCTTTGCATACTGCGTAATATTTCACATACAGTTTTAAGAAAAACAGCAGGCAGTATACGGCATATACTGCACAAAAAGAATAGTTAAAGCATAAAAATACTGAATAGTTAGAATATAAAAATAATGAATTTATTCTTTTGTAATGCTTGGCTATTGTGCTAGACCTCTGCTGCTGGACATACACAGCTATTCTGCTTCTCAAAGGCAGTAAAAGCGGTCTTTGTCACAACTGGAAAACATGACCGGAGGTGGATTCCACAAATGAAAGAATATTTTTATTAGACTACAGGAGTTTGCAATAAAAACTCACTGCTCTACACACAGGATATTGAACAGCTGACCAAACCATCATACAGAACAGACTTTTGTGGCTGAAGTCAAATGAATGGAAATACTGCAGAAATATGCTTTTTTTTCTAAATATAAACTAGTTTTCCACTTGAAAGAATAATCAATCTTTAATCAAGAAAATTAGTCTTTAAATGTTTAAAAGGTGCATTTATAAATCACTCTGTAAGGTAAAGTGTTCAGTGCATATTAAAATTGCGCTTAGATTTCACTCATGCTTCTTAAGTGGCTCGAACAATACGTGTAGTTCTTCAGCCTTCACTCTTTATCAATGCAGACTTTAAAGGTTTTCTCTGGAGCCAGAGCATTTACTTTCTTTCCTTTGAAGTCATACAATAAAATGCCAGCAGTGTGTTAGACGGCTCATTTCCTCCAAAGACCGTGCTTTCCATAACCTCACATCAACCCTCCAAGATTCATTTCTACTGCCGGCCCTTGTGAAATTTTCCAATTTGACATTGGCTTTACATCAGAATTGTGTTTCTTTTTACTGGCCCAGTGTAGGAATTTCTATATTCTGTCAAGGACAACAAATGACAAGCAGCCGTTCTGGCACATTTATCTCACAATGTCATGCATTTACATTTATGCATTTGGCAGATGTTTTTTTTTTTATGCAAAGCAGCTTACTTTGCATTCAAGATATACTTTTTATCAGTTCATGCATTCTCTAGAAGAAAAGAAAAATGACCTTGATGTTGTTAGAACTATGCTGTATTGTTTGAGGTACAGGAAGGCAGTGTTGTTATTGTTAACTAAAACTATTAAAAAAATCGGTCATTGAATTAAATCTGAAAAAAAAAAAAAAAAAATGTATTAACAAATGAACAAATTTATTAGACCACGTCATAAAAAAAGACAAAACATTTATTAGGCAAATAACAAACTGAAACGACTAAATAGTCTTTATTCATACAAACCCGATTCCAAAAAAGTTGGGACACTGTACAAATTGTGAATAAAAAAGGAATGCAATACTTTACAAACCTCATAAACTTATATTTTATTCACAATAGAATATAGATAACATATCAAATGTTGAAAGTGAGACATTTTGAAATGTCATGCCAAATATTGGCTCATTTTGGATTTCATGAGAGCTACACATTCCAAAAAAGTTGGGACAGGTAGCAATAAGAGGCTGGAAAAGTTAAATGTACATATAAGGAACAGCTGGAGGACCAATTTGCAACTTATTAGGTCAATTGGCAACATGATTGGGTATAAAAAGAGCCTCTCAGAGTGGCAGTGTCTCTCAGAAGTCAAGATGGGCAGAGGATCACTAATTCACCCAATGCTGCGGTGAAAAATAGTGGAGCAATATCAGAAAGGAGTTTCTCAGAGAAAAATTGCAAAGAGTTTGAAGTTATCATCATCTACAGTGCATAATATCATCCAAAGATTCAGAGAATCTGGAACAATCTCTGTGCGTAAGGGTCAAGGCCGGAAAACCATACTGGATGCCCGTGATCTTCTGGCCCTTAGACGGCACTGCATCATATACAGGAATGCTACTGTAATGGAAATCACAACATGGGCTCAGGAATATTTCAAGAAAACATTGTCGGTGAACACAATCCACCGTGCCATTCGCCGTTGCCGGCTAAAACTCCGTAGGTCAAAAAAGAAGCCATATCTAAACATGATCCAGAAGCGCAGGCGTTTTCTCTGGGCCAAGGCTCATTTAAAATGGACTGTGGCAAAGTGGAAAACTGTTCTGTGGTCAGACGAATCAAAATTTGAAGTTCTTTTTGGAAAACTGGGACGCCATGTCATCCGGACTAAAGAGGACAAGGACAACCCAAGTTGTTATCAGCGCTCAGTTCAGAAGCCTGCATCTCTGATGGTATGGGGTTGCATGAGTGCGTGTGGCATGGGCAGCTTACACATCTGGAAAGGCACCATCAATGCTGAAAGGTATATCCAAGTTCTAGAACAACATTTGCTCCCATCCAGACATCGTCTCTTTCAGGGAAGACCTTGCATTTTCCAACATGACAATGCCAGACCACATACTGCATCAATTACAACATCATGGCTGCGTAGACGAAGGATCCGGGTACTGAAATGGCCAGCCTGCAGTCCAGATCTTTCACCCATAGAAAACATTTGGCGCATCATAAAGAGGAAGATGCGACAAAGAAGACCTAAGACAGTTGAGCAACTAGAAGCCTGTATTAGACAAGAATGGGACAACATTCCTATTCCTAAACTTGAGCAACTTGTCTCCTCAGTCCCCAGACGTTTGCAGACTGTTATAAAAAGAAGAGGGGATGCCACACAGTGGTAAACATGGCCTTGTCCCAACTTTTTTGAGATGTGTTGATGCCATGAAATTTAAAATCAACTTATTTTTCCCTTAAAATGATACATTTTCTCAGTTTAAACATTTGATATGTCATCTATGTTGTATTCTGAATAAAATATTGAAATTTGAAAATTCCACATCATTGCATTGTGTTTTTATTCACAATTTGTACAGTGTCCCAACTTTTTTGGAATTGGGTTTGTACATCATAACCAAAAAATATATAATTTTATATTTATTTTGTATGGCCTCCTTTGGCCTTGATAACATTCTTGCTGGCATTGTTTTTATGTACTTTTCCAAAGTCTCTGTTGTTATTGACTTTTAAATAGTTTCTAGCTGTTCTCAAAGACTTGCTTTTGATTAAACTTTTGTGCAAACTATCTTTGAATCCATTAAATCCCAACAATAATTATATTTTAGCATTAGAAACACTAATGTGACTAAAGAGCCGTTAGTTTAGGGCAGATGTGGCACAAACCTTACACTGGGTGGTGGTCTAAATATGTTAAGCACTGTGTGTATGTGTAAAATATATATATGTATATACACACACATACACAGTATATGCACTGCTTGACTGGCTTCTCTCTTCTGTCTCAGACGACGACATTTTTGTCCTGTGTTGGCCACCGTAGCTTCTCCATATTGCAATTTGCAACCTCACCACTAGATGCCGCTAAAATTTACACACTGCACCTTTAAAATAAAAGCTAATGCAAAATATTAATAAATATTATAATAGTTTATTATTAAGGTAACACTTTATTTCAATAGTCCACTTTAGACATTCTACTAACTATATGTAACTTTGCAACTCCATGTCAACTAACTCTCATTAGAGTAATAGTAGACTGACTGCTTAATATCTGCAAACACTTTGTTTTGATGCTCCCAACAGACATTCTACTGACTAAAATTAACTTTGCAACTACAAGTCAGCTTTTTCTACTAACCCAAACCCTAATACCTAACCCTAACCCTAACCTAACAGTCTACTACAGTCTACTGATAATCTAATGAGAGAAAGTTACTTAGTAGAATGTCTAAAGTGGACTATCAAAATAACGTGTACCATTATTAATACTAAAATAACACTGCAGGAATGTCTGTTTTATTTATTAAGGTGTGTTGTCCCTTATAAATAAATACCAATACTTACATTTTCTCATGAATTTATTAAAAGCAGTACCATTGCACTACCTATTTTCAAACTGCAACTAACTTGTGTTACTAGTTACCTGGTTGATATAAGTGCTTTTGAAGAACTAATTTGTGAATTTGACAAGTTTGTCAGGTTACCGGCATGAAATCTTTGCAAGATATTAAAGAGTTTTGTTTGTAGGCCACTTTTTTTTTAATCAAATTTGAAATGTCTCTTACCATTTATGTTGAGAATGTCAAAAAATGTCCAGCATGAAAGCTGCAGCGTAAACCATAGGTTTACTTGTTAGTCAAAAGTCTAGCTATGCAAGACTAAATCAGTCTTATTTGCTCACAAATGATGCTGAAATTTGGTAGAAAAGGCCACTGTGTAATGATAATAATGTGTTTATCTATGGGTCAATAGGGTGAACAGTAACTAAAGGGCCAGATTTACACAAAACAAACAGGAATGGAATCACAGAGAAGAACTGGAGCATACCGAGACTGTACAGGCTGAGCGCTCCATAGTCGAAGAAGTAGCAGATGTGACGCGCCTCGGCCGACATGGTGCTAAAGGTGTGAGCACAGCTGGAGGTGAAGGGGTACAGGCAGATCAGAAGCATGTAGACGAGCAGCGGCCAGGAGTAGCTCTCCGTCAGGAAGTCCAGAGTGGAGCACAGCATGCTAAACCGCCACAGGAAGTACCTATAATAGCACAGCACAAGTCCTACATGGGGTATTTATGTCTTGTGAGCAGGTGAGCTGGTTAAAATTGTATCATGGTTTTCACAAGAATATTAAGCAGCACAACTGTTTTCAATATTGATAATAATAAGAAAAGTTTATTGAGCAGCAAATCAGAATTTTAGAATGATTTCATGTGACACTGATGACTAGAAATATAACTATAAATAAATACATAACTAATCAAAATATATAATATAATAACAATATGATATAACAATAGAGCCTGCTGTCACAACACTATTGTGATATATACATTACCATACTGTATATAAAATTACTTGTAACCATATTTAGGTCATACTGCCCACTCCTATGTTGACATAACAAATAATACTTTAAGTAATCTGTTTAGTCCCTGTAAAATCTGGTATTGCATAAAAGTGTCTGCTTATAAGCTAGATCATAATTGCATAATAAAGCAGCTCAAACAAAGCTTCAAAGCAGACAAACTACTAGTTCTGGCACCAAAAGTAGATCACATGTTTAACTGGGCACTTTACCAGGTTGGCAGGAAGTGGGTCCAGATATTGACTGTCTCATTGGTCATTTGAAAACTGCTGAGAATGCAGTCCAGGGCTGAGCTCTTGGGATGGCGGTATCCAGACATGATGCCATCCTCTCTAAACACCTGCAAAGATGCACCCGGACGTTTAAAATGCATGCAAACATCTAAAGAATCATGAAAAAGGCAATAAACATTCCACTAAAAATCATCTTTTGTGTTCCACAGAAGAAAGAAACTCATAGTTTGGGATGATATTAGGTGAGCTAATGCTTTAAAGTGCCCCTTATTATGCTATTTTAAAGGTTCCTGATTTTGTTTTGGAGTCTCCTACAATAGGTTTATATGCATCCAAGGTCAAAAAACACTTTAATGTTCTCATAATATACAAACCCGATTCTAAAAAAGTTGGGACACTGTACAAATTGTGAATAAAAAAGGAATGCAATACTTTACAAATCTCATAAACTTATATTCACAATAGAATATAGATAACATATCAAATGTTGAAAGTGAGACATTTTGAAATGTCATGCCAAATATTGGCTCATTTTGGATTTCATGAGAGCTACACCCCAAGTTGGGACAGGTAGCAATAAGAGGCCAGAAAAGTTAAATGTACATATAAGGAACAGCTAGAGGACCATTTGCAACTTATTAGGTCAATTGGCAACATGATTGGGTATAAAAAGAGCCTCTCAGAGTGGCAGTGTCTCTCAGAAGTCAAGATGGGCAGAGGATCACCAATTCCCCCAATGCTGCGGTGAAAAATAGTGGAGCAATATCAGAAAGGAGTTTCTCAGAGAAAAATTGCAAAGAGTTTGAAGTTATCATCATCTACAGTGCATAATATCATCCAAAGATTCAGAGAATCTGGAACAATCTCTTTGCATAAGGGTCAAGGCCGGAAAACCATACTGGATGCCCGTGATCTTCGGGCCCTTAGACGGCACTGCATCACATAAAGGAATGCTACTGTAATGGAAATCACAACATGGGCTCAGGAATACTTCCAGAAAACATTGTCGGTGAACACAATCCACCGTGCCATTCGCCGTTGCCGGCTAAAACTCCGTAGGTCAAAAAAGAAGCCATATCTAAACATGATCCAGAAGCGCAGGTGTTTTCTCTGGGCCAAGGCTCATTTAAAATGGACTGTGGCAAAGTGGAAAACTGTTCTGTGGTCAGATTAATCAAAATTTGAAGTTCTTTTTGGAAAACTGGGACGCCATGTCATCCGGACTAAAGAGGACAAGGACAACCCAAGCTGTTTTCAGCGCTCAGTTCAGAAGCCTGCATCTCTGATGGTATGGGGTTGCATGAGTGCGTGTGGCATGGGCAGCTTACACATCTGGAAAGGCACCATCAATGCTGAAAGGTATATCCAAGTTCTAGAACAACATATGCTCCCATCCAGACGTCGTCTCTTTCAGGGAAGACCTTGCATTTTCCAACATGACAACGCCAGACCACATACTGCATCAATTACAACATCATGGCTGCGTAGCAGAAGGATCCGGGTACTGAACATATCAAATGTTTAAATTGAGAAACTGTTTCATTTTAAGGGAAAAATAAGTTGATTTTAAATTTCATGGCATCAACACATCTCAAAAAAGTTGGGACAAGGCCATGTTTACCACTGTGTGGCATCCCCTCTTCTTTTTATAACAGATAACTTTGTCATTACAGTTACAAATGTTTTATAACTTTTTATAACAGAAGATAAACAACAACAACAACAACAAACTCCCTGAGACTTCCTAGCTCTTCCATCCAGATAGCAAAATTCTCTGTTTTTACTGTTATTTCTATTCCTTATGTTTTATTTTTATTATTCTTTTTTTATGTAAAGCACTTTGAATTACCATTGTGTATGAAATGTGCTATACAAATAAAATTGCCTTGCCTTGAAATGGCCAGCCTGCAGTCCAGATCTTTCACCCATAGAAAACATTTGGCGCATCATAAAGAGGAAGATGCGACAAAGAAGACCTAAGACAGTTGAGCAACTAGAAGCCTGTATTAGACAAGAATGGGACAACATTCCTATTCCTAAACTTGAGCAACTTGTCTCCTCAGTCCCCAGACGTTTGCAGACTGTTATAAAAAGAAGAGGGGATGCCACACAGTGGTAAACATGGCCTTGTCCCAACTTTTTTGAGATGTGTTGATGACATGAAATTTAAAATCAACTTATTTTTCCCTTTAAATGATACAGTTTCTCAATTTAAACATTTGATATGTCATCTATGTTGTATTCTGAATAAAATATTGAAATTTGAAAATTCCACATCATTGCATTCTGTTTTTATTCACAATTTGTACAGTGTCCCAACTTTTTTGGAATCGGGTTTGTACATTGCAGCATCACCTCTTTTCTCACAGTGTCTAAAACGGTCCAATAAAGGATTCGTTCTCTCCAAACCCCTCCTTTTTGAGAGCCTACTCTGCTCTGATTGGTCAGATGGCCCAGTCTGTTATTAGTCTACTCCTTTGAAAGTGTATGAAAAGTGGATTTGCTTTTGCAATGCAACAAACTTCTTCCAGGACTCAGCTACAACTAGAGTGTTTGAGGGCGGTTCAAAGTAGACGTTGTTTGGGGGCAGCCAATGAATACCATAGGGTGGCATTATGCAAACTTGGTACAAGCCTACATAATATGTAGGTTTGTGCAGGAAGTCAGACTGAAATTGGAAAACAGAATTGGTGCTTTCTTTTGTTGTGCACTTTGATCATTGAAACTTTGCAGACCTTTTACATTTGCAAACAGCTATATTACACACTTTACATGAAAGGTTATATAAGAAAAAGCATAATAGGGCCACTTTAATATTCTGAATGCAAGTCATTCATCTGATGTAATCTTACTGAAACAGTGCTGTTTCTTTAAGAAAGATTAAAGCAGAACTGAAAACGGTGGCTTGCACCACATGGTCCCACTTATTTGGCTTGTAACTTTTAAGTATATGCAGGATTTCCCAGGGATTTCCCTTAAAGGGGAACAGAACTACAATAATAAACGGTTTCAAGCGCTCCCTTTGTATGTCAAACAGATAGTCCCGCCCTCACCTTTGGCACCTGGTGGATGTCAAAGAGCTGCGGAAGTCTGACGCTCAGCATGTCTGCGGGCAGGCGCAGTGCTCCCCTCCCTCTCTGACAGGCCTGCTTGAGTCTCTCCCTTCCTCCTCGACACAGGACGCACCACAGCGGACACTCCAGGCCCCGGGACGGGCCCCTTTCCCCAGCCTGCCACCTCACACACTGAGCCCAGCCCCAGCCATGACCCTCACCAGTCCCCCGCCACACAGGAAACACTGCAGAGAGACAGACAGAGAGAGACAAACCGATTATTCAACCCATATGCAGTGAAAAGAAAGCTGGATTACTGCTGAAAACTCACTTAATAAGCTTTGAATGAATGGATTTGTTTCAGGACCCAGATTTTACATTGTTCGTTTAGTACCACTTGATGCCTAATGTCATGAAACATATTAATATCAACAATATGCAAAACATATGGAAGAATGGAATGAACATAGGAAGAATGAAACAAAAAAGGAAAACAAAAAATATAATTATTAGAATTATTAACATTAAAAAGTTTGAAACGATGAAAGGATAATATGCAATTTGCAATTTTATGTAATGTAAAGATTCACACATTCATGTAGCATTGTGTACTGTATGGTCCGAAAGGCATACTATCTACTAAGTGCAGTACAAAGTACACCGCTGTTCAAAAGTTTAGGATTTTTAAAAAGAAATTAATACTTTCATTCAGAAAAGGTGTAGTGAATTGATCAAAAATGAAAGTAAAAACATTTACAATGTTACAAATGAAAAAAAAAGTAATATGGTTCCACAAAATTATTAAGCAGAAGGCAAGGCATTATTTGTATAGCACATTTCATACACAATGGTAATTCAAAGTGCTTTACATAAAGAAGAAGAATAAAAATAGAACATAAGGAATAGAAATAACAGTAAAAACAGAGAATTTTGCTATCTGGATGGAAGAGCTAGGAAGTCTTAGGGAGTTTTTGTTGTTGTTGTTGTTGTCCATCAGAGTGGATCTAAATGGATCTTCCTCACACGACAGGACCACTACCTGTTAAAGGTCCCGTTTTTCGTGTTTTTTTTGAAGCTTTGATTGTGTTTATAGTGTGCAATATAACATGTGTTCATGTTTCGCGTGTAAAAACACAGTATTTTTCACATAATTTACTTATCTGTATACCGCTGTTTCCACTGTCATAAAAACGGGCTGATGACTTCCTTGTTCTATGAAGTCCCTCCTTCAGAAATACGTAACGAGTTCTGATTGTGCCAGCGGTTCCTGTGTTGTGATTCGACAGCAGCTTAGCGTAGCACACCTTGCCCGGAAAGGTCACGCCTTTAATTTTACCCTATCAATTTGAGCCGGAATCAGACCCGGTGATTGGACTGCGGGATGAAAATAACAGCGTTTCGGCGACATGGCGACAAACACACTCTACAAACGCAACTCTTGTGTATTCCTGTGGGCGGAGGTTAGTGACGTAATTAAAGAAGGAAGTAGAGGGATGTAGTCCAAACTGGCCGTTCGATGTAACTTAGGCGACTTCTGTTAAATAAAATATCTCGCTTGGCATTGAACTTTGAGCTTTAAAATTTTAGATTTTATTTATACTCTAACAACAACATTACACACTAACTAAAGTTTGAAACATGGGATCATGAAGAACGGGACCTTTAAGGCACTTCAAACTGATAAACAAAGTTTTAACGATTGTTTCAACGACTGAACGATTGTTTTCAACATTGAAAATTCAGTTTTGGTATTACAGGAATGTTACATTTTAAAATATGTTCATTTAGAAAAATTTTAAATTGTAATATTTCACAATATTACAGTATCAACTGAATTACTCCCCTAATATAGTCCACTTGAAGGAGTGAATGAAAACGAGTGAGTGAGTGCACCGGAAGGGCTGCCGCTTTTGCATAGTTTGCTGCTTTTGCATAGTTTGTGCATGCTATTTAATAATCATCTGATACTTAAACGATGAAAATATTTATCTTGAACTCTGGCATGGAAACTATTTGTAAACCTTAATTAAACAATTTAATAATTACTTAATGAATTTCTGCCTGTATGATATGACGCTGTGGCCACATTGGACCAGTGCGGTTAGGAAAATGAATGGATAAATGATTCAGCTGTGGGCGCCATCTTCTGGCGAGACGTGGAAATTCATTCGGCACACGACTCTCAAAGTGCATTGTGGGTATTCCCTAGCCGTTGAGCGTACATCAGTCGTACAATAATTTTTGCAGTGCATTGTGGGATTGAATGAGTGCACTCGATATTGTCCACTATGGTTTCGGACACCAATACAAATATCCCCTCAAATAGTGAAATATATAGGGGGCGATTTCGATCACAGCCGAGTGACAGTGCTTTCATATTACTATGAATGGGAGAAAGGGCAACACGCAATATGGCAGAATAATTCCCGCCTTCTAAACAAAAAAGCCAATCACCAATTGGTAAAGTCACATGGCATTCGTTATACAAACAGTCAGTTTTCGGAGACACACACTCAGGTCCAGCCTGAAAAATGCAATTTTTTGTCATGATTTCTGCGTTTAGAAACAAGATTTATGAGACAGTTGTTGTCAGATTTCAATGGCGATTTCAAATATGAAGTTCATTTGTAAGCTTGGTGAACAGCTTTGGAGAATTTTATGTTTCCCCATTCAAAAAGATAGGATCTGCACTTGCATGACTGAAGAAGCTGCCTGAGAGGCGTTTCAAAGATGGCCGCAGAGTGAAATGACTTGCCTTAATGGGACTTTGGCTGTATCTCACAATGCAATGCACTTGACTTGACCTATCATTTTCAGTGAGACAAACTTCTAACAGCTTCTTGACTGATTTTAAAGACTTGTACACAAAATATGATTAACAATGTTACATAACTTTATACACCTTCCAGAGACCAAAACTAGATGCCGCACACTGAATTACACATGCATCATGTGACAATGAGCATAATATAGTTTAAAGTTGCGATAGTTTTTTCTTCCCTATTGTGATGTATATCACAGTGAATCGGCTTCTTCAACACAAAACTTGATTACTCGATTTTGTCCATGGGGAACTGATTGGATGGTTGTGGTTTCCTATTGCTGTGATGTCATGTGAGTGACAGTTTGCCCCACCCTCGCACTGAAAAACATCATCAGAAAAGAGAAGAGATGTCGCTGCAAGAGTTATTTGGATTAAAGATTAGGACAAATTAATTAGAAAAAAACAAGGCTGTGCACGGATAAATCATTTATAATAAATGCGACAATATTCTATAAATAAAACAAGAATGGTCAATTTTGATATCGTGGTGACTTTAAAATGCTTATCATTGCATACAGTTCCACATCTGCATTATATACTGTGCAGTATGCAGTAAGCAGTACATGCCAATATTCCATTTTATACTATTACAGAGTGAATTCAGAGAAACCATGTGCTTTAAAGCTTTAACACTCAAATCAATCCCAGATATCTTATCTTCACACACCCCAGTATGGGCCTCCTGTTTGAGTATTTCAACCAATAACAGGGAACATGGCTTGGCACATTGGTGATTTTGCATGATACTGTTACAGGAAAACAATTTTGCACAACTTTTGTTGAGCAATAAAACCATCCTCTTGGAAGCTGAAATTCAACTCTTTAGCTCCAAGTACCTGCCTCTCTAAAGGGGTCCGTGCTTTGCTTTGCATAGTGGCCAATTCTGCAAACTAGAACAGAATGTGCTTTGTGAGGGTCACAGAGTTGCCTGTTGACACGCGGAGCCGTATGAAAATGAGCACAGTTTCTGCACACGGACAAACGGCAGTCTAAACAAAGCAGATGGAAATGCTTGACCAGTGACTCTACATAGGAGCCTTTCTAGCTGCTTGCAGATACTCTGTGGATTTGACTAAATGGATTGCTAAAGTTGGGTGACAGCTAAAAAAAAAATTCTCTCTTAATTTTTTCAGCTAATTACAATTCAATATATTTCTCAGTATTTACAGTGCTCAGCGTAAATGAGTACACCCCCTTTGAAAAACAATATCTCAATGAACACAAAAACAATTTCCAAAATGTTGACAAGACTAAGTTTAATATAACATCTGTTTAACTTATAACATTTAAGTAAGGTTAATAATATAACTTAGATTACACATTTTTCAGTTTTACTCAAATTAGGGTGATGCAAAAATGAGTGCACCCCACAACAAAAAGTACTACATCTAGTACTTTGTATGGCCTTCATGATTTTTACTGACAGCACCAAGTCTTCTAGGCATGGAATGAACAAGTTGGCGACATTTTACAACATCTATCTTTTTCCATTCTTCAAGAATGACCTCTTTTAGAGACTGGATGCTGGATGGAGAGTGATGCTCAACTTGTCTCTTCATAATTCCCCATAGGTGTTCGATTGGGTTCAGATCAGGAGCCACTGAATCACTTTCACTCTATTCTTCTTCAGAAATCCAACAGTGGCCTTAGATGCATGTTTAGGATCATTGTCATGTTGGAAAAGTGCACAACGACCAAGGGCATGTAGTGAAGATAGCATCTTCTCTTTCAGTATAGAGCAGTACATCTGTGAATTCATGATGCCATCAATGAAACGCAGCTCCCGACACCAGCAGCACTCATGCAGCCCCACATAAGGACACTGCCACCACCATGTTTCACTGTAGGCACCATGCATTTTTCTTTGTATTCCTCACCTTTGCAACACCATACAGTTTTGAAGCCATCAGTTCCAAAAACATTTATCTTGGTCTCATCACTCCAGAGTATAGAGTCCCAGTAGTCTTCATCTTTGTCAGCATGGGCCCTGGCAAACTCTAGGCGGGCTTTTTTTGTGCCTGGTCTTTAGGAGAGGCTTCTTTCGTGGACGGCACCCATGCATGCCATTCCTCTGCAGTGTATGCCGTATTGTGTCATGGAAAACAGTCACCCCAGTTTGACTTTCTACTTCTTTAGATAACTGCAGTGAACTTGCATGCCAATTTTTTTCATCCCTTCTCATCAGAAGACGCTCCTTTTTCTTTCTCAGATCTTGTGACATTTCTCTTCCATGTGGTGCCATTGCTGACAGCATGAAATGGGAAGGGGTTTTAACACCCTTTTATAAATCAACTGTCTGCTGGACACCTGTGTAATGAATAATTAGACTCCCCTGTGGTTGAATTCTTGTTAAATTAGACATTTGTAGTCTAAAATTTAGCTTTGGGGGTGTACTCATTTACGCTGAGACACTGTATACAGTATAGGGATATTTGCTCTGAATGGCTTAAAAGGGTGATTTTATTATTTTGACAATGCATGCAACCAATGTTTTTCACTAAATTACACAAGAAAGAATTCATATGCACAAATATAAGAAAATAAATTGTGATGTACCTATAGATACTGTTCATCAAAATCCATGAAAATGTCAATATCCAGAATAAATGAAAATTGAGACTATCCATGAGCATTTGTGAGTGTTTGAAACAGATTTTGAATTAATTCTTTGAAACAAACTATTTCAATTTCAATGATTCACAAAATCAATCAAACTAACATTGCTACTATTTAAATGCCCTAGTAATTATGAAACAAATCTAATGATAATGCTCTTAATGGACAATTAAAAAGCACAAAAGAGTATAATAAATTACAATTATAATAAAATCAGCATTGTGTCACAGTGTTATTTAAATTTTTTGTTTAATTGTTTTATATGATTATAGTATTTATTAATATTTTGAATAAGCTTTCATTTTATTTCATTTCAATTTAAGTTTAATTTTTAGTCATTTTGTTACTATTGTCATTTTTTAAAATAATTTTATTTAGCTTTAATTTTCATTTAGGTTTTAATTAACTTAAACTTATTTTTTGCATTAGTTGCCAAGGAAACATTATTTTTGTTTTCTATTTTTAAGGTTTTTTTATTTACGTTTTACATCTAATATTTATATTTTATTTTATTTCAGCTTTATTTTGATCAACATTTCTTTTTAAATAGTTTTAGTTAACAATATCAACACCGGTCCAGCATGGAAGAGAGCAGCATGAACATTCGACTAAACATTTCCTTTTGCACTTTACAGATAAATGAATGTCAGACAGGTTTTAGAGCATCATATGTGTGATCGAACAATGACAATTTTCATTTCTAGAGGAACTACTCCTTTGAAAGCACATTACAGATAAAAAGACATCCAACCACAACAGACGGATTTGTATAAACTGAACAACCGATAAATTCCTCCCAGTCAGATCGTGCAGGGCCGGACATCCATTCATGGAATATGCTGTCATTATTCCATGGGCCAGTGTTGATCTTACGGATTAACAGATTGTGGAATGTCTCATCCATCAGCTGTTTCTATGGAAGTCAAACATAAACATAATTCTTCTGACACTGGATATGAAGTTCTCCCCATAATGCCCTCTGGGAAACGTGCTATTCAGAAACAAACAGCTTGCAATCATTTCTTATCCCAGTTGCCAAGGCTCGGTTTGAATTGGATGTTTTGTTTTTTTTTGCACACATGTCTTGTTGATAGGTGGAGATGTTTGGATCTCAGTCTGACTAACCTAATCCCATGACACACAAGTTTTTGTCAAAACAAGAAGAGAAGATGAGCTCATAAAGCTGATGCTGGTGTGTGTCCACCAACTGTGACCATCAAGAGAGCTGTTACTGTCACAATTCACTGACGTGTTTTTGATCAAAATTGGATATTCAAAGAATTGGATGTTTTATCCATCAGGAACTGATTGGATTGTGAAAACCAACAATATGTACAAGAATGAAGCCAGATGGTTAGAAGAGTGCTCAGTGGTGTGAGCAAAAAATGAAAGTCTTATTCAAGCCCTTATGAGGCCAGAAGTGTTAGCGAACACATAAATTAGCATATTATAGCGACACCTAGAGGTGAATATGTGTCATTGTATAGCCTGAGTAGTGGGTGGAAATTGGGACCCATAATAATCTAAACGTTTTACAAAATTGTCACTAAAGAACCACAAGGAAAAATGATATTTAGTCATTTCCAATAATATGCACTACCGTTTAAAAAATTGGGATCGGTTAGATTTTTTAATGTTTTTGAAAAAAGGCTATTATGCTCAGAAAGACTGCATTTGTTTGATTCAATTAGAACAAAAACAGTGATATTATGTAAACTATTGTCTATTTGAATATATTTTAAATTCTAATTTATTTATGTGATGACAAAGCTGAATTTTCTGCATCATTACTCCAGTCTTCAGTGTCACATGATCCTTCTAATCTGCTGATTTGCCGCTCAAGAAACATTTCTGATTATTATCAATGTTGAAAACAGTTGTGCTGCTTCATATTTTTGTTGAAACTGATTTTTTAGGATTATTTGATGAATAGAATACTAGAAAAGAACAGCATTTATAAAAATCATTTGTATAGCAATGTAAATGTCTTTGCGTTTTTGCTAAATAAACATATTAATTTCTCTCTAAAAAAAATAAATAGAGAACAGTAGTGTTTCTCACTAAAACATTGTAATTAAACATTTTTGCAAAAATAATTTTAGCCAGAAAATAAGTGTAACTCAATCTTAAATGGTGAAGTTTTGAGTGAAACTGGATATTGGAAGAGAGAAAAGGGCTTGACTTAAAAACAAAGGCCAAGTGATGTCAGACAAATAGTAAAGCCATTTTAGAGGCAGTGCAAGTTATTTTGATTGGAATTTTTTCATTTATACCACTTAGAAAAACAATTTTTCCATTTGGAATAACATGCGCTGATGAATTGTTCAAAATAAGGTAAACTGCATTAAAAAGGTAAATAGTGTGAATTTTTATTTCACATTCGCTCATGAACTACTGCATAATCCAATTTAGAACATATCAAGACAAATGTTTCCTGACCTTGATTTCTGGGTCCTTGTGTGTTTCTCGCTCCAACATCTCACCCTCTACAGTAATTCTGACATTCTTTCTCTGGCTCGTGATTGTGTCACAAGATCTGCCTCAATGGATGTCTTTATCACTGCGTGTTGACAATAGAGCGCCTATGCATGCATGCAGCCTGTATGCGCATGTTCTGTTCGGCTCACGTGTAACTGCAGTAACTGTTACGGACACTATCTCGGGCTCTGAGCATTCCACTGTCATGTTAATACATGATCATGGGATGAAGTTGTCTGGCTACCACCTCAACGCACAAGTAATTATGCAAATGGCTATACTGGGAGAACAGGAATTTTCCATCAAGTTTGAATGACCATTTATCAGTAAGCAATGCAGATTAGGTTTTAAACGCTGCTGCAAATTTTAAATGGCCAATAGAAATAGATTTCATAGAAAACTTGTCTGTTAGCTCAACCAAAACCTGTTTTGGAAGGTAACATTTTAATTAATTTTGCCTGAGGCTTGTTCATGGAAATGAAAGCTTTTAACGATACGTGCACTGGGCGGACACTGCACCTTACATACATTACTGAAATCTACACCTGTAGATATGAGTAGATTTAACAAATGTTTAGTGCTGTTTGCTAAGGCATTGCTTATTCTTAAAAGGTAAGGATTTGAACAAACCCCAAACCTATTTTGTAAGCGATTATACATAAAAAATTTACCTGGAAGACCATAAAACAGGCAAAAGAAAATCCCACAGAATTACTTTGAAAACTCAATAGACAATATGGCTTAAACAATATCACATGCTTTGCAGCTATATTTCAGACTTTGGAGAGAATGGAAGTGAAAAAAAGTTCCTCCCCTCCTGGAAAATGCTGACTATGCAGTTCATGTAGGCTAAATCATCCTTAATGCACAGGAACAGTGAGAAGAAAAGGAACATAAAGGAAAAAAGTGAGCTTTTCAAAGGTCATATGGTTCCCAACAAGAAGCAGAAGATATGAAACACATGTAAAATTCAGAATAACTTGGGAAAAGGTTTTTTTTTTTGTGAAGTGAATCCATTTTTTTGGAAGTGAACAGTCAAGCAACCACCAAAAAGGAGTTAAAGACCCTGTCATGTGGATAAACAAGATTTTTTTCTGAAGCAAATACACTGATGAACCAAAACATTCTGACCCATAACAGGTGAAGCGAATATCGTGAAGCGAATCAACGTGTTGGATGCAGAAGAAATGCTCAGGAATAAAGATCTTGACTTTGACAAGGGTCAAATTGTTATGGCAAGGCGACTGGTATCTCTGAAACGGGAAGGCTTGTTGGGTTGCTCCTGGTCAGTAGTGGTGAGAATTTACCAACAGAGACAAACCACAAATCGGCGACAGGGTTTTGGACGCCCAAGGCTCATCGATGCATGAGGGCAATGAAGTCTACCCTATATGGTCCGAGCCAACAGAAGGTCTACTGTGGCACAAGTCACACAAAATGATAATGATGGTTATGTGAGGAATGTGTCACAGAACACAGTGCATCACACTCTGTTGTGTATGGGGATATGTAGCAATCAGAGTGCCTATGTTGATTCCTGTACACTGTCGAAAGCACCTACAATGGGCATGTAAGTGTCGGAACTGGACCTTGGAGCAGTGGAAGGTCGCCTGGTTCAAGTTGTCCAGATTGTTTTACATCACGTTGACGGCCGTGTACATGCATTGTTCATCTCGGGAAGCGAGGCACCAGGGTGCACTATGGGATGACGACAAGCCAGTGGAGGGAGTGTGAAGCTCTGATCAATGTCCTGCAGGAAAACCCTGGGTCCGGCCATACATGTAGATGTAAATTTGACACGTGCCACCTACCTAAACATTGTTGCAGATCTGGTACACTCCTTCATAACAATGGTATTCCCTGGTGGAAGTGCCTTCTTTCAGCAGGATATTGCACCCTGCCACACTGCACACATTGTTCAGGAATGGTTTGAGGAACATGATGAAGAGTTCAAGGTCTTGCCCTGGCCTCAAAGATCTCAATCCAGTTGAGCATCTGAAGGATGTGCTGAGCCAACAAGTTCAATCCACGGTGGCTCCACCTCGCAACCTACAGGACTTGAAGGATCTGCTGCTAACGTCTTGGTGCCAGATACTACAGGACACCTTCAGGGCTCTTGTAGAGTCCATGCCTCAGCAGGTCAGTGCTGTTTTGGCAGCATGAGGAGGATTAACATCATATTAGGCATTGGTGTGTAAGCGGCACTTGCCTGTGCGAAAGATACAATGGTGTTGTGGTTGCTATGCCATTGCTATGGTGTTCTGAGTGGTTTTAACATGCTGTCATTCTGGGTGGTTAGTAATACGTTGCTACATGGTAGCTAGAACACAGCTTTCTGGTTTTGCCAAAGACCAAATCAAATCAGTCACCCCAAAAAAGATTTTACAAAATTTAGTTTTTAGAGATGTCAGAGTTAGGGTTAGGGTTAGGTCAACATTTCTTTTTAAATAGTCACCCCCATGTCATCCAAGATGTTTATGTGTTTCTTTCTTCAGTCGAAGAAATGAAGGTTTTTGAGGAAAACACTCTAGGATTTTTCTCCATTTAGTGGACTTCAATGGCTACCAACAGGTTGAAGGTCCAAACTGCAGTTTAAATGCAGCTTCAAAGGACTCTACACGATCCCAGCCAAGGAATAAGGGTCTTATCTAGTGAAACAATCGGTAATTTTCTAAAAAGAAAAAAAAAAAAAAAGTACCTATCCAGTTTACAAAGTGACAGTGCAAAGAAGAAGTCAAATAGCCTTTACAAAAAAATGGATGATTTTGAAGTTGGAGGAGAAAATTAGATGGATTTTTTCACCTTACCACGGTACTTCCGACTACGTCACGCGTGACCTTTCCAATATGATTACATAATGCGTGGCACATCGCAGAGCAGTGCAAGAGGAGCATTTGTGGTTAAAAAGTATATAATTTTCACTTTATTCCTACCTTATTCCTCTCCTGGGATCGTGTAGAGCTCTTTGAAACTGACATTTGGACCTTCAACCCATTGGTTGAAATCCACTCTATGGAGAAAAATCCTGGAATGTTTTCCTCAAAAACCTTAATTTCTTTTTGACTGAAGAAAGAAAGACATGAACATCTTAGATGACATGGGGGTGAGAATTTTAATTCTGAAGTGAACTAATTAATGTGTTAAGATATTATATATGCTTGAATATGCAATAATTATAACACTTTAAATTTTAATCATAAGATTAATTGGGATTATTTTATTCTACTGATAGTCTTAGTTGAAATTGAAAACAATTCTACATATAGTTTTTAAATATCTCACTTTTCTTGTGGCATACATATAAGAATAGTTTGCACTTGAGTTTCTTTTTGCCATTGACACCTTTATCTTGACTTTTAAGGTAATATTCTTTGTAAAACAGCTTTAGAACAGTATTTATTGTGAAAAGCACTATAAAAAAAAATCTGAATTGAATTAAAATGCTTTTCTTCTGGTTCATACATTTAACATTAATAGTGAGTAGAAAAAAAAAGTCAACTTAAAGCCGCGATGAAAGGGAAGTTGCGACAGATCTTTACTTCCATAATGTGACATACATCCGAGTATAGCGTAAGTGGGCGGGGCACTCAAAAATGCAAGCTTGCAGATAAAAAAATTAAACAAACAGATGGATGTTATATATTCACAATAAGATCTAAAACATGCATTAACAAAATAGATCCTCACTTTAATACAAACTAAATATTTTCTTTTGTCTTTAGTACAATGACAATTTGTCAATTATTTAATTTAGCAAACAACATGTCTTTATAATATCATGCTTAAGCTTATGATTTCTAAAACAGTATAAATGGAACTGCATACATGAGACTATATAGCTGCCCTTATATTTAAGGAAGGGGGTCCCTCACAAGTGGATCACCATATTTGGTGGTCCTTGGCATCAAAAAAAAATAATGCATCTAGGAATAAAAGTAAAAAAAGGAATTAATACACAAACCATTTTTTGTCACATCCTAAGAGCCGAAAATGCTGCATTGTGACCACCAGTTTTAGCAAGCTTGGCAAACTACATTTAGAGTCCACACAATTGTCTAAAAGAACAAAAGAAGCACGTACATGTAACTTTCTTCATATCTTCTGGTGGAAACTGGAACTCAGGAGGGCGTCCAGCACAAAAAGAGATAGACAGACAGACTGCTGCTGTCTGTACTACAGTAATAGGTGTTTGAAAGAGGCCCTGTATTACTTACAGAAGCCTGTTCACGTGGACTTATGTAGTGGATAGACTATGTTCCATGTGTGTTCGAGGAAAAGACAGGCAGTTCTGCAAAAGCAACCACGCTCTCCCATTATATGCACGCTATATATATACTCTAACCCATAGGGAGGTGATCAGTGTCAACTCAACACTTCCACAATTCACAAAATGCCAAACGCATTTTCTCAACTTTAGAAACTCAAACTTTTACTGTAACTTTAAGATGATCTAATCTTCAAAACTTGAACTTGAACATTCAAACTTAACACAACAACACCCAGTCCTGCGCTCTGATGTTGAGTTACATCACACTTCTACTTTTTCCTCACCATCTTCGCCAGAATGACATATTTGTGGTGTTTGTGCGAGATTTCAGGTTGTTGTGAAGTTCACTGCCTCAATATAAGCCATGGCATGTTCACAGAAAGCGTATTTTGTCTTTGCATTCCTTTATATCTCATTCGAATAATTGTTTTGACAGTTCAAATAAGTTAAAGTTTCCAACAAATGTGACATTGTGGGTTAAAATACCAACATAAAGCTCAATGTGCAAGAGAAAATGTAAAGTCCAAACCTTTGAGCTTGATCTGGTCTATGAGATCATTTGCGCGTGCCAGTTGGAGATGTGAGGTCGCCAGTTTGGGATCCGAAGAGTTACAGTTAATGGAAAAAGCAGCGCGAAATAACTACTGATCCATGGCTGAACTAGGTTCTAAAGTTAGTGGACAGACCCGAGAATCATTCGGGCTTTGTGTGTCCCTCACATTCCTGGGGAAAGGAACACAAACAGCAGTGAAAATCCCACCCTCCGCGCACGAGCTTTCTCTCATTGGATGGAGACATGAAAGCAGCCCAGTGTTCAAGATCAGGAGACCAGCGAGAACAAAGCTCGAAACTCGTTCAACTACTTTTAACGTTCTCGTTCTGTTTCTAAGAAAGAGAAGTAGAAGTAAAAACTAGCCAACAGAAATGAGGGAGAAATGCATAGGCTATATAATACACTTCGAGGCGTCATTCACAGTATTGCAATATGGCCTTGAGTGCTTCATCGATTTTATGCAATAAAAATATTAAAGATGCAATGTTTTCATTAACACGATATTTTATTCGGGTATTTTATATCTCATTAAGTGGCATTCTTCCACTTTTATTTATTTAGGGAAACAACAACACATAACAGACATTTATATTTTCATATTTTCAGTTAGTCTAGTCATTAATATAGTAGTCTATTAAGGATAATAATAAAGATATAATTAGTCATGTTTCGTTCGTTTTTATTTATGAATGTGAAAAACTAAACAGTTGAGTCAACGATTTAAAGGTGCCATTGAACGTTTTTTACAAGATGTAATATAAGTCTAAGGTCTCCCCTGAATGTGTCTGTGAAGTTTCAGTTCAAAATACCCCATAGATTTTTTTAAATTAATTTTTTTTAACTGCCTATTTTGGGGCATAATTAGAAATGCGCCGATTCAGGCTGCGGCCCCTTTAATTGCTCGCGCTCTCCACCCCCTCCTGAGCTCTCGACTTTGTCATTGCATAAACAAAGTTCACACAGCTAATATAACCCTCAAAAATGGATCTTTACAAAGTGTTCGTCATGCATGCTGCTTTCATACATCGGATTATGTGAGTATTGTATTTATTTGGATGTTTACATTTGATTCTGAATGAGTTTGAGGCTGTGCTCCGTGGCTAACGGCTAATGCTACACTGTTGGAGAAATTTATAAAGAATGAAGTTGTGTTTATGCATTATGCAGACTGCAAGTGTTTAAAAATGAAAATAGCGACGGCTCTTGTCTCCGTGAATACAGTAAGAAACGATGGTAACTTTAACCACATTTAGCAGTACATTAGTGACATGCTAACAAAACATTTAGAAAGACAGTTCACAAATATCACTAAAAATATCATGTTATCATGAATCATGTGAGTTATTATTGCTCCATCTGCCATTTTTCGCTGTTGTCCTTGCTTGCTTACCTAGTCTGATGATCCAGCTGTGCACACCCAGACGTCCTGCCCTTGTGTAATGCCTTGAACATGCTGGCATATGCAAATATTGGGGGCGTACATATTAATGATCCCGACTTTTACGTAACAGTCGGTGTTATGTTGAGATTCGCCTGTTCTTCGGAGGTCTTTTAAACAAATGAGATTTATATAAGAAGGAGGAAACAATGGAGTTTGAGACTCACTGTATGTCATTTCCATGTACTGAACTCTTGTTATTCAACTATGCCAAGGTAAATTCAATTTTTAATTCTAGGGCACCTTTAATGACTCCCTAAAAAAAAAAAATTTACCCCCAACATAAAAAAAAAAAAAAAATCTTAAAGGGGTAGTTCATCCAAAAATGAAAATTTTGTCATCATTTACTCCATTTCAAGTATTCTTTCTTCTGTTGAACACAAAAGAAGATATTTGGAAGAATGTCGGTAACCAAACAGTTGATGGACCCCATTGACTTCCATAGTATTTTTTCTTCTCTATACTATGGAAGTCAATGGGGACCATCAACTGTTTGGTTACCGACGTTCTAAATTCAAAATATCTTCTTTTGTGTTCAACAGATGAAAGAAATTCATACAGGTTTGGAACAACTTGAGGCTGAGTGAATGATTACAGAGTATTCACTTTCACAACAAAACATATGCAGATAATAAAGAAACAACTGATAGAGAGATTAATGAAATGAAGGGCTAAATAAAATAAATAGGCTACATAACAAAATTAAGAAATTATAATGGAATGGGGTTAAAAGACTGGGTTGAAATTTATAATTTCTTGTAGCCCTATATTATTTTATGTTCTTATATATTCTTTTAACGTATAATAATAATATTGACAAATAATTCAAACTTCATTGAAGTGTTGTCGCAGGGACATTCTTCTGAAGATTTATTGATTATTCAAGCTTCATTCCCAATGTTGTAAAATATGATGATTCTAATGATTTGAACAGCACTGTTCAGTTTTCAGCTGTGGTATCATTTTCCCATCCTCCATTCCACTGAAACCCCAGGGTACATTTGGTCATTGGACTGGACTGCAAATAATTCTTCCCTATAAGTGGGGCAGAGCCCGGCCATTCTTTGACAGTGTGGTACTGGGGTCTCTGCCAGAGAACCGGCCATAATGCCACAATGAGATCTCGGCAGAGGGCCCAGCGCGGCTGAGGGCATGAGACGCTGGACATAATTGAATAGAGACCTACTTAAACCAAACAGATACTGAAGGACAGACCCCGTAACAATGAGAAGGACCAGGTTATAGCGTTTCCTGTTCATGAACATAGAAATCCCTTCATTTTTAATACAGCATCCATTACAATTTAAAGCATTAGATACACAAATTATGTTTATTTTAAATAGTGAGGAGTAAAAATTTATCAATAATTATGACGTTTGGTCTATAGCTAGCCTAGGACTAATTAATTAGGATTTAATTAACACTTGGTGCTCTTTTTATTTAGAGTGTTTTGTCATATCACATTTTAGTAATCATCAAAATTAGGTATCATTCGAAGCTTGAACTCAAAATTCATCCTGTGAAAATCATTTTGACATGGTCATTGCGTTACCATGGAAATGGTACCAAAAATTATTTTGTCATGCTCCTCCCCTAGTGGGCGGTGTCAGGTTTCATATTACAAATTTATTTACTTATATTCAAAACTTTTTCTAATTTTGACAAAACATCATCAGAAAGGTCTAAATCTCAAGGTTCCATATTTGGTGATTGTTTTGTGATAGAAGTGATATTTGGATAGAAATTTATACATTTGTTACAGGAGAGTGCGTCAAAAAAAAAATTCAAAGGAATGTGGGTGACACCTGGTGGATATGTTTGGTACAGCGCCTAAACAAAATCTCATGGGAACTTCAATTTTTGTGATATCAACTTCAAATTTGGAACACAACTTTAGACATAAGGCTTTAATTTGATAGCAATTTTAGAGTAAAAAATATTTGATAAAATATATATTTTATATAAAATAAAAGTGTTTAGTACAGTACATTTGATTTACAGTAAATATAAACGTCTATAACTTTTTCATACTTTTATTTTCTGAAGTGCTTTCATTTTCTATTCATTAAAGAATACAAAAAAATTCTCATTTTCCACAAAAAATATTAAGCAGCACAACTCTTCAAAACTGATAATAAAAAATGTTTGTTCAGCAGCAATTCAGTATATTTCTGAAGGATCATCGAAGCTGAAAATTCAGCTTTGAATCAGTGGAATAAATTACATTATTACAATATATTAAAATAGAAAATGGTTATTTTAAATTGTAATAATAATTCACTTTTTTTTAAATAGATGATTTAAAATTGGACTGCATTTGACAATCATGACAGGGACAAAGGAGCATTTTTAAATGAAATCTTTTATTGTTTAATGCACTGCCTCACACATACACTGGATTCCTTTGCGTTGTGCAATATGGGACAATTACTATGAGAATGTGATGGCGAATGGCTGGGACTAGATTTTCTGAGTAGTAATCTCATGTTTAGAGTCGAGCAGAAACACTTCCACATCATGTCAGCACAGAATCAGATGATGTCTGTAACTCTGAGCCGGTTCTTTATGCCATAACAGAAAGAAACATCTCTACACCCAACCTCATTCCTGTGTTTTCAGCACAGCATACAAAGGCAAAAATACGACATACAAAAATAAAATCAAATAAAAGCAACCATTTGCCAGACTTCCTGCTCATACACAGATAACACAATACATTAAATCACAAAGTTACACAGCAAAAAGAAAAAAAAAAAAAAAAAAAACTGGTGGGGAAAGCCACGTTAGAAAGAACAAATCATCAAAAAGAAGTGTACACCCTATACCCTGAATCTTTCGTGACCCTAGGAACCAAGGGTAAACGCTAGACGGATGATTTCTGTTCTGTGCTCCCCGCTGCAGTCCAAAACAGACATCCATGTGGCAGTGCAACCCCCATGACCGTAGCGAAAAGACGGAAATAAAAAAACATTGTTCTCTATATATTTCAATTTATGGGTTTGTTTTAGACGTATATGCACATGAATGTTCGTTCTCTCTCAAAACATATACACTCATTTCGTCGGCATATATGCCTTGTTATGGCGCACAAGGGGCACTTAAACCCCCTAGCTTTTAACCCTCCTGTGTCGGGGTCGAGGATGCACTGTTTTCGTTAAAGCCCCTCTGCATCTGACTTCTCTTTTCTCCGAACACTTCCTGCACCCTCCTTCCTTACAAACCTCCATCTTTTGAGTATTTTTCTTTTCCTGAAGACACAGATACAGACAGAGCAGTAAAGCTGGAGAGAGAGAGCGAGAGATTGAGAGAGAGGGGGAGTGAGTGTGCGATCAGCCGAATGCCGAGCCGACCTCCTGCGTCCCACGCCGTCTCTCAGCCCATCTCTTTCCACTGCCGGTAGAACTCGGTGATGTTCTTCAGCTCCATGCCTGCTGCTGCCACCGCCTGGACAGCCACCTACAGCCAGATCAATGCGCAAACAGAGTGTGAACACACCACAACATCATACAAACAAACAAAACGACAATAACCCCAACAGTTCTTACGGAGAAACAGTTGGATAATCTCAATTCTACTAGATCTGGCAGTGTTGGGGAGTAACTAACTAAGAGACTTGTTGCTACAAGATAGCGTAGCTTTTCTATTAAAGGGGTCATATGACGCTTTTTCAGCAAAATGTAGCAAAAATAGTATCTATCTATTCAGCTGTTTACCTATTTCTATTATTTCCGTCATTGCATCACGTTTTTAGACACAAAGATGTATTCTGTGTGAACAAGCCCATAGATCTTAATTTGTAACTTTGTTATATTGCATTTATCTATGCTTGTAATGTGTGTTTTTGTTTTTATTTTTATTACTGACTGTTCACTTGTCTTTAATGTTTAATTATAAAGAGCTAGATTTTTGCTATGGCTTCGAAGTACTTAAAGCTGCAGTCTGTAAGTTTTACCTCTTTGTCGCCATCTCTGTTTGAAAACGGCAATTACAGTTATTTGCGGAATTATCATCTTTATGTGGGTTGTGCTCTTCAGCGCAGATAAATATAACATTTGCCGTCAGACACTGCACCGGTGGATACTGTACTTCGGAATGACAGGTTCTACATCTTGGAAGTATGACCAAAATTTGAATTTTCACCGGAAAATGTTATCTGAACAAGTAAGTAACATATCTGCCACTTTTGTTCTGACCAACTGAGAAAAAAAGCATTACAATAAATTGCGCTGCCAATGGTGCCAATTCAATTCATTTTCTGTAGCCACTCCACAGTTTGAAGTCTTTTGCTTTTGACTACGGGTGAATCTCGAGTCGTCACTGATGATTGTTATTTGGAATTTTCTGGATTACAATCCACCATCAAAATGATAAGTTTAATTATTCCAGCTGAGAAAAGGCTATAAATGATCCACCACCTGCAGCATCCTCACATGCGATATAGCCTACTAGCTGGGACTCCTTTATGTAAACAGACGTGTTGTAATGATGCAATAATGAACGGCTGCATGAAACCTACCAGTACCACTCGAATTAGAAAACATTATTACACGCTTACCGTAGTGAATCGGGCTACGGTAAGGAGACAGTTTGAACACCGGCTGGTTATGTATTATCCAAAAATTGATTTTGGATTATTTTTAACAAAAAAAAAAAAAGTTACGGACTGCAGCTTTAAAGTGAGCTAAGTAATAAATGAAAAGCAAAGTTACATCCACCCCCCCATATATATATATATATACACACATATTAGAATTAACAAATGAGATCAAGTACATTTTATCCCAGAAAAATATATCCAAATATAGGAATTAGCACAAAGTCATTTAAATATAATAATAATAATAAAATAAATATTCAATGGAATTCGATTCATTATATAGCCATTATAAATACACTACCATTTAAATTTTTTTTTTTTTTCATGTTTTAAAAAGTCTCATACTCAAAGCTACATTTATATTATAAAAACAAAACAAAAACAAAACAACAACAAAAAAACTGTAAAACAAGTAATGCTGTGAAATATTTCAATTTTTCGAATAACCGTTTTCTAATTTAATATATTTTTAAAAAGTATTTTTTTTAGATTATTTTTTAGGATTCTTTGATTAATAGAAAGTTTAAAAGAACAGCATTAATTTGAAATATATATCTTTTGAAACAATTGATCACTCTGATCAATATTTAATGCACCCTTACTAAACATAAGTATTAATTTCTTTAAAAAATAAAAAAAATAATAAAAATGGAAGTAAATAAATTGAATTTCCAATAAAAATAACTAAATACAGTCTAGAGCAGCACAATTCTGGATAATATTTTTTTGTTTTTGTTTAAAATAGAGATTCTGCATAGACAACTAAACAAAACATGTACGTTTCTAGAAGTTCTGACAAAATGTTAATTGCTGCAGTCTAAAAAAACATGTTTAATTTGAATTAATAATTTTTTTAAAAAAAGAACTGGTTTGAATGAATGATTCAATCACTCACTCATAAAGACTTCACTTGTTTCATTACTGGATAAATCAGTGTTTTTGAATGGATCATTTGAATGAATGATCATTTCAACCACAATACATTTTTTAAAAGTCATTTGTCGCCACCTACTGATGTAACAATGTAATTGATGAAATCTTTATTTGAAGCATCAAGTTACTTTCATAAGGTGATTAACTTATTTTATTTTACTTTATACTTTATTTTGATCACTACCATAGACATCCATGTTTATATCCAAACTATAAACATTTATCCCAGTACTTCTGTGATCATTTGAATTATTGTAACAGAAATAATGACAGTGTGGTTGAAAAGCTGTTTCATACCTATACATGACAACTGCTTTCTCTAGCTCAGCAGCAGAGCCAATGCAGATTTTTGCTGTGATCATCCTTGTCAAAGGTTTAATAGACATAGCTGAATCGTTGTCATTTAGGAATAAGGACGCGTGGGTGTTTGAATCGAGATTGCATTGCTTTGATTAATCGTGCAGCTCTAATAAGGTTTTGGTCATACTGCCCACCAATACCACACTATTTTGAATGGGAAAAAAAGCCTATTTTGGAGTCTTCTAATGCACAACTGACCTTCATGGAAGCTGACCGTTCAGTCAGCTCCTCCAATGAGTGTCCTGTCAAAATTGTCACCATGCCAGCGGTGTCTTCATCTCCACTGCTCTGAGATCCCGTCAGCTGGCGACAGCTGTCCACCATCTTATACAGGTGCCTGCCAACAGGAACAATCAATGCAGTGAGCCTGTCTGCAGAAAACCCTACAGGGCTTCACGACTGAATTTAAAATCATTCTGCTCTGAAACAGGAAATGAAGATGATAGGACTTACCAGGCTTCTATGTCCTGTCGCTTCAATTTGTCCCTCTCAAAGCTTTTTCCCGACTCTTTCTGACAGCGGATGTACCTGTTGCATAATAATTAAGAATAAATGCTCACGTGTGACGCATTAAATCATTGACTTTGACCGTTTAATGGTGCCGTATCAAATTTAAATGCATGTCAGAATCGGACAGCTCTGCAGTCTGGAACAGAGCAACAATCCTAGCATCTGCTGAGCTCAAGATGTACCTGTTCCCTTTCCGAAACTCTGTCTCAAGAAACCGGATGCCATCTCTCGCTCCTGAGTTCTCTTTCTTCAGCATATCCAGACCATCAATCACTGCAAGAGACCCGAAATTCATCTCAGTCGAGCAATTTGTACAAACATATATTGATTGATCATTCCTGGCGGTTAGCACCTTCATGTGTAACAGGTCCATTTGAGATTACTTTTCATTACATATGAGGTGCCAAACTGGAGAAGTTTTGATCTTAAATCATTCAAAGTGTAGTCATTTAAAAAGAACTAGTGTAAAAACGGTTAGCCAATTAAAAATATTGGCACATAAAATCAGAAGGTTGCCATTCAGATGTCAAGTGTCTATGCCAAGGCTCCCACTCTTTTTCACAGATGAATTTCCTTTTCCATGTCATTTTCAGTTTCTAGAATGAATAAGGATTGTTTAAAAATCATTTTGAGTCAGACTGACATGCTAATGAATCATTCAGAATGATTTCATAAAACACTTCGAATGACTCAAAAGAATGATTTGCCCATAATTTCAGGCCTCGCTACAGTTTACAAGCAGGTTTTACTCTGTTAATTGTATTTAAGTAGTTTGTGCAGTGTTATTTTATTTTAGTATTCTTTATAGACTGTTACAAAATTTTTATTAATAAATATTAATTACCTTTATATTTTTATATTTTCTTCATTTAAGTTTTAGTAATCGTCTTTTTTTTTAAAAATATTTCTATATAGCTTCAAAGGCTCAATATGTAATCTTTGCTTATTCAATATGAACTTGATGACACTGTGAGTGTGATGGAGATGGACTTGTTTTCACCTTCGCCAATGGAAAGAAATCCATTGGATTCGGGCAGAAATCATGTTCATGGATGAGCAAATGTATTCAAGTTTTATTACAGGGTTCGTACACATTTTTACCAATAAAAATCAATGATTTTTCCATGACTTTTCCATGACTTTAAGTAAAATTTCATGACCTAATGTTTCATGAAATGTCTATGTATACATGTTAAATAAGAAGAAAATCCATGTTACACCCAGCATATTTTTACTAATATAAATGACAAGCTTTGTAGTGTACAGTAGAATATGAAATATTTATTCAAATAACGCTTGCACAGTTTCATAAAATAATACATCAAACCCTGAGAACTGCTTAGAAATGGATTAACGTAATCCATGGGAGATAATTAACATACATCAAGGGGAAGCAACAATGTTAAAAAAACTAAAAAATAAATAAAAGTGTCCAGCAACACTGTCCTGCACATTACCTCTGCAGTTAGGGTTTCGTTTTTGGATACAGCACTCAAAATGGTCCCTTGTTTTACAGTGGATGTACAGTGGATGCTGGGAGCGGGTGTCACGTCAGTCGCACGGGTGAAAAAGCCAGCGATTTGGGTTGGAAGCAGTCGAGCACGCAGCTGCAGACTTGTGCTTTGCACCTTTAGCGTGGCTAGACAGCGCTGCCTGTCCCATGTTAGAAATGTCAAACGTTTTACGACACAGTGTACATTTAGCACGTCCCGGGTCCTGATCTTTCTCCAGCCACCCCTCATACTTTTCATCATGAAACCATACATTTTTAAATCTGCATTTCCCTGGCATTGCTACACAATACTAACGTTAGCTGAAACTGCGTTACCCCACGCAGAGAACGTCACGTGACAGATCGTGCGAACGTTAACTATAGTAATTTAACTAATATTATCAACTATATTCGAATATACGGAGATTGTGAAACAAATTTCCGTGACTTTTCCAAAACTTTGTGGGTCAATTTATTTTTCCAAAACTTTTCCAGGCCTGGAAATTGCCATTTTAAAATTCCATGCCTTTTCCAGGATTTTCATGACTGTACAAACCATGTTATTATCATCATGGTGGTATGACACAGGGTGCGCCAAGAGCCGTGGCCCATGGGAGCGAATGCTAATAATGAGAGACACCTGCGATTCATATTGGTCTCTGAGCTTTTATTTCGTTGCAGTCGCCCGCTTTATTTTTGTATTTTAAGTACTTCATAAAGCCTATTTTAGTTTCATAATTTTTCTAATTAGCAAATTTCCAAAATTTCGATAATTTTCTATTTTTCATCAAATATTTAAAATATCCACCTTTTTCCCTGAGTAAACGATGAGTGCCGCCATGATGGATTCAAACTACCGTACGCTGTCCAGTTCCAGTCTCAATTGGAACCCATTGTTAAAACAGGGTAAAAAAAAGAGTGACTGAATTAATTAAACAGAAACTTTTTGAACATTACAAAAAACTTTAACGAGTGCAGGGTTAAGCTGTGCTGTTGTTGGCAGCCACAACAACAGCAATAAACTGAAGAAATTCCTGGAAAATACATGTTTTGACCATCAGCAAATCTGAAAAGAATGTCCGTATACGGTGCCATGTGCCTTGCATTTTATGCCAAACACTTGACGAGAAAATGAGCACGGCTTGCATCACTTCAGTTAAAATACTCCCCATAAAAGGTATATTTGCGATCGAAAGCTGTATGTAGGTTATGTGCGCCCATCTGTTTTCAATATAGCTAACTTCAGGCAGCGTCATATCATCTACGCATTTATTAAACTTTGACGAGTGAGGCACTAACAAAATAAACCATTTTCATAGGTTTAACGTTACATTATCAGCTTGGAAAATACACTAATTTGACTAGAAACCCCAAAGACCCGAAATGTAAAGGATAATTCAGCTATGAGTCGGGCGAGACTTCTGCATTCAGAAAAAAGGTGGATAACTATTTGATTTCAGCTTTATTTCAATAACTGGAAATTGTTTTTAATAGTTTTAGTTAGAGTATACCCGAAAAACATATTCACTATAGAAATCTTAAAGTAATTAGATTTAATTTTCATGACATTTTCAGGCTCTCCTGAAATCTCCAGACTGTGGAAACCCTCATTTGGAGATCGGAGGAGACTCGTGGACTGACCTGTGCGAGGGATGATGATGATGAAGCAGCCACTGGCAGCCAGCTGTCTAAGCAGCCCCAGGTGCTGGCAGAGAACACCGGTATCTGGCACCAGATAAGGAGACATGGAGGACTGGGCTTTGGGCTGCTGCAGACTGCCCTCCAGCTGAGAGACCTCCAACTGCAGAGAGAGCGAGAGACAAGGAAATGGTTCATTACTGCGCAAATTAATTGAGTACATTTGGATAAATGTCGTGAAGAAGATGAGCATTAACGAAAGTTAAAAATAAACCCAACAGCTGGTCTGACCTGTAGGCGCAGCTGGGCCATATCTCTCATGAGCCGGTTTCTGCGAGCTTCCTCCTCCGCCTGTGGACGAGATGAGACAAGGTCAATATAACCTCTGTGTAACCTCAAAACATTACTCAGATTTTACCCTTAGTAAACACAAGGTGTGAATAAGCAGCTAAATATATTTTTTGCGCTGGAAGAAGAAAAACACACAAGAGCAGCATACTGTAAATAAACAGACACACGAACACAAAAAGATCACAGGTAATCTGTGCAAATGTTTCTTTTGTTTTTGTTTTTTAAAGAATAACCTCAAAGTGCACTTAAAGAGATTAACGTTTAAACCACAGGTAAATTTAACCTTACAATTCTGGGAAGTAAACAACAAAAAGGGCACCTTGCAGTTCCACATATTTAAAATAAAAACTAAAAAGGTAATATTATAGGAGTGAGGGAAAATATAAAGACAGATAGACATGTATTAAATATAAAATACAAGTGTTTGATCTTTTGTACATTTTAAGATGGCTTTGCCGATTAAATTTATTTGCATACTGTGCCCTAATTGTGCCCATGAAGATTAGTCATGCTCCTGCTTCAGATTTGTTACACCATGCATATTTCTTGTTTTCCAACTAGCAGGGTTTTTTCTGCATTGAAAACATTTTGGCGGCCGCAAAAATAAATTTCTGTCCTACCAAAGATTTATTTGATAATTTAATGTGACGATATCTGCTGTTCTGCAGTAGCCGGTTGCTTTAAAATGTTCCCGTTGTGTAAGCTATTTACGTGTTTTTCCAGCAGTAAGCTCTGCAGCCAATCACAGACATATGTGTTGAGCGTGTTAACGCAATGGCCAATCAGATACATTAAAGTTAATCAGGATCTGCACAAAACGCTCGATTGCTGTTCATTGTTCATGAATCCTTTCATTATAACTAACAAAGTATAAACACAATGCCAATAAGAGATTCATTGCAGGCAAACAGACAGGTTCATTTATAAGGGAAGTTTTTGCAAGAGTGTAGCTTTGTGTACCGCGCATTGCAATCGACAGCTTCAGTGATTATAATAGCAGCAATCTTTGCTCGTTTTCTGTATATAATTTATATATTTTCATACTGCTAAATACACATTGCAAAATTTGTTAACTTTAGTTAATGCACAGAACGTGAGCATTTTTATTAACTAACATTAACAAAGATTAATAAATACTGTCACAAATGTATTGCACATTGTTAGTTCATTTTTTAATTCATAAATAAATAGGTTAATATTATAAACCGTTTCTTTGCATTTATTTTGTATTTATTGTCAGAACTGGGATTAGTACTGTGTGTGGATGACTGTGTTTATCGTTCACCACCACCAAAGACCAAATTTGGACCCAGGAATAACCCGTTTTTTTTTTTTTAAAGCGATTAATCATTTTTATTCAGCAAGGACACATTAAATTGATTGAAAGTTACAGTAAACACTTTTGTAATGTTAAAAAAAGTTTTAATGTTAAAAAAGGATGGCCTGAGGGTGAGTAAATCATGGGATAGTTTTCATTTTTAGGTGTACTATCTTTTCATCTGGGATATACTTCATTTTCACAGTTGAGCGAGCGAGCTTTTCAACGTACACTCCTTTGGCCATGAGCACGGAAAGACGTGTTAGGTGTGTGCGCACCATCTAGTGGACTTTGTTTTCAAGCCCTCAAGTCACTCGCACATGCGCTGTTGTACAAGCAACGTCCGCGTATATACTTTGGGCTTTATTCCATGAATGCCTAGCAGTCCATGACAAGCTTTTCATTCGCAGACCCTGAAGGTTTTAATGAAATTGTACCAGAAAGAGCCGCCTCTTCACCGCCACAGCAAGGTGGCACTTCAATCATCATTTGTTCTACCCCTAAGGGCTGCATGGTTGCTTGGCAACATAAGGCTCTCAAGCAAAAGCTCACAAATGTGGTGAGGTTTTATGAAAAAGCCTTGTTTTCTTTAACACAGGCATGACTGTGTAGACCCTATCATTTAGAGGCACTTTCCATGATTATTTTGGCATGTATTTAAGTACTACAGCTACTGAAATCACCAAAAGAGTCTGAATACGCAAAAGAAATCAGCTGACTTACTGTTTTCAAGAGAAAAGAGTTTCTAGTTCAAATTAAAGCAAAGCTATTATTGCTCCACAAATAGTTTGGTTTATTATTTTTTTCATTACAATTAAATATCATGTATTTTACCATGCGGAACTGGGCCTTGGCCTGCTGAATCAGATTCTCCTGCTCTGATTGGCTGATGCTGGTGAAGATGCCCGCCTCTGGGTTGAAGTGCAACACGTTGCCTTGGAGATTTGTGAGGAAGTGTCCAAAGCTGCGAATGCAGCACACGCGCACCACACACTGGACAGCACAGAGAGAATGAGACAAAAAGGAAAAACATGAGAGAAAGAAAAAGACAATGAATGTTAATTGCACTTATGTAATTTTATGAAATTCTCTGTATGCTAATTAGCTGGAACCAACTACTTGATTTTGCCTGAATAATACATTACTCTAAATTATGACACTGAAATGTGAGAACCCTAAGAAATGTAATGACTCCAACTGCTTTAGTACTTTTGAGGAAGCAGCCAATAATTTATCCCAATTATGTGTGTGTATATATACACTTCCTTTTAAAAGTTTGGGGTCAGTAAGATGTAAAAAGTCTCTTATGCTCACAAAGGCTGCATTTATTTTTTACAATTTATTAAAATTCAAAATAACTGTGGTCTATATGTATTTTAAGATGTAATTTATTCCTGTGATGCAAAGCTGAATTTTCAGTATAATTATTTGAGTCTTCAATGTCTCATGACCCTTCAGAAATCATTCTAATATGCTGATCTGGTTCTCAAGAAACATTTTGTATTATAATCAATGTTGAAAACAGTTGTTGTGCAAAAGAAAACAAAACAAAACAAAAAAAATGTTTACTGACCCCAAACATTTGAATGGTAGTGTAGTGTATATTATAAACAATGTTTGCAAAACAAAATTTAAAGTACCATTCATAAGGCTTCTTTGAAATTCAAATGTTTTAATGCAAGTAAAATATAGGAAAAATCTAGTTCTTAAAAACAAAACAACAGTAACCGGTTTTCCACAGTTTTTACTGAACGAACACAAGGAAGAATTATAATCCTAAATGAAATAAATGATTTGAATATATAAAGCTGAAAGTGTCATCCACATGGCACATAAAGAGGTAAGTGTGATGTTACCTCATCCAGAGGGGTAAGTGGTGGCCTCTGGCTAGTGAAGTCCAGGCGTCGATGGGCTATGCTGAGGGCAGGAAGGTGGCGGAGGGCCAGATCCTCGGGCAACAGCAGCGTCTGGACCAAACTAGGCTGCTCACACTCATTCAGGAGTTCTGTTACATCCTTATTCAAACCTAAATCTGCAACAGAACAAGAGAAACAAAATTGTGTTATGAGGGAAATTTAAAGGAAAATTAAAGGATATTTTTACTTTTAATAATAATAATAATAATAATAATAATAATAAAAAAAGATTACTCTCACCTGTTTCTAATATCTTGCTGCCCTCAGGAAGTAAATTAAGCAGCACTGAGAGTCTGTTCCACAAGCTCTGAGAACTCTGTTTGAGTAGAGACCAAAGACCAACATGTATACAAAAGTATAGCGAAGCAACAACAACAACAACAAAAAAGATTCTGTTGTTTACTCAAGAAAAATACAGAATTTCAGATTGACGTGTACCTGAGCGCACATAAGGATGATATCGGTGTTCGTCCTCAGCCAATCCAAAAAGACCTTCACCACCTGGATGAGACCCTGATTGGTCAGAATCTCCAGTCGCTCAGAAAGGGTTTTCTCACTGGGAAACGAGTGGTTGCTGTGCTCACTGCCCTCAGAATCAGAGTCAGGATCTGTTAACAACAAATCAAATAATCTTAGTTTTAAAAGTATGGACTAATCTGCATTTACTTAAAGGGTTTGCTCACCCAAAAATTTTATTTCTGTCATTAATTACTCACCCTCATGTCGTCCCAAACCCGTAAGGCCTTCGTTCATCTTTGGAACACAAATTAAGATAACATTCATAACATTAAGGTTGAACCACTGTAGTCACAGTGACTATTTTAACGATGTCTTTAATACCTTTCTGGACCTCAAAAGGTGCAATGACATTGCTGCCTATGTGTGGTTCAGAAACACTCAGATTTCATCAAAAATATCTTAATTTGTGTTCTGAAGATGAATGAAGGTCTTATGGGTTTGGAATGACATGACATTTTAATGTATGAACAGCTTTTAACCAAAAAAAAAAAAAAAAGACTTCCTAGGTTGTCTATGAAAGCCTGTAGGCTGATTTTTATGTGAAGGACTTTTAGGCTTTGGTTATATGTAAATAAAGTGTTACATCAAATTTGAAATTTCTTTAAACACTACACTACTTTTCAAAGGTTTGGGGTCAGTAAGATTTTTTTAAGTAAATAGTTTTTATAATGTTAGAGAGGATTTCTATTTCAAATAATTGCTGTTCTGTTGAACTTTCTATTCTCGAGATGTTTTCCATAAAAATATTAGGCAGTGCACCTTTTTCCAATACTGATAATAAAAAATATATATCATTATAATATTTCACAATATTAACATTTTTACTGTATCTTTAATCAAATAAATGCAGCTTTGGTAAGACTTCTTACCACTTACCAAAAGTGTATTTAAAAAAAAAATCACGTATAGACTGAGCTAAATTAATTGCAGAAAACTCAAAATGACTTTGTATGCAATGTACCATTGTCGTTAGTTCCATTAACGATCTCTGGATTAATTTGTCTCGGCGTTTCTCCGGTAGGAGGTGTGGCTTCTTGTACTGGGGTGGGGGTTGAGTCTGGGGTGGGGTTAGTGGCAGGTGCAGGGCGGAGCAGTACATTGCTAAAGGTGGGGGCGAGCCGAAAGCAGCGTTTTGCCTGAAAGAGCTGAGAGGACATGGCCTGCAGGTTACTGCTGATGCTGGCATCATTAGATACTAAAGGGCCATTGGTTACTGGAGGAGTCGAGTTTTCCTCTCTAGATGGTTGCGGCTGCTCATTTTCCTCTTGTTGCTGCTGTTGTGGCGCATTCTCGGCATCCTCCATGTCTTCCAGGTCCGAACGAGATTCCTGACTGTTCATGTCAGAATCCGTCTCAACGTCAAAAGCAGTACCGCCCTCGTCCTCCTCTGAGCCACTTTCCCAGCTGCCATCCCCTGTCAGTGGTCCTTTCCGTCCTTCCCTTCCTAAAGAGTTCATCTGGACCCTAGTGGCACCCAGACCGTCGACCGGACCGCCGCCTTCCTCGTCCTCTTCTTCGTCACTCTCAAATCCCTCGCTCAGGTCGCTCTCATCCTCCTTGTGAGCGCAGCGTCTGCGGCGAAGCATAGAGAGCCGCGAGAACTTCCGCTTCTGTTTTTGCTTCTCCTCAGCTGATCTCTTCTTCTCCAGGCTTTTCTTCTTCCCCACTGTACTTCCGTTCCCCTTAGTCACGCCTTCCTCATTCTCCTTCTCCTCGTCATCATCTTCTTCCAGGGAGCCGTTCTGTAGGGTCCTCTCCTCTGAGAGAGCAGCACCACTGTGATCTCTGGCATCAGCGTCATCTACGGACAAATGCATCACATTGGGAAGGTTAGTTTTAAGCCAACAGCCAATAACAGCAAAACAAGACTAAAGCTTTTCCAAATCCTAGTGAGCTGCCTAACTAGACAGCATTTTAAAGGGATTATAGGTGGTTCATGACAAAAAATAGCCGGCAACATTATGGTGCTTTCTAAAACACTTTACCTACTTTTCACTAAAATCTAAGGCAGCACTGTATATGTTCTTCGCAGATACGGCAACTTTTCTGGCAGATTACGAAAATACCCAAAAGTACCTTACAATCAGAAAGACAAAAAGGACATAGAAGCAAAGAAGTACCCGTACCAGTGTTATCAGTACGCAGGGGTGGGACGTCACTCTCTCCCTCCTCCAGTTCAGCTTGCAGTCGAATGTTGACATGATTGACCAAATGGGAGAACAGAGCCAACGTGAAAGCGATGGAGGCGCTGTACTGCTTTGAAGCTAGAATTGAATTACAGTTGACAGATGAGTTTGTACTTCATTTGCGAGAAAATTAAAATAGCAAATGTAGTCTGAATGCTTCTAAGAGTGCCCTAAACAGCCATTAAATCAATAGATATTTTATATATTTTTTTATATCCTCACTTTTCAAAGAATGGAATCACAATTTTACAGTTCCTTGTTAGTTTTTCAAGACCACAGGAGTATATAAATAACACTGATGTAATATATACATCTCATGGCATGTGGTGGAAAATCAAAGACATTTAGAGTATTTATTGCTTGTCCTTTTACACTGAATTGTATCTGGTAAGGATGCAGTAATACCAGGAAATTGTGCTTTTTGCATGATGTCTCAAAATAGGCCTGAAGCAACACACATCTGCCATTTCACTAAATAAAAAGAAGTAGTTTGAAGCCAGCACTATTTTTATGTTGTAAAGCAGTATCTCTCTACTTCGTGAATACAATGCGACATATTTAATGACAAAATGACATGGCGTAAAATGAGCAGCAGATGTTGAACATCGTGATCAATCTTTTCAGTCCGCACTTACCCCCTCTTTTCAGGCTGTGCACCACCATAAGGCAAGTCACCACCATTTTGAATATGAGGCTGTCAGGAAGCACAGAACAGACCGAGTCGTGCTCTTCCTCCTCCTCGCTGGCTGACTGGCTGCCGTGAGCAGGAAGGGGTAGGTAGAACAGCACCAGGTTAAAGTCTTCCAGCACGGACTGGCACAGTGACGTCAGCTCCGTCTCCATCAAACTGAAGAGGTGACAGGTTATTAGTAACGTTTATTTGATTCTCAAATTATATCTTGTACCATTCAGGGGAGGGATGGGGATTTTTTATATCATTAAACGGGTTGATGCTCTCACCTGTTCTTGGGCTGCAACAGGCTCTGCAAATACATGAAGCTCACCAGCAGTCTTTTGATGTCTTTTGACCTGAAGCAAGAATAACCAAATTAATGTGACTGCTGCTTGTCCAAACTAGGCTCCATCATGATGCTAGAAAATTGTGTGTGGTTTCCAGGGGCCTGTTGCACAAAGCTGGTTTCAAGTTTTCTAACTTACCAGGTAAGTTTGAGATTTGTTTGAGGAAACTCTGGTTTCTCGGGCTCAAGAAGGTGGATTGGTTTTTAGCGTGTTCATCGACATGGCAGCTTATGCTACACAGCTAACCTGCTCCAGAGGGTTAGAGATCGCAAGCCAAAACTGGACCAATCAGGTGTGAGCAAAGTGACGTATATCTGATGCATTAAAGCCACTCCCTCTGTATCTCTCGCTCCAAATTAAATCAGTTCAAATTTAGAGACAAAACTGCCAGTCTTTTGCCTCTAAAAATGTATTATATATTTTATATTATATGAGTCATAGTTATTTATAATTCATAGTCAAATAATTATTATATCAAACTGTGCATTTAAGTTAATATAAATATATACATATATATAAATAAAAGCTTTAATATATAAAGCTAATGTGTTTTCTTTTGAGCTTTTTGTGAACCTATATAAATTATTATTTAAATTCAGTTGATTCACTTGCATTGATACAGTCAGATATTTTCTTTCAGCTGCCTTCTCATATTTACAGTGCAGCAGCAGTGTTTATTCTTGCCTTGTAAATGCATTTAAATTCATGATATTCATAACAATCTCTTAAAGGGTTAGTTCACCCAAAAATGAAAATTATGTCATTAATGACTCACCCTCGTGTCGTTCCAAACCCGTAAGACCTCCGTTCATCTTCGGAACACAGTTTAAGATATTTTAGATTTAGTCCGAGAGCTTTCTGTCCCTCCATTGGAAATGTATGTACGGTAGACTGTCCATGTCCAGAAAGGTAATAAAAATATCATCGAAGTAGTCCATGTGACATCAGTGGGTTAGTTAGAATTTTTTGAAGCATCGAAAATACATTTTGGTCCAAAAATAACAAAAACTACGACTTTATTCAGCATTGTCTTCTCTTCCGGAATCCTTTCCATTGAATTTATTCCATTGAATCCTTGCATTACCAACGCCGACAGATGAACTTTTACATCGCCGTGGTTGTTTTTGGCGATTAGGACATCCGCGACATGCACACTTACGCACCATTTTAAAAAATATAGCAATACCAAAATACAAACAATGTAGAATAGCTTGAATACAGTGTGCGTCTCCCTCAGACTGTAAACAAAGCTCTGGCGCACTAGATAACACGTCAGCAGCGTCTTACATCAGCAGCGTCACTGCGGAGTCGTGAACCACACTCCGGAGCAGAAGGGGGCGGTAATGCACCAATAAGCTGGATGCCAACCACCATAAAACAGGAACGAAGAAGAAGAAGAAGAAGAAGCGGAGTCGTGAACCGTGAATTGACAACAGACCCGGAAGAGAATACAATGCTGAATAAAGTCGTAGTTTTTCTTATTTTTGGACCAAAAGGTATTTTCGATGCTTCAAAATGTTACGGATGTCCTAATCGCCAAAAACAACCACGGCGACATAAAAGTGCATTACCAACGCCGACAGATGAAAGGATTCAATGGAATCAATTCAATGGAAAGGATTCTGGAAGAGAAGACAATGCTGAATAAAGTCGTTGTTTTTGTTATTTTTGGACCAAAATGTATTTTCGATGCTTCAACAAATTCTAACTGACCCTCCAATGTCACATGGACTACTTTGATGATGTTTTTATTACCTTTCTGGACATGGACAGTATACCGTACATACATTTTCAATGGAGGGACAGAAAGCTCTCGGACTAAATCTAAAATATCTTAAATTGTGTTCCAAAAATGAACGGAGGTCTTACAGGTTTGGAACGACATGAGGGTGAGTCATTAATGACATAATTTTCATTTTTGGGTGAACTAACCCTTTAATCTTCCGCAGAGAAGTGAATTGCGCGACTCTCTCGCGAGAAGTGAATCAAACTGACGCTCCCCATGTTCCTTGTGATTGGCTGTTCGCGGCACGTGTCACACATTAATCTTGAGCACAAACTCTGGATCAAAACTGAGTTGACAGAGAACATTTCTATCGAGCGCTGTGAGCCCGCTGAACCTGATCTAAAACCAGGTTGGATTTGTATGGTTTTTCCAAATCTAAACCTACTCTGAAACTCAGAGTTTGTTCAGCTAGCTTCATGCAACAGGCCTCAGATCATTGCGGAGTACTTTATAGGGCATTGTTAGGTGGTTGCTTACTGATTCCACTAAATTAAATTAAATGATCTTAAAATAATCTGAAATTAATTTGGCTTAGATCTCTTACAGACTTTGTTTTGTACATTATTCCAATCTTAAACATGCTATATTTATACTTTACACACCATTCTTGGAAAGAAGTTTCTTAATAAACTTAAAATTCATTTTCGCCCTCAACAACTTAAAAAACACTCAGTTCTTGAAACTTCAGCAATCCAAAAGTAATTGTAGTCAATTTATTTACTATATTGACACACCGATTTTCTAGTTTGAAAACAAGCAGCTTTGTCATAATTACAGCAGAAATACCGGTAGGAATATTATAGCTTATATGAGGGGCCTTTGAACACTGTGTTGAACAATGGCAAGCCAAAAAGTTTGATTTATATCACAGGAACACATTGAACACACTAGACATTTCCAGAAACATTCCTTCACCCTGTCTTTTATATGTATATAAAAGAGAGGGAACACACCTCTGGCGTGATGGTGAAAGTTTCTTCATCTCTTGTTTCTTCACTTGGTGGTACATCTTGGCTGCCTTGTCAAACAGACGCTTTAAATTCCCATAAGCGCCGTCGAAGGGTGTCTCCGACTGAATACTGTTCAACGGGAAAAACCAGTTTGTCATGTTCATGCAGGGTTATCAGATTCTTGGAACGCTAATCATACTAAACCACAATTTAAAAGGAAAGGAAAAGGTTTAAACAGTCCTCCACGTCCCTCTTTATTGTTACTGTACTGTTGCTGCTGTATTCATTTATTGTCCATTTTACTTTTTATGTATTAATATGATTCTGTTCTCAGATGCCTTACCAGCGCAAGTAGTAGTAAGTAGCCTCCACGTTATAAAATTTACTTCCAGCAAGTGTACCCAACTGATTAAACGGCATGCCTGTAAAAGACAACAAAACATTTCCCCAATGCAATAACGTGAAATGAAATAATAACAATGAATCCATTAAATGTGAATTAAAATTCACTGTTTAACAGAGAAAATCATAAAAAGCATGCTTCTCCTGTGCCAGGAAAATGTGTTGTTGGGAGGATGTGAGAAGCAAGGACTTGCTCACCGGCATGAGGTGCGACAGACAGGGCCTGGTGATAAAAGCGCTCCGCCAGCTGCTCTGCCTCCACTCCGGCCAGTTCGTTTTGGTACCGCGCTTGATAAACATTAAACGGTTTAATTTCTGATTGAGTGAACATGAAATCACACCGCAAGACAGAGCTTTCCAAGGCTGATTTTATTACATATCAAGTGAGAACACACTTACCGAGATCTCCCAAGTACACAAGACATCTGTGACAAGCCATCTGGGCCCACTCCATCTCTTTAGGGGTGGCTGAGACTGGTTTCTTACGACCTGCAGTCATTGACACAGAAAGGTTCATTCAGCAAATGCTAACACAAGGTAGTATGACGGTCTATATTGTGGGATACAATAGATTTTGCTACACAGTTTTGACCAATGAACTTTTCCATGGCATGATGCAACTCTGAGCTGTCAGGGTTCCTACACATTGTCCATTTCAAAATTCCGTACTTTTCTAGGCTCAAAGTTCCAAACCTCTCTGTAGATTTTTCAGATCATATTGACCATAAATGATTCATACAGCCTATTTTCAGAATTACATATGCTACATATTATAGTCGTCTGTAAATATGTTTTTCTTGAAGTGATAACATGCACATGATGAGAAGAAACCTATTAACGCTTTATAACCTGCATATATTCACCTCTGACACATCAGTTTGATACTGTAAATGTGGTTCGATGTTGCACGATCACCAAACAGTCTGTTTGCTCCTTTATCTGTAGCTAGTTTGAGTGGCACACAAACATTCATTTAATGAAGACCTGCTTATGGTAAAGACAAACAGTTTTGAGTAATGAAGATGTGCGATCACTAAACCTTTGCCATGAAAACACTCTGCTTATATGATTTTTTTTTTTTTTTTTTTTTTTTTAGAAATTCTTAATTTTATATTTTAGAAAACTTAGAGGGTTAGTTCACCCAAAAATGAAAATTATCCCATAATTTACTCTCCCTCAAGCCATCCTAGGTGTATATGACTATCTTTTTTCAGACAAACACAATCGGAGTTATATTAAAAAATGTCCTGGCGCTTTATAATGGTAGTGAATGGGGCTGAGATTTTGAAGCCCAAAAAAGTGCATCCATTCATCATAAAAGTAATTCATATAGCACCAGGGGGTTAATAAATGCCTTCTGAAGTGAAGCGATGGGTTTTTGTAAGAAAAATATCCATACTTAAAACAGCATGATGGCCGTATGTATCGATTTACAGCGAAACAGTAACCTCTGATGCAACGTAGAAGTAGCGTAAGCTTAGACGCCTCTCACAGTTCAAACAAATAGGGCTGGGCAACAAATTCAAGCTCTTCTCTTATAAATCCTCTGACTTCTTCTGAAAAATTCTAGTTTTAGACTTTAATTCATGACTGGTGTTTTGATTTGCTCTATTCTCTGCGCTTCCAAGTTCATCAATACGTCATGCGTCGGGTCAGGAGTTACACTTTCACGGTAAATCGATGCGTACGGCTGGATCTTGAGGGCGAGTAAATTCATTTTTGGGTGAACTATCCCTTTAAGGGCAATAGTATGGAAACACAATTTTTTTCCCCATACTTATCCAGACCTGTTAATTACTCAAATCAAATTCCATGCTTTTCCAAACCAATTTTGGAAGAGCCGTTGAACACAATTTTGACTTCCCTGATATTTCCAAGTTCTTCATAATTGGGGAAAACCTTGATATACTGTTTATATCGTGGTAGACATATTTAAAACATGAGGGCTAATAAATGATGACCTGAGGGTTCCCAAAACTTTTGACCAGTTAATTTCCACAACTTTTTTGTTATTAATTCATAGATATTGCACTCACAAAGAGCAATTACTAGCCAATTAAATAATATTTTGAGTTAAGAGAGAGAGAGAGAGAGAGAGAGAGAGAGGAAAAAGAGGGGAAAATATATTAATAAATATATATTATTAAATATAATATTTATTATATTTAGAAATATCTAAGACTTATTTTAACTTTAAAATTCCCTGATATTCCGCAGTTTTTCCATGACTGTGAGAACGCTGCCTTTAATACGCATAAGGAAATGTCTCACCGATGAGTGGGTCGGTGACGTGTGTCCAGTCGATGCAGTCCTGTAACTCCAGCTGATAATGTGACTGGATATAGAGCAGCAGGTGTTGAAAGAAGCCCACCCCAGCGATCAGATGAGTCCTGTAGGCGCACTCCAGAGCACTGCGGCTGTGAATATGCTGCAAAGACAGACAGGATTTCAGCCTGATGGCCAATACAACAGCAAATAATACAACATTTAAGTTATGAAACGTGTGCAGTGTTACGTGACAGCACCTTCTTATTGGTCTTGATGACCTGAATGACCTCATAGTAGACCTTCCTCCACAGCAGCTCTTCTGCCTTGCGTCCATAGTCCACAGGATGCAGGAACATCAGCTTTACACAAAGTTCCCGCAATCTGGTTAAAAAAAATATATAACAAAAAAAAAATTAAGAAGCCCTGGAAAGTAAGCATTGTTTTTCAGTTTTTCGGAGCTAACGTAACTGCATCCCAACTAGGTGTGACAAGCAATAAAAGCTCTCTTTTCTATGTAAATGCAGCATAATCTGACCGATTATACAGCACTGTGCCTGGTTGGGTTGCAGAGAGAATAAACTTGTGCTTACTTGTTCCTCAAGCTGATATTCTCAGGTTTGAAGACCTCCCTATACGACGACTTGCCGCTGATTATAATATCCAACTTATGCACCGTTTCCACCACAGCCCTTCATGAAAACAGATGATCGACAGTTTGTTATATACACCAAAAACTGACAAAAAATCCCATTCAACGCTTTTGGAATTAAAAAAAAAAACAATAAACACAATTATTGACTCATGAGAGGGGATGAAACTGAAACAAATCAGTTATGTTTTGCATTATATGGCATAATTTTCCATGTGTGTTTTTACTTTTACAAAGATGCATTGTAGCAAATTAAACACCTAAATTGTTAACGTACTAAAGATAAAAAGTATTTTATCATCAATCTTTTTGACAATAAAAATGTATAAGAAAAAAAAACAGATCCAAAACATTCTTCTACTAATCATAGTGAATTTTTCACATAACATCAGTTCTATGTGTTTGATTTATTTTTCTATGGTTAAGGTGTAAACACAGGCATTTGATTTAGAGATTAAAGATAAATTTCAGCTACTCCTTAACTATACAAAGCCTACTGTATCATATATGATACATGAATTTCTAAGGCCTCAAAATTATCAACAAGATTAAAATTTTGTTGAAAAACCTGTCGTACACAATCTACTACGTGTCTTCTTTCATCTGATTGATAGTTACTTTTTTAGTAAGTAAAAGGCCTTTTAGTATAATTATAAAAATGTCCATCTTCAGGTCACGGCAGATGTGATTTTTGCTGATAAATCTTTAATGATTTTTATAAAGTAAATATAAGAATATGTTTTATATTGTTAGTGATATTTCAAGATGAACATTTACTGAAGCAACTTAGGTTTACTTGATCATCCATACAGCATTTTTTAATAAAAATACCTTTTAAAATGTATTAAATATGATGCATCAGGCTTTGATGAATGTTTATTTGTACACCTCTCATCATTGCTTTGCATTGCATCATATGTTTTGTCCCCATAATCAAAACTACAGAGGTTTGACCATCTTACTAAGAGATTTTATTGGGAGATATAGAGTGACACGCCAGATTTTACATGCATTTTATGTAAGTAGTCTGTTATGCTGTTATAAAAATCTCATGTATTTACACTACAAGCCATCAGAATTTCATCTTTGGCCATATAAACAATAAAACCTGCAATAAACTGTTCCATTTAAAAAAAAAAAGAAGGCTTTACAGGGTTAGCAATCATTGCATGTGCAAATGATTTAAATATTCTACCTTCAATTTTCATGTAATTATGGCCTCTCATTTTAAATTACCCATATCTGTCCTTTTGTAGGAACTAAAAAGAGTATCCATGGACATAAATCATAAAGTATATTTAGATTTAATAGCTATAATTTCATGCCACACATGCCAAATAATACAAGATTTCCAGATGAGACGTTATGGTCTAAGAAAGCTCTGTATACAAGTGTCAAGTGTCTCATTTAGCATTTTAGCTTTATGAATATATTTTCAAACACTTCTGACTTAAAAATCACAAAATATATAAAGAATAATTGAGATTTCCTGACAGTACCGGCCTGCTGTCAGCGCTCTTACCTGTACAGCCGTTTAATATGAAGCACTTTGGCCTCTGGCTCGCTGTCCTGACCCGGTCCGCTCATCCTAGCAGTGACAGTGCGGCTGCTGTGGTCTGTTTTCGTGTATGTTGTTCTGGTTCTGGCTCGTTCAGCTCTAGTTTAGCGCGCGGCTAACGTTAGCAGGCTAGCTAACTCACCTATTTCCCTCAAATTACAACTTAAATACAAACGCTGTCGTTCCTGACCTCCCCCGTCACCGGCCGCGATACCCATCCGTTCGGAAGCCGGTGTGTGTGTTGGTGTCGGTTCGGGTCAGCTGTCACATTTTGAGGGGGTTGTGTTTGTGTTTTTGTCGCTCATCATTACTAGTGTCGCTTCGCGAGCGGCCATTTTTTTCCCCCTCCCACCGCACACAGTTCAGCGACCGCTGCAAGTATCGCGACAGTTGCAAGTAGCGCTCGGCTGCAGGAGTGCTGATCAGTTAAGTTACTGGATATTATGATAGCCCGAGTTCCTGTCAAACTACCATAGTACAGTTAATGTTTATAATGTAAAATGATAATAACAGGGATTTTCTTCAAACTGTAAGAAGCTAACAGAATTTTTGTTATTTTGATTATTTTTTCTTGTTGTTAAAAACTGCTTACCCTGTTTAAAATAACAGCGTATGCTGGTTAGGTATATTTTGAAGCATGGAAGCTGGTTTGAGCAGGTTTATGCTTGTCCTTAGCTGGTCATGAGCAGGTTTGAGCTTGTTTATGCTGGTCCTTAGCTGGTTTGAGCTGGTTTATGATGGTCCTTAGCTGGTCATGAGCTGGTTTGAGCTGGTTTATGCTGGTCATGAGCTGATTTGAGCTGGTTTATGATGGTCCTTAGCTGGTCATGAGCTGGTTTGAGCTGGTTTATGATGGTCCTTAGCTGGTTTAAGCTGGCCCTGAGCTGGAGCTAGTTGCTTAGGACCAGCACTTGACCAGCTTAAACCAGCTCATGACCAGCTAAGGACCAGCATAAACCAGCTCAAACCAGCTTCCATGCTTCATAACATATCTAACCTGCATATGCTTGTTTTTTTGTTTGTTTGTTTTTTAAAGCAATTATAGTAATACACTGGTATTTTGTCAGAAATGTGCAATGTGTTTTCTTTTTGTCATCTTTTCTCACTGTCTTCAGTAAATCAATTGATCACACAGAGATAAATCACTGTATATTTCATATATTGTAAATAATGGCTTTGTCTAAAGGCACATTGTAAATAAGATTTTTATGAATGGAAAATGTAGTCAGATATGTAGTTTTCCCTCTAGAAAATGTTCTCAAAATGTTCAGTTTTAATCCATCCCATTTTCCAGGCGCTTATACTTCTGAGTTTAGGACAAATAGGCTATAAATATGTGTGAAATGTTTAAATATAAATGGATTTAGTAAATGGGTAAGATATAGTTTCATAAGGCAAAATAATCTCATGTTCATTACAGTAATAAGAAATATATTTCTATATTATTTAAATGGTAAAGTTATTCATCATAGGAATTTGTTTGTACTGCCTTAGTAATTTCATCCAACACATTCTCGTCAACCCCTCATCTCTGGACACGATTAGCAGGCAAACCATCTGGCATTACCTGGCAACTGCATTTGTGAATCATCAACAGAGAGTTTTAACACGACACAACAATACTAAAATCATAAGTGTCCATCTTGTTTCTTCGTTTATATCTTCTACTTTGAGTGAAGTCCGTGATAAAAATGGATTTTCCCAGATACATAGATAGATAGATATATAGAGAGAACGATAGATAGATAGATTGATTGATTGATAGATAGATTGTTAGATACATAGATTGATTAATTGGTAGACAGATAGATAGATAGATAGATAGATAGATAGATAGATAGATAGATACATAGATACATAGATTAATTAATTGATAGATAGATGATAGATTGATTAATTGATAGATTGATTAATAGATAGATTGATTGATTGATTGATTAATAGATACATAGATTGTTAGATACATAGATTGATTAATTGATTGGTCGATAGAAAGATACATAGATTGATAGATTGATTGATAGATAGATATAGATTGATTAATAGATTGATTGATTGATTGATTAATAGATACATAGATTGTTAGATACATAGATTGATTAATTGGTAGATAGATAGATAGATAGATAGATAGATAGATAGATAGATAGATAGATTGATTGATAGATGATAGATGATAGATTGATTGATTGTTAGATAGATAGATAGATAGACAGATGATAGATAGATAGATAGATAGATAGATAGATAGATAGATAGATTGATTGATTGATTGATAGATGATAGATGATAGATTGATTGATTGTTAGATAGATAGATAGATAGATAGATAGATAGATAGATAGATAGATTGATTGACATATTGATTGATATACATAGGTACATAGATAGATAAAAACATCATTCTCAATATCATAAATGAATTCAATAAGAATTTATTTCTTTATTCATCTGTTTAATTGATTTAATTTCTATAATTAGCCCACCCGAAAAATATAAATTCAGATTTATTCAAAAAGAAATGAAAGTCTTCAACAGCTTTGAATAAACTAAAGAATGATGAAATGATAACAGCAGTCATATTATTATTACAATAATAACCATAATTCAATAACCAGAATATCAACATTCATAACAAATCCAAAAAACATTGGCAATACACTCTGACATACCACTCTTTCTATTAATATAATATATACAAAAAGAAATAAAATTCCCAAGTGTCTGCCCTTTTCAAAAATGGAAATTTAGGGGCGGGGCTTATGGCTTGTCAAGAAAGATGACTGTGATTGGCTTATGGCTGACAAAGATCAACTGAAGTTTATTAGAAAGAGGCACATCATGGGAACTCCATTCATTTACAGGGGACAAAGAAGCGATTACTTGCATGGAAGAGTTGCTAGGCAAGTAATGAGGGAATAAAGCATCAAGCCATATAAAAGGTCAGTATAGTAAAATGGGAACGTCTTCTCACAAGAGCGACCTTCTAGCGGCGAGCCAAAAAAACCTCATCTGATGCACGGCACCGCAATTAAATTGAAAGCAAGAGGAGAAGCAAAAGCTGCAAAGATTAGCAGGTGATGTCTGGAAAAGTTGATATATGCATACATACGGTAGGTATTAAGCCTATATATTTATGTACAAGCATTGCTTGGTCACCCAGAACCTGTTACAAAACACCTCAATCAGTGAGAAAATGAGTGCAAGCTTTAGACTGGCGGACCACGTGGCGGACTCACGGCGATGCATCGTAGGTTTCAGACTGCGTACAATCAGCCTGAGCAAAAAGTGCTTCGAAGACATCCGCCGACGAGTCGCCAACTTGAGTTTTAATTCCCACAAAGTTCCGTTATGCTTTTTCTTGTCCACATATTGAGAAAAAGGGAAATCGGTGTAAAAGAACACATTCTGTACACTGCATATACAAACATACCTTATGTACAAATACGTATATATATATTTATATTTATATTTATATTGTATAACCATACATCCAGTATATACACAAAAGACTGTACACACACTGTATATACACACAGTCACCCACAACATTATTCGACCTGCATGATCTCTCAACATTTATATTTTTGTCTAGTGGTGTAAAAAGGAAGCAGAGAAATGTCTGTGTTGCCCGGCAATGGCGTCCAACGAAAGGAAATAAAGTTAAATTTAAAACAGCAACTTGGCTTCGCTTTGCAAAACTACCCACAATCCTACAAACGTTCCAAATTTCGAAATAAGAGGATTCCACATCCAAACAGTGTCGTCCATAAAATCAAGAACTCCACAGCGAAACGAAAAAGAGTTAAAAAGTAAAAGAATCCATCTTTCTTTCACATACAAAGGAGTTACCGAGGATCCAGGACGTACAGTAGCAAAATGCGGGAAGGGGGAGCAGGTAAAATAACAGGTTGTCGATATATTTCTTTGCAAGGAGATTGTCACAAATTCACGGATCTAAAAAGGATTATTTTCAGTTCTTGTCTCACATTACCAGCATGTAAATATGTGATTTCATCTGGGTGAGGTCCAGTCAAGAAGTAGAAAACTGCCAGGAAACAAAAGTTCGGATATTTCCAGCCTCTTACCAAATCCGCTGAAGGGCAAATCAGCGTCTCTTGAGAAAAAAAAGAAAAAAAAAGGCTGGGCATATTCAGTTTCCCCAAAATAAAAGACATGATTGAGACACAGGCAGGCATGACAGGCAGAGCTAATGTGGCATATGAAGATCATAATGAGAAGAAGTAGAGGATTGTTCAATATCCTACATGTACTTAGTAAAGAACCTAAAAAACAGCACCTTTGAGATTGATCTGATCCACAGAACCTCTCCAGCTCTCTCAAGGAACCGCCTGCGCTGCATGCGACGTCATCTCTCGTGCTGTTCAGAGGCACGTCTGACAGATGTTAAGCATCCCAAACTGTCATCGTATCAAATTAGATCAGAGAGAGGGCACGTCCGAGGAGGGGAACCTATGTGTTTTTCTTTGGATCGGCTCTGGCACTGAGTCAAAGCCTCAGTTTCCCCTCTGTCAACCAACCGAATCGCGTGACAGCGCCCTGGAATTAAACCCTGGCCAACCTGAAGAATGTCCTTGGTGAGGCCTCCAATTAGGTTCCAGATTGTCCTCCATGAAGCTTTGTGATTGGCTGGAGATGCAGGGAAAAGAGGAGGTGCTTGATGAGCCGCTGACCAATCACTGCTACTAATCTCAGAGAAGAAATGGACTAACTACCAAAACAGGCAGTTCAACTTAAAATGTGTTTTTTTTTTTTTTTTTTCCAGTTTGCATTAAACTGTGAGGCAATTGAAAGTTTACCTGAGTCATTCGATTCTACGTCTGAGGTATATTCATGTCATGGCACATTTATCAGCCGATAACCCTGTTATCCCATTTCTCTCAACCGCTTTTGGGACATAAACAAAATTGCCTGTTGATTATTACTAAATGGAGTAGAAGTCACTTAAAGATAGCCCTCGAAGCTCTTAGAAGCTAAAATGGCAATCAGTCCATTCTCCTCTCTAGTGCCTTCCCAATCTTTAAATATTACAGTACAGCTCAGTGTTTTTATTGTGCAGTTATGATTTAAGTCTCCTCGCTCTCATCTAGGCCTGCTGTATTGGTGTAGCTGTATTACATACAGAACTTGAGTAGTTTTCAATGCAACAACAAGGCAGTCAGCAATGAATTGGGTTACAAATGAATGACTTGTATCAGCGAAGCCACGTGAATGTCTTGAGTCTGTAGAAACATGACAATGAACTGATTAATCGTAAAACAAACAATAAAACGGAAGCTGTAGTGAACGATGAGGAATACAATCAGTACCAGATGGCAGTGATACTCAAATGAAGAATTATAGCTAGCAATATTTCTGTACAGTACATAAGATCTGATTTTAGCTATCTAACAAAAAAAAAACAAAAAATTGCCATTCAACGGCACCAAAAACTACATTAGAGATGCTTGAGCAACTTTAAAGTCAACATGAAATCAAAATTGACACTGTATGCTTTTAAAAATGCACATTCTTGCTTTTATTTTTCATAATTTGTATATTTCCTGTTGCTCAAACAGTACAGCATGGCAAAGCCAATGTCATGGGTTCGATTCTCAGAGAAGGCATGAATTGATAAAAGCTATATTTGGAATTCAGTTTGGATAAAAGCATCTGCCAAATGCATAAATGTAAATGGAATGATTATTTGGTGCAAGTTACTTTTTCAATGCACCTCATTCTTGGTCTTATTATGTATGATGATTTGGCGCATGGTATTCTATATTAAAAAAACAGGGATGTTTTCATAATCTTTTAACAAAATATAACTTGCACCACCTCTGAAAAAACATCACAAAATCATTTAAATTGAATTTTCAGCCACCGAAATCCAATCCAATAAATTCCTAAAAGATCAAATTTACCCATTTTACTCAAAAACATGTCACATTATAGAGGTAAAATTGGTTGTTTTCAAGTTGACTTTGAGTTTAAAATGTCTTTTAAGACCAAAAAACACACAAAGTTCTGCTTATTTGAAATATCAGCTCACTTCGCATCATCCGTTTTGAGGAAAACGCATCTGTATAAAAAATGCCTTATGACCACAACTGCATTCTGGCCTAGCATCTTATTTTAAGAAAAAAGACAAAAGGGTTTTGACCTGACAGAGATCACCTCACGCTCACCTCATGTTGCACACACACACATACACACACATTGAAAGAAAGTCAAAATTAGCCTGTAAGGAGATGAATGGGAGGATGAAGACATACTGTATATGAACAGTTAGGACGATGACAGAATGGGAGGCGGTGATGTAACACAGAGCAATGCTTTGTGAATCCATAGCACCAGTTAAATACACATAGGTTCTGAGATTGAGAAGAGAAAACATTGCACAAGTTCAGTCTAGTGAGGCAATTCAAAGACCACAAGCGCTTTCCAGACATTGTCCACAAAAACCCGAGTCACGGTCGGACTCCAAAGCTCGATGTTTTCAGCATAACATTGAGGCCGAAGAACACATCAATCTCTCCTAAATGAGCAATCTCGAGAAGAGAGTGGAGTTTGCACAACCATTTCTGTAATTCTGCCATCCTTATTCTTGTGTTCATTTGAAAACCCTGTCTAGAGATACAGAAAGGCACTAGGGAAGCCAGATGACAAGACAAAATCCCCAAGACAAAGCTGATGTCTGTTCGTGGGTCAAATTGGGATCTCTATACACTTTGAAACATAAGTTTGCCCACCGTTCCCGGGGTTGTTCCCGGCTTCTTGGAATTTCTTTTTTTTTACACAATATGAGGGAGCTCAGTCAAAAACCTGGAACCTGAAGCAAGCACTTTCCAGTGGTTTAGTTGACCTGTGGTGGCAGAGGTACTGTACGTGCATGGGGCTTTTAAATTTGATCCAAAGAAAAAGTGATGTTGGATATCGGATCCAATGGAGAGCCCTTTTGTTTCGGATGGTGCAAGTAATGTCCCGCCTCCCACTTGTCCTCAGTCTAATGTACAAAAAAAACAGAAAGAAAACAACCGCTGAGGTTTCATCCTTATAATGCGGATGACAATAGATGTGACTTTTTCTTCGGAATTCCTAAAAATTTTCTCAGATTTGGTCAACGTTGTTATTGACCTGCTCCCCCTCCAAACTTGCCCTCGGTGCCGTTGCTGATTTTTGGTTGCCGGGGAGCTCTCCGTTTGGCCGGAGTTGTGCGTGAGGAAGAGAATGAGGAGGGGGGGCTAACGGGAAGGACAAGATTCCATTCGGGGGGGATCGGGTGGAGGATTTGTCCGAGGGAGAGACTCCAACAAAGCCAGGAGCGCTGGTCATTTCTCCTCCAAAACTCACACCGGGGTCTGCTGAACCCAAGGCGGAAAGCTGCTTTTCCTAGCGAGACAGAGAGAGAGAGGAAAGGGGAGGAGAAGAGAGAGAGAGCAGGTGGAGCAGGAGGGATGGAAGGATGAAGATTCCACACAAAAAATCAAATGGAATGAAAAGGAGTTCCCATGGCAAGTAGATCGATAGGGAAGTACAGAACAGGAAGATCAAAGGAAATGGAGGTCACGGGGTCAGAGTGAGAGAGAGAGAAAGAGAGATTTGAGGTGACGAAGGATTGGAAGAGCAGTAAAGGAGGAATAAAACAGGAGCATGAGTTGTACAGCAGAGGAATGAGAAATATCCATAGAAACGCTCAGGGAAAGAGGGATAGACACAAAGAAAAGGAAGAGAAAGGGATGAGGAGGGAATTACAAATGCTGTTGATACACTTGTGCTTTTGTGAGGTTGCACTGCAGAAGACCAGAGTGGTTGTCAGTGACACAGAACGATTCAAGTCCTAGTTATTGGATTTTCTTTGGTAAACATACCCAAAATGTGATTTTAAGTAAAAAGAACAATTTATTTATTATTTACTCATTTATTTATTTTGCATTAAAGGGGTCATAACATACTTTTTTAATTTTTTGTCCACTGTTTTTGGATCAAAAATATATATTGGATCATTCAATTCTTCTTATTAAAAGTACCAATTATCAAATATGTAATGAGGCTATGTAACATGTCCCATAGTTCACATTTATTTTACTTCAAAGATCAGAAAATATGATATGACCCCTTTAAAATAACAGCTGAGTGCATAAAAGAGACTAGCATGCAACTGATGCAACAGTGTGATCAATTGTAGAGAACACAGGAAGTGAGAATGAATATTTATGTGGAATGTAGGTGCTTTTTGTTCTACTATCACAAGCATATCTGGACTGTTGTGACAGTCTGCATTTGCAACAAATGTGCTTGACAGTGTTACGCCAGCCCAAAGGGCTCTATGGAACAAATCATGCTTTGTTTATATTCTGTAAAACTAAGAACCGTAAGATCTTACAAATAACTCTACTATCTTGAGCTGATTTAGATTAAGTTGCAACCTATCTACTATATTATAAATGTTTTATTTAAAATAGTTGATATTATATTGCATGATTATACAATTTTGATATTTTATATCAAAATGTATTTGTTCAAACCAAAACAGTGTCAAATCCACTATTTAGAATTTCAGGGAGTTTTCACACTTGGTCTGAATCTGAAGTTACAATTCTGTTTCGAAATGCTGTATGATAGTGTCATCAACATGTTTACCAATTAACTAGATAAGAATTTACAAGTAGAAATCATATTGTTTTTATTAACCCTTAAAAACAGAAGTACCATGCGCTCAGGTTGTTAATTAAGCAACATCGCATAAGCAAGAGTGCTGTTTTTCTAGACAAACATCACAATTCTGAGAAACTTTTTTTTTTTTTTTTTTTCAAACTTTTAAATTTATTCAAATCCGCGTTCTCAACACAAAGTAGCCGGTTTTGTTCCTGAATGAATCAGTGGTTTTGAACGAATTGGTTGAATGCTTCACTGAATCATTTATATGGCCAGTACTAGGCTGCATTTAACTCCACTTTTAGACATAGGCAGCATCTGAAATCGCATACTCTCTTGAGTAGGTACTTATTTTGAATAAGTAATTACTTTGTGACCACTAAAAAGGTATGTTCTGCACTCTAAAAATAATGTGTTGGCTCTACAAAAAAACTGTTTGCATAATTTCTTTTTGAGTTATGACAACTTTGAGTGAATTTACGTTCAACCAACAAGCTACATTGAGTTGAGGAACTTAATAATTTGTAGCATAAACACAAAGTTTTAAGTTGATCACTCAAAATAATTCAGTCGTTCCAACTACCAGTTGTAGCCCTGAAACCAATTAATCTTATTTATTTCAGTACAAATCAAATTTAATTTAATGAACAAGATATTACTTGTCACTGGCATTAGCATAGTTATTGCTTAGAGTCAATATGTTTACCTTCATGTATCTACTCTTCAGCACAATGGAAACAAATAAATTAACAAATAAATTAATTTAACACTTAATTTCAACATTTATTTTCCTTATCCTGTCCTATGCAAAGCATGCTGGGAACTAGAAATCCACTGCCTAATTTCCAAAGTTATCAAGACAATTGTATTAAGTTACTACAACTTAATTTATTTATTTATTTATTTTTAAAAAAGCTTTTTAAAGTGTATATAGTATGAATGTGTATAGTATGGGCCGTCCTTTGGGCGGTGCAACTGGTGCGGTGCTGTGCTTTCAGGGGGTCCCATGCCGAAATCACAAATGGACAAAGGGGGAGTCCTCCGGAACGTGATCACGAACCAAGGGGGGCCCCACTTTCTTTAACTTGTGCTGGGCCCTATACTACATTCGCCATGTTGTCATTACCATGTGAACTACCAGCATCAGTTGCATCTGCCATTTACAAACATGGGATAGTAAACTTTTTGCCTACTCATTAATGAGTACTGTGAATTCAGACATATACTTCTTTTGTCACATACTATATATAGAGAAGTATGCGATTCTGGATGCAGCCTATCGCTAAGCACTTCCCTAAGCACTTCACCTTGGGAAGTCCGTTCAACTTTGTCAAGTGAACTAGGGAAGTTTATTTGGACAGACCCTCGACCCCTCGATTTTGACTGAGGGAGTGAGTCTACTCTTCTGTACACTTCAGGCAGATCAAAAGACCACAATGCAACACGATTGTGATGTCACAACAGCAACTCGCAGTGCTCGCACTTAATTTATCCACAAGTGATCAAGGGCTTAGGTCCTTCCATTTTTAAACCCATTGCAAGGGTTTCAGCAGCAGTGGGCACTCATTGCAGTGTAAGCAATGACGTACATCCGAGTGAACGAGACAGATGGAAGTTAGTGAGGGAAGGGCATAAAAGAGTGGACTTAAACACAGACCTGGTTTCATACCTAAAGGAATTAGCGTTTTTGAACGAATTGTTTGAGTGAAGGATTCAATGACTCACTCATATGGAGTGTACTTGCTTTGTGCCTAAATTAATATGTGTTTTTAAACAAATTGGTTGAGAAAGATTCAGTGAATCACTCATAACAGAAAACACAGTCACTTGTTGCCACCTTCTGGCGTAATTATGTAACCTGCAGAAAGTGTCACACTGAAAGCATTGCAAATGATATATCATATGTTCTATATTCTCATCTATCAGAATATTTGTATTAATCTGATAATTTTGTAATAAACTTTTTAAGTTTTATATATTTAAGAAATATTTGGCTAATATATTACAGGTCAGATATTATTCTGTGTTTAACACTTTTCTTTTTTTACTATATTTACAGTAGTTTCATAGCTAGTGTATTATCATTGCTGGTTAAATTATATTGAACTTCATGGGTCCGCTCCATAACAGAGGCTCAAGTGTGAAAACAACCTCAAGCCCATGTCTGCCACTAAAAAAAAATAAAAAAAAATAAAGGGATAGTTTGACTTTCAGATTTTTTGCCATGTGTGGCTGGGCTAAGATTCACATATAGTGGAGAGACACCATTTTTATTTTGCTCTTATCTTCTAATCTTACCTACAGAGGTGCAGTGCAGTGCCAAAAGCAGCCTCAGCTCATTTTATATCTAAATCATGTTCAGTGTGTTTTTCATCATGATCAGTCCTTTTCAGTGAAGTCTGTATTGGGGTGGAAACATTGGAGTTAAATCAACCTAAAGTTAAAGCTGAGGCTAATGCATGAGAAACTCAACAAAACAACATGACAACAACATTTGCATTTTACATTTGTTGATAATATGTTTTACCATTCTAAATATACTCACCTGATACTCGTGTTTGACTTCATTCTTACAAGAATTATAAGTGAAGGGCTCAACTTTAATAGGTTCTATGTTTTAACACCAAGGAATTTGCTTTGGTTCCAGACTGTTACATTAGCGAAGTGGCTAGCTTTGCTAACATAAGTCAGTCTGACTCTGTTTTGGTGCAATTTCTTTCTCTTCTCAATCAGAACCTAGTATTTGAGAATGAATATGGAATTAGCGTTGGGGAACGGAGGTTTGGAGCTAGCTGCAACACTAAACAAAGACAAGTGATGACGACAACAGGAGTAAAGGGTGCATCTCTGTCAGAACTGCAACTCATACGACGGTCACTTTTGTCTGGAACCATTGCTTTTCTTTGGGTGGTCAAATCGAAGTCCTGGTTGAATTGGTCTGTCAGGTAATTTAGGTTCAAAAGAAAGGGTTCTGATGTGTTTCTACAGCTCTTTAGATGCAATTACACCCAGAAACCTTTAAAACATCATCTGGAGCAAACTAAATCATCAAATACATCGAGTAACACCACACACATTCACCTTTCATTTTCATTCAGCCTTTGAACGTTTCATGTCCTAATTTAGCCAAAAGAAACAGTGTAAAAAATGAGTTATTAAGGCAACCTTGAACATTACATTTCTATGCAACAAACTAGCGAAACAGCTACACATCACTTAATGCACAAATGTCTACACAATTACTTCTATTGTAAACCACCAGAAGCGCTCTAAACACTGCAACAAAAGCATGAACACGTACATACACTCACACTCATCCGGGATCTCATGCACGCTGATAACCCACCCCTGACTCCTGTCAGGGTGGCACGGAGAAAGATACGGAGATTTCCCAGAATTCATCATCATCTGTTTCAGAGTGCAATGGTGATGATGTAGATAGAATGAACATGGTGATGAGAAATCCTTCGCCTTGCACTGAGCCATATACCCTGCCTACCTCGATTTTATGTCAGAATATGCTGAAATTATGACATTTTGCATGGATGTGAGGTGAAGCCTCCTGCAAAGCAAACAAACAAACTCCCAAAAAACAGCATCTCTATGAATCGGGACATGGTAGCAAAAATGATTTTTAGGATACTCAGCATTTGATAATGCACTTGTATCCAAATGATGTCATTACATTTGTTTTTATGTTTATTTTTTTCTGCAGTATGCAAAATGTATGAAATCTATCTATCTATCTATCTATCTATCTATCTATCTATCTATCTATCTATCTATCTATCTATCTATCTATCTATCTATCTGTCTGTCTGTCTGTCTGTCTGTCTGTCTGTCTGTCTGTCTGTCTGTCTATCTATCTATCTGTCTGTCTGTCTGTCTGTCTGTCTGTCTATCTATCTATCTATCTATCTATCTGTCTGTCTGTCTGTCTGTCTATCTATCATCTGTCTGTCTGTCTGTCTGTCTATCTATCTATCTATCTATCTATCATCTGTCTGTCTGTCTATCTATCATCTGTCTGTCTATCTATCTATCTATCTATCATCTGTCTGTCTGTCTGTCTATCATCTGTCTGTCTGTCTGTCTGTCTATCTATCTATCTATCTATCATCTGTCTGTCTGTCTATCTATCATCTGTCTGTCTATCTATCTATCTATCTATCTATCTATCTATCTATCATCTGTCTGTCTGTCTGTCTGTCTATCTATCATCTGTCTGTCTGTCTGTCTGTCTATCTATCTATCTATCTGTCTGTCTGTCTGTCTATCTATCTATCTGTCTGTCTGTCTGTTTGTCTATCTATCTATCTATCTATCTATCTGTCTGTCTGTCTGTCTGTCTATCTATCTATCTATCTATCTATCTATCTGTCTGTCTATCTATCATCTGTCTGTCTGTCTGTCTGTCTATCTGTCAATCTCTATCTATCTATCTATCTATTTGTCTGTCTATCTATCTATCTATCTATCTATCTATCTGTCTATCTATCGTCTGTCTGTCTGTCTGTCTGTCTGTCTATCTATCTATCTATCTATCTGTCTGTCTGTCTGTCTGTCTGTCTATCTATCTATCTATCTATCTATCTATCTATCTATCTATCTATCATCTGTCTGTCTATCTGTCTGTCTGTCTATCTGTCAATCTATATCTATCTATCTATCTATCTATCTATCTATTCTATCTGTCTATCAATATATCTATCTATCTATCTATCTATCTATCTATCTATCTATCTATCTATCTGTCTGTCTGTCTGTCTGTCTGTCTGTCTGTCTGTCTGTCTATCTATCTGTCTGTCTGTCTGTCTGTCTATCTATCTATCTATCTATCTATCTATCTGTCTGTCTGTCTGTCTGTCTGTCTGTCTATCTATCTGTCTGTTTGTCTATCTATCTATCTATCTATCTATCTATCTATCTATCTATCTATCTGTCTGTCTGTCTGTCTGTCTGTCTATCTATCTATCTATCTATCTATCTAATCTTCAAATCTCTTTTTAAATTCCTCAAACTACATAAGGCCTACATAAAATAAGGCTTTTTTCAGATTTTGTCAAGCCAACATTCATTCTAGAATAATAAACACTGACTGGGAAGTAGAGGTGCATATGACTTTGTGCAGGCGAGGTGCGGTGTGTGTGTGTGTGTGAACAAGTTTAGTGTACATACAGTGGATGTGGGAGGAGACAGAGGTGGAGTGGGCGGGTCACAGTCAGGTGAGTCATTACCTTTGCATTCGCAGTGGGACGGGTGCAAGGCGGGGCTGCACTAGGATGGACTGCCGCCTCCCCTAAGAGAAATCACCGTATCTCATCAACACACGACAGGAGAAGAGGAGAGGACAGAGAGGTGTGTATGTGAGGGTGTGTGCCTGTGCACAGCAGGCAAAGGGAGCGTGTGTCCGACTGTCCGTGAGACGGGATCGGCATGCATGTGGACATACGCACACACGCACACAAAAATACACACAAATTCCCAGACAAACATTTAAATGTCCACCAAATTACACACACAAACCTCACCACATAGTAAAAGGCAAACAAAATCTGTGCTGAAGCTCTCAGTGCCATGTTGGTCATCATAATGATTTTGCAGCCAACATGCAGCTACAAGATAAACAAAATCTCTACAAATTCAATAGAATTGTTCTTCAGCTCTTAAAATCTGAATCATTTGCGAACAAGGACATGCTACTGGCTCAATGCACCTGACATAATAAAAGTGGCGGGAAAAAACAGCAGAACAAAAACAAACAGCGTGTGAACGTCTGCCAAGCACATGAGCAAACACAGAACTGACAGAGACGCATCATTAAAAACTATGGGACAGTTCAAAAACAGGGCACTTTACAAACACAAACTTCTCTTGCTGAAATCAGAGCGGCTTTGGAAGAGAATATGATCAGTTCTATGAGTTTTTATAATCATTTAAAAAAAGGAAGATATTTTATTACAATTGTTTATTAATTGAATTGAAATCAAATGACTTTATAATTGATATTAAAGTCACCATGAAATCAAAACCAACAATTCTGGCTTTATGTATGTAATATTGCAGTGTTTATTGTAAATTATTTATCCGTGCAAATCATTATTTTAATTTGGCCTTGTAATCTTTAATCAAAATAACTTCCCCTCACTCTCTCAGTGTTATCTCTTCTCTGATAATGTTTACCGGTGTGAGGGCGGGGCAACCTGTCACTCATGAGATCCACCAATAGCAAACCACAACCATCCAATCAATTCCCAATGGACAAAATCAAGTCCCGCCCTACATTTTTTCCTTGTTTGAAAAGCCATTTCACTTGGCTGTACATCAAAATAGGGGAGTTTCTTCCATTTCATGCATTTCCTAATCATCAGATTAAAGGATATTATAAGGTGAGGCCCAGATGTTTTTAACCAACCACATTTGGGTGATTTAAACATATTAAAACATGTTAAAAGATAATGTTGCCTTCTGAAACCCTGCAGTTGCACCTGTTCCAAGCGTCTTTTGATGCCCACCTCTATAGAGCTTCATCTTTCTTTCACACACTAATTGTATTCTTCTGTGCTGACTGTGCTGAACGTCCATCTGAGGTAATTCTGTCTATTCAGCAGCCTCCCTGATCCCAGAGTTGTACGTGCAGCTCATACTCAACTCGCTCGTTTTATCTCATCTTATCTTGTCAGAAACAGGATTATTGATTTTCTTCTTTTCAAAGTCACATTGGAAGTCGATTAAGATACAGCTGGAGATTCTGTGCACAGACTGGAACTGCTGAGAATTTGGTGTTTGTTGTAACATACAGTACAGCGATGCACCATTTATGAGAAATCAAAGCATAAAAAGAAGCGAGGGATGACACATGGAAAGAAACATGAAGCATTTGACATCTTTACTGAAGGTACTAATGCTTAACTAAATATTTCTCCACTCGAGGTAAGGCAACACTGAGCAAATAGTGCTCCCAAAATTATTATGCAAAAAGTATTTCTGGATCTATCTCATTGAAAAAAAATATCTATAATACCTCAAATAATCTAAAAATATAATACCTAAAGGTGCCCTAGAACCAGTTTTTACAAGATGTAATATAAGGTGTCCCCTGAATGTGTCTCTGAAGTTTCAGCTCAAAATACCCCATAGATTTTTTTTAATTAATTTTTTTAACGGCCTATTTTGGGACATCATTAACTATGCACCGATTCAGGCTGCGGCCCCTTTAAATCGCGCGCTCCCTGCCCCCCTCGAGCTCTCGACTATAATACAGTGCATTTACAAAGTTCACACAGCTAATATAACCCTCAAATGGATCTTTACAAAATGTTCGTCATGCATATTGCATGCATGCGTCGGATCATGTGAGTATAGTATTTATTTGGATGTTTACATTTGATTCTGAATGAGTTTAAGGCTGTGCTTCATGGCTAAAGCTAACATTACACACTGTTGGAGAGATTTATAAAGAATGAAGTTGTGTTTATGCATTATACAGACTGCAAGTGTTTAAAAATGAAAATAGCGATGACTCTCTTGTCTCCGTGAATAAAGTAAGAAACGATGGTAACTTTAACCACATTTAACAGTACATTAGCAACATGCTAACGAAACATTTTAAAAGACAATTTACAAATATCACTAAAAATATCATGATATCATGGATCATGTCAGTTATTATCGCTCCATCTGCTATTTTTCGCTATTGTTCTTGCTTGCTTACCTAGTCTGATGATTCAGCTGTTCACAGATCCAGACGTTAATACTGGCTGCCCTTGTGTAATGCCTTGAACGTGGGCTGGCATATGCAAATATTGGGGGCGTACATATTAATGACCCCGACTGTTACGTAACAGTCGGTGTTATGTTGAGATTCGCCTGTTTTTCGGAGGTCTTTTAAACAAATGAGATTTACATAAGAAGGAGGAAACAATGGTGTTTGAGACTCACTGTATGTCATTTCCATGTACTGAACTCTTGTTATTCAACTATGCCAAGATAAATTCAATTTTTAATTCTAGGGCACCTTTAAATGGAGAGCAAAAGGAGACTGCTGTTTCTCATAAGAAAAGACAGCAATTATCAAAAGATAAGATCTCAAACTGCTCAGATTTTGTCAAGATATGAAAATAAATAGATATCTATATTCAAATCTAAGAGATCTCAGTATGAACTCAAACATTTCTCATCAAGAGCAAATGATCTGAGCTATGCTACATTAATTTATAGCTCTATATTCTTTTGATGTGATAACAGTTGTCTAATTGGTTTCTATTTGTTTTTCTTTGTAATTTAGGGGAACCATCTTAATAATTCATACTTAAATGAAACATAATAAATAAATCTATTCAAGGGGTAATACCTTAAATATTTTTATTATTATATTTTTCCCCCTGAAATCCCCTTTTTAATGTACACTACTGTTCAAAAGTTTAGGGGTCAGTAATATTTTTTAAAAGAAATGTATCATTTTATTCCGCAAATATGCATTAAACTGATCAAAAGTGACAGTAAAGATATTTATAATGTTACAAAAGATTTCTATTTCAAGTAAAAGCTGTTCTTTTGAACATTCATTTAAGAATCCTGGGGGGAGGAAACGTATCATGGTTTCAACAAAAATATTAAGCAGCACAGCTGTTTTCAACATTGATAATAATAAGAAATGTTTCATATTAGAATGATTTCTTAAGGATCATGTGACACTGAAGACTGGAGTAATGATGTTGAAAATTCAGCTTTGATCACAGGAATAAATGACATTTTAAAATATATTTAAATAGAAAACAGTTATTTAAAAATATTTCACAATATTACTGTTTTTACGATCAGATAAATGCAGCCTTGGTGAGCAACTTCTTTCAAAAACATATTTTGAACGGTAGTGTATAGTCATGGGTGGTTGAATGTTAACATTTTGGGTTTATGACCTGATTAATTTTTTTTTAGCACAAAGTTACTGTGTGTTTTCATAGAACAATAAACTCTCAAATCAAAAGATCAAGGAAAAGTTGATACTTTAAGTTTCCTGAGCTTAGAAAAAGATCACCATCTGAGCAATAAAACATTCCTATAGCATCAGGATGCTTCCTTCAGTGCTGCTCTTCCTCAAGTGGATCAAATCTGTGAGTGCTGACCTACTGAAAATAATACGGCAGTCCTGTAAAGCGTTCAGACAGGCATAGCAAACAAGCAAAGACACATTCCAGCGTGGACGCAGATGGACAGACACGGACAGAACGGTCCAGGAGAAATTGACAGAGAAAAAGAATAAGAAGACAGACCTGGTCTGCGAATATCCTGGGTTTGTGCTCAGGCACCACCCCTACCCTCAGCTCGTCTTCCACAGCCATGAGTCTTCACGGAAAACAAGAAAGCGAGGGAGAAAGAAAGGGTGAAAGAGGGAGACATTATTAGTTACAAAGCACACAGACATTAAATCAACAATAAGTGTTCATCTGCCACAAATATCATATCTAAACGCTTTGATTGTGGTATAAACAATAGTAGTTTGCATTGGCTCCAATCTGGAAAGCATACTGTGAAAAACTCTATCAGAAGCATGCCATATTATGTCATTATGACATATTTCCATCATCCCATGGGAATAAGTGAGCTGATAAATGAAAATGGGCCACATAGTATGGCTTCTAACGACGGCTGCCGCTTTCACTGGCAGCTTATTTCAGCAATTACACGCCATTGAAATGGCCGCCAGCGCGTATCAAAGTGACGTTCGGTTTCATACACAAAAACAGGGATGTTTTCATATCTCCACATGAACATTTCCTCTTTGGAAATCACATCAGATGCTGTTTTTAGGCACAAGTGGCAGCAAAACGAAGCACTTTAATGAGCCAGATATTGGTGTGATTATCAAGTGAATGATGGCTTTCTAGGGAACGATGCGTTTGGTTTGATTTATGTTGACAAGACGACACGAGCACATGACGGTACATGGGAAATCATGTGATATTACATGTGTGCATCTGGGTTGAATATGAAAGGTTTCATTGGATGGGTATCATTGAGCCAGTTTGGAGACATTGTTTTGATATGATATGAAATAGTCATGAATGATACATTTATTTATTGCAGAAAAAGGCTCATTCACACCAAGCACGATAAACATTCATTCTAATGCAAAAGAATAGCAAAGTTCACACCACAACTATAACAGCACAGAGAAACTATATAGTTGGAATCACTTTCAGAACAATGTTTTTTTGTTTTTTTTTTAGTTGATGAACGATAAAGACATTGACAACCAATCAGAATCCATCCTGCTTAAAAGAGCTCGAACATTTAAAGCGGCAGATGACAAAACTGCAGCATGTTCTTATAATAAACGATTAGTTATCTTTTTTTGGTGTGAACAGGTCTTAACTTATTCTAGTCTTTAGCATTTATTCTAGTAAATAATGAATTCCACAGTTTAGGTTTTAAAACAATACAATTGGATATTTTATTCCATTGATAAATGTACATGTTTTATATTGCTTGTACAAAATTCAAATGCAAAAATAAAAAATAAAACAAAGACAAATTTAGTGCTTCAAGACTTCTAAAAACAGACAGAAGCATCCAATTTATTCCAGATATGCTCAGGCCTGTTTTATATGCAACAGTGTGATTGTTTATTAACAAAGGTCAGACAAAAGGTCATGGGGTCAGACACATTTCACAAGCAGAGGTCAGAGAGGGAATCATTAATAAACCTTCATTGTGCTATTTGTCATCGCTACAGTTATTTATTGCACACAGTTTGGCTACAAGAGTTAAATATATATCATCTCGTATACAGAATATATATGATTCTATGCTCTATATTTCTGAATAAATAGCTTTTAAAAGAATTTATAGGGAAGCAATGTCTTTTCTAACAGTATAGATTATTTAATACACTTATTTTTATACATCAGTTCAATATATGAAAGACTAACAATGGAAAACAAAAAAGGCTAAAAAGGCTTATTTCAGTGCAAACATTCCATATTCTTCAAAATTATTATTTATATCAACATCACATTACAAAAGAGATTTTCTAAGAATTTATTTCAGTCCTAAATTAATTCACTCTTTATGTTTCTTGATCTATAATTCATATCTCTATGTTTATTTCACAAACAGCACCACACAAAATAAGATATTCGTAAGCATGACAACTCACTTACCTCATGTTTAATATTCTATACTGTATCGTATAATTGTACATTGTACATTTAAAATAATACCAAAACACACTCAACGCAATATTAATTTGTTGTGTTAATATTCATCTATGAGGATGAAAACAGATCCAGGTCAAATTTCACCCTAAAATCAAAAGAAAAAAATATTATATTTTGCATAAAGATAATTAAACTTATTTTGTATTTTGCATTATGACTTTTAAAAATAAATAAATAAATAAAAACCAGCATAAATTTAAGGCTGTGCAATAAATATCATGATATACAAATACTTATTTCAATTATATATACATATCATATATATCATCACTGCCTTAAATTAATATTTTTTCTATTGATTTTAGAATGAAACATGACCTGGACCATGTTTTGTGAGATTCAGTCATGAGTTTGAATATTAGAAATCATATGTGGCTTGTATTTGAAAACAAGTAAACACAAGCCTCTTTCTGAAGCTTGGAAGTATCTGCTTTTATTGCATATTTCAAAATAAATGCTCTTGACACTGAGACTGATATTCCTGCAATGCCTGAACAACTGAAATCCAAATGTGATGAGGAGTGGTTGACACATGAGATCGCTGTTCTTGTGATAGCACATAGAGATATGGAAAACATGAACATCTGAAATATGATCTCTTCTGATGAGACACTCATCACACAGTATGTTTGAGAACACAGTGAAGAGAGAAGTGCAGAACTTGAACAGGTAGTTCAGGAAGAGACGATTCTGTGTATTTTCAATGGGCCTGTTTACACCTGATCACTTCATGTGGTTTTATTGATCAGATAACTATCTGATTTATCAAATAGATTACATTTACACTCGGCCACGTAAATGTGTCTCAGCAAAATGGATATAAATCCGATCTTCAATTCCCAGACTCTAAAAAATAAAACATTGGTTCAACAAAAAAAAATATGTTAACGTTTTCCACTAGAATTTTTAACTTAAGCCAATTGGGAGAATTACATTAATTCAAAGCAATATTTTGAGTTGATCCAACATAATGTTTTAAGTAAGGTGAAGACGTTTTTTTTTTGCCACAATAAAAACACATTTCTAAGTAACATTAACTTAATAATTGCCAACATGAATGCAACTATTTAAGTTGATCCAACATAATGTTTTAAGTAAGGTGAAGACGCTTTTTGGACACAATAAAACGCATTTCTAAGTAACATGAACTTACCAAGCACCGCTTGTCACCATGATGGTAACTCTCCAAAAACCCACATTAACACATTAACTCTTCTAAATTAGCATAACAAAACCCTAATTACTGCTAAATCTCCCTTACCATTAATCTTGTGCAAAAAACATTATATAACACTTAATTTTAGCATTTACTCTCCCTTTCACATGCCATGGGCAAAGCATGATGGGAAATATAAATCCCAGCCCAGTTAAAAGAAGTGTTCATACAACTCAAAACAATGAAACACGTTTACACGTCATTAGAATGTATTTTACATTAAATACATTCTAATGTAAATTATGTTAAACTATGACAAGTCATGATAGTATATCGAATCAATAGGCATAATTTGTGTGTCATCCAAGCTCAATAAAATAACAATTACAAGTAAAAAGTCTAACAGCATTTCAGAACTTGATTTTTTATTTCACAACAATATATATATTTAAGTAATGACTAAAGGTCCCCTGAATTAGTTTTTAGAGTGCACGCTTTATGCAGATTTAATGGAGTTCACGTCACCGATAGCAACAAATATGAGCTACATTTTATTGGTCATCACACTGTAAAACTGAACAGTGAAATGAGTTTGTTTCACTCAAATAATAATGAAAGTTAATTGTGCTTAATAGAAAAAAGTTGTGTGAACTCAAAATTTGAATGTAATAAGCTGAACTTAATATGATTGAGTTTTGCATCAGACTGTATAAGGAAAATAAATGTCAAAATTAAGTGTTATTTTGTGCGTTTTTGCACAAAATTAACATAGGGAAACATAAATTAGTGTTTAATGTTGTGTTGTGTTGGGATTTACAAGGGGTTCCGTTATATTAGTTTTGTAGGGTTACCATTGTGCTGAAGAGCAGAGCCTGTGTTTAGGTTGAGGATGGGCTGCAAAACTTTAAGACCATATATACTGTATGTTGTTTGATTATATACAGTATATAATGACAGTCTCTTTTATAGCATGTGTTATTTGCTATCTAACATTTAACCAAGATCTGATTGTGATGTTTATGTAAATGAAGTGTATGTAATTAACATGATGAGTTGGGCGAGGCTGAGACGTGATTGTGATTATGTGATTGTTAATGAGAGACACCTATGCAGCACACTGACCTTGCTCTTGGCCACGCCCCACTTGTCACAAAAATTTTAAGTTCTACTAACTTAAAAAAATGAGTTCGTTTACTTAAATGTTTTGAGCATTCTGAACTTACTGAGTTTTACAGTGTAGCAAATTTCAAAATCAAAGACTGTAATAGAAGAGAGTGCGGAAACAGCACTGGTAAGATCATTACTTTTAATGAAGATGATTGTGTTTTTGCACATCTGCGACTTACTTTTACTTTCATTTGTGGCAGTTTGTGCGTCAGCTTGCTGAAGAGAAACTCATCTGCGGCGATGCGTGATGCAGTAGCGCTGTCACATTTGGCTATGACATGTTATTTAGCCTATAACACGCTCTCACACGTTTATTTTTTAGCATTTTTGGGAGGAATAAAATTGGTTTCAACAACCAGATGCATTTGGACTTGTTCGGGTTCGACTGAAATGCGCCCCAGACCACCTCCTGAAGTGGTTTGAGCGATCCGATTTAAAGTCCACCTGAAATCAAAATGTAAGTTTTTTAGCTTTTAGTATTCATGTGTTAGCCTTAAGGTAATGAATAAGCTGGTGTGCTCCAAAATAATGACAAAATTCACATTTTGGAGATATAAGCATTAAAAACTTACAGTCTCTTACCTCCACTAAAATGGATCATGAATTTTCATGACTTCAACACGGACTTTTAGTCAGATCAAATCAAATGCTATCTAGAATCTAAAGCATCCCGCCCCCTACATTATAAATAGACCATGAAGCTGCAGCTAAAATTGGTCACTTGTTCACATGTTTACTATTTTCTATATGATGAATGGTGCATAGTGCACTATATAAAGGATAGCGAACGGTTCAGACAGTGTAAAAATGCTTTCCATTGAGGCGAATGAAGTCTGGTTTCACGTTAGTGTCAGGCAAATTGCCGCAGAGCGCACAGAGTCTGAGAGAGACACGATAGCACATATCCGCGAGTCGGCGCAGACCAGACAATGTATCGGACCCATTTGAATTCTGTATTTTAAAGCGATATGGAGGAGAAACAGTGAGAGTTCAGAAGGAAACTGAGGCTTTACAGAACTCAACAGCTCTGGCCGAGCTGTGATATAAACAAAACACTATTGGCTATTTTAAAAAGGGGAGGAGCTGTTCGATATGTCCCGCCCTGTCTTCCTGTTTCAGTTGAAATTACATCACCACACTGAATAATGCTACGCTTTCCAAGGCACTTCAGTGGACCTTTAAATCCATCTCGAATGTGTTTCAGAGGGCATTTAGACCTGGACTTTTCACGATTAGATGGCTATTCGATCAGAGAAAACGCATGAAGTGACCAGGTGTAAACAGGCCCATTATGTTCTGCTACAATTACTGATGGTTATTTTGGAAGAGAAATCCCCAGCACCGTTTCTGTTTCAAGACAAATATGTAGAAGCCAAATAAAGGCTTGCCTAAATACTTTATTATTACAGCTACACAGATTTTCACTCATTAAAGGATCAAATCAGCCTAATGAATGAAAATTGCATCATCATTTACAAACCCTCATCTCATTCTTAAACCAGCATGACTGTCTTTTTTCTGTTAAACACAAAAGTTGATGTTGCTTTTATGGTGTTTTTATCCTTATTGGAGCTTGAGAGGTAAAAAAGCTGTGTGAAGATTTAAAAAAAAATCTCCTTTTGTGTTTCATTGAAATATTAACAGGTTTGCAAACACATGAGGGTGAATAAATAATCACAAAATTTCTATTAATGGATGAATGATCCTTGTAAGGGCTTTTGAAAATGGCCTTTTTTCTTTCTGAACAATTTCGTTAAACATTAGCAATTCATAAAGCAATTTCTTTTCAGCTTAAGCACAATTTATGACACTCTGTTCATGTCAAACTTGTTTCCTCAGACGGCAGTGCTTAAAATGACAAATACATTAACAATACTGCAAACATATGACTGCCTCAATTACAAACACATCCTGTTCGTCCTGAGATCATTCCAGAAAGGTATTGCACTAACACACGTCAAGGAAGGAAGAGATGATGATTTATATTTTTATGGCCTTTTGGGAGTAAGAACCCAGGTCTCCCTTCACCATCTGAGTGTCTTCACTCCATGTCTTCATTCCTAGAATTGGATTGAAATAGCAATATACTCTGTGACACAAAATATGCAGTAAATGCTGCATTACAGGAAGTTACATCATCATTTCATCAACCAATGGGTGGGGTGATGTCATTTATAACAGTGAAGCAAAATATTGGGAGATGCGTCTCTGTAGATTCACAAAGCCGCAAAGAATCCAAATAACACAGAGTAATAAAAATGGTGAAAAGAAACAAAAAAACAACAGGAAGGAAATAAACCCAGTTCATCAATTAAAAAAATAGCTTTGTGATGACACACATCACGACAATTACAAGAATGAGAAGTCCATGTGGAAAGATGTGGTGAAACTATTATACATAAATGGCAGACAAACCCCTTGTAAAATGTATAAAACATATATACAGTGACCTTAATAAGTATTTGGAAATCTGCGCCATTCTTAAACATTTCTTGAATGTCAGACAAAATATCAGAGCATGCATCTGCAAACAAACACCTTCGAAAACAAGTACTTTGCTTTCTAAACAACCCCCCAAAAATGTTGTCTTCATTTTGAACAGTATAAACTACCATTGAAACGTTTGGGGTCAGTAAGATTTTTGAAAGACATTATTACTTTTATTCAACAAGGATGCTTTAAATTGATGAAAAGTGACAGACATAATCACAGTTTATAATGTTACATGAGATTTCTATTTCAAATAAATGCTGTTCTTTTGAACTTTCTATTCATAAAAGAAGCCTGAAAAAATGTATCATGACTTCTACAAAATATATGAAGCAACATAATTGTTTTCAACATTGATAATAATCAGAAATATTTATTGAGCAGCAAATCAGAATATTAGAATGATTTCTGAAGGATCATGTGACACTGAAGACTGGAGTAATGATGCTGAAAATTCAGCTTTGAGCTCAGGAATAAATTACATTTTAAAATATATTGATAACACTTTACAATAAGGTTTCATTAGTTAACATGAACTAAGAATGAACAATACGTCTACAGCATTTATTAATCTCAGTTAACGTTAATTTCAACATTTACGATTACATATTTAAAAATAAAAGTTGTATTTGTTAACATTAGTTAATGCACTGTGAACTAGTTGTCAAAAGTACCAACTTCGATACCAAGTCAGTACTGCAATTTTAAAAATGTGACACTTTGAGCACTGTTGAGAGGATTCGTAAACACCTCTGATTGGCCATTGTGTTCACGAGCTCAACATATATGTCTGTGATTGGCTACAATGATCAATGCATTTGAGCGTTTGAAAGCACACAGAAGTGTTTGAATTTGAGAGCATTTTGAAAGCCTATCAGTGGACAGTCAGCTGACAGACGCCTGCTTTCAAAATGCTCCCATGTGTATCTGTGTAATTGATGTATATTTACAACATTTTTTTGATCTGATGAGTGCATGAACACAATGGCCAATCAGAGGTGTTTATGAATCCTCTCAACAGTGCTCAAAGCGTCACATTTTTAAAATTTCAGTAGCGACTTGGTATCGCAGTCTGTACTTTTAACAACACTACTGTGAACCAACATGAACAAACAATGAACAACTGTATTTTTATTAACTAGCATTAACAAAGATTAATAAATATGGTAACAAATGTATTGTTCGTTGTTAGTTCATGTTAGTTACATACAGTACCGGCAAACTGGTGAAAAAGGTGACATGTTTACATAGTAAAGAGTAGTAGGGGGGTCTGGGGGCATTCTTCACCCAGGAGAATTTTTTTGTGATTGTCATGTAAACTAAGCATTCTGGTGCACTCTGACAAGAAAATAAGTGGAAAAAAACAACATTTGCTTCAAGTAAAAAAACTAACAAAAAAAATTTTATTGACACTAGGGCTGGGCATTGACACAAATTTCACAACTGAATTTCATTTTGATTCAGAAGCTTGCGATTTGATTTCAATTTGATTACCTTCAATTCAATATTGATTAATTCGGGGCCTGACAGGTGCAGTACATGGTAAATTTCCTTAAAGAAAAAAATATGTCTCGACTAATGCTGTAAACTATACAGGGAAGCACAGTTGGTACATCATTATATTATTAAAGGTTAAAATTAATTTATTTGTAGGCTGCTTACATATAAATTACACATAGTGAAGTTTTTATAATAACATTACAATAAATTTTTAATGACATAATTATGTTTCGCCAAGAAAGATCACGACAGCTCGAGACGTATATGGTCTGCGGTCTATGGGAAAGTAGCCAATTTTCGATTCTTGTGAGGTTTATTGTGCCTGCAAATTCACCCTGACATATAGGGCCCTATTTTAACGATCTAAACGCAAAGTGTAAAGAGCACGGTGCAGGTGCACTCAGGGCGTGTCCAAATCCACTTTTGCTATTTTAACGACTGAAAAACGGTCCGTGCGCCGGGGCGCATTTTTGAAATGGGTTGTCCCTATTCTCTTAATGAGTAATGGGCGTAACGTTCAATAAACCAATCAGAGTGTCATCTCCCATTCCCTTTAAGAGCGAGATGCGCTCGCGCCATGGCGGATTGCTATTTACATGGCGTACACACGATGAGTCAGTTAATATATATGTGTGTGTATTGGCACGATTGTTTAATTAATTAGCCAATTTCGTTCATTTATAAGTAGTAATAGGCTGAATTTAAAAGAGGTAGCCTAATTCTAATACACGCAATGACTATTTATCATTACATTTTTATATTTATGTAGCCTACACAATAATATTCTTTTACACTGTAATCCTTTTGTTTTTAATATTTGGCATGTTTGTGTGATGGGCATCCCTGTGTGTAATACGCAAAGTCAACGCGCACTGTGGACGCGCCCAGAGGCGCAGTTTCTACCAACGCGCTCTAACAAAAAAATATTGTGCCATTGACTTTAGACTTTAGACCAGGTTTGAGTTGGTCTATGGCGCAGTCTATTTTCAGCTCCTTAAAATAGCAATGCGCCGGCAATGCGCCTGAACACACCTCTTTTTTAGACCAGCACGCCCATGGGCGCACTAACTGGCGCAAATGCATTTACTAATTTAAGGACGTGGCGCTGAACGGGAAAACGCGAACGGCGCCGGACGCAAACTAGCAAACACACTTGCGCTGCGCCTTGCGTCGCATTGCGCCGGGTGTATTATAGGGCCCATAATATGTTGTTGCTTCATTAAAAACCTGCGCTATACATTTAAAAGAAATGTCTTTTAATTATGTGTGTGTGTGTATATATGTATTCCTTGTTTATCAGTTTTTTGACATTACAAATTTTAGCATAGAACTAAAATACTTTCTTGACTGTTGTCATGTCATAAGCTGTCATTAGATTACTGTGTGAATTTTTTATTTGTGGATTTGGGTTCAGGGTTCAGGATGTGAAATTTTGAAATAAATGTTTGTTATATATTTTGGTTGCAGTTGTGAGTTAATAAAAATTTAACTGGTTGTGTAAAATAGGCTCAAAATATCGAAATATTGATCGAATCGAATCGTATCACAGAACTTTTTGAGGTATCGGAAAATATCGAATCGCTGGCTATGAGAATCGATATTGTATCGAATCGTGATGAACTGTCCGATTTACACCCCTACACGATTCACATAAATGACATATTTTGATTCAAAAGGTTTGCAGGTATGTAGTTAATACATTAACTAATGTTAATAAATGAGACCTTTTTGTAAAGTGTTCCCAATATATTCATAAAAAATATATTTTGATCGAATAAATGCAGCCTTGGTGAGCAATAAGAGACTTCTTTCAAAAACATAAAAAAATCTTACTAACCCCAAACATGAATGGTAGTGTAGATAATGTTTTATCACTTGGAACTTATGCTTTGCTTGAAAAGAGTACTTGTGCTATATTTCTTTTAATTAATGTCACTTGAATGTCACATTTTGACATTTTGTTATCTAATGCAATGACATTCAGACATTTTTAAGTTTGGCTTAAATGTCCAAATGCTTTTTGGGGCCACAACTTCTATACAGAATTACTTTAGGGGTCATCGTCAAATGAGCTTGGAAGGAACCGTAAGTGAGTACACAGCGAGTGTGATCACATGACCACTGCTGTTTCTCCAGCCTCTTTTTTTCATATTACCTGTCAATAATTCCTTTAATTTGGTTGTCTTTCTCCATCTGCTGCTGTCTCAGTCTCCTCTCGCTGTCCTCCAGTCGGCTCTGATACTGCAGCAGGATTTTATTGGTCTGCTGCTCCTGAGTTAACAGCCTCCTCTCGTACTCCTCCAGCTTACGGTGTGACATCATCAGACGCTCCTTCAAAGAGTTGATCTCCTCCTCGTATTCACGCACCTGCGTCCAGACAAGAGACGAGGACAGTGGGCATGTTATCACAGCAGATGTTACCCTCATCTTGATGGTTTCGTTGAGGCAGTAAGGTAAGCTACTCCTAGTGTCCTGTGTTGATGAGTGACTAACTAAAAGTATAAAAAAAAAAAAAAAAAAAAAAAATATATATATATATATATATATATATATATATATATTAAATAAAAATACAATTAAATAAAATAAAAGAATAAAAGTATTAAAAATAATTTTTGAAAATTATAATTAACAAGATATTGTCCATTAAATGGCTTTAATTAACTTTCGAAATGGTTTAAATTTTAAAAAAAGTAAAAAAAAAAATTAAAAGTATTAAAAAATGAACTGAATAATTTGTGAAAAATCATAGTTAAAAAGGTATTATCCATTAAATGGATTTAATAAATTTTCAAAATATTATTAAAATCTACAAAAACTGTAAAAAAATATGAAATAAATGTAAAAAATTTATAAAAAATTATAAATAAAAAAGTAAAATTAAATAAAAGTAAAAACAAAAGTATTAAATTTGTATAATTTAATACTAAAATTATAATTTGTGAAAAAATATAATGAACAAGACATTATCCATTAAATGGCTTTAATAAACTTTCAAAAAATTATTAAAATCTACAAAAAATTCAAAAAAGGTAAAGTATTAAATAAATGTAAAAATAAAAATTAAATAAAAAAAATGTAATTAAAAATGTTATAATGAAATTATTAAAACATGAACTGAATAATTTGTGAAAATTACAATTAACAAAATAGTATAATGGCTTTAATAATGGCTTTAATAAATAAATGGCTTTAATAAATAAACTTTCAAAATATTATTAAAATTTACAAAAAAAAAATATAAAAATGAAAGTATTAAATAGCCTAAGTGAAAAAAAATAAATAAAAAATGTAAATAAAATTAAATAATTAAAAAATATAAAGTATTAAAATGTAAAAATTATAATTAACAAGATATTATCCATTAAATGGCTTTAAAAAAACTTTCAAAATATAATTAGACATGATATATGAGGACAGTGGACATGTTATCACAGCAGACGTTATAAAATTACAGTAAAGTTGGGCGTACATGGTACGATTTTTGCTGTCTTACAAGCTCAAGATGATTTTTTTTCTCTCAGGAGAAATCACGTGGAAATTGTTGATGCTCGCATGGTCGTGGCTTGTATTGTGTGAGAGGAATTACAAGCCGAGCCGACTTCCCAAGTGTCCACCCTTAATGTTATAAAGCTACTCCTAGTGTCCAGCATGGATGATTGACTAACAAAAAGTGGTGATGCTACAAAAAATCTGGCATCATTTACTTACTCTCATGTTGTTCCAAATCCTTTCTTTCTTCTGTGGAAAAAGGTACATTTCTGAAGGATATCCAGGGCATGATATTCTTCAAAAATTAATCTTTTGTGCAAAGAAAGAAAGTCACGCGGGTTTCAAACAACATCAGGGTTAGTAAATAATGACTGTTTTTATCATTTTGTAGCTAAGCCATTTTCAAAACAGTGTGGTTTTTCCAGTAATGAGCAAATTTCAGATTTTGGCCAAAATTCTGCAACTTGTAAGGAAGCATGGTTTTGCTCCCTACAGCTTTTCCGCAAGGAATGTGTCATTCATGCATGAAAATATTGCCTATGTGGGCAACTACAGTCAATGCAAATGAACAAATTCTCCTTGCAAAACACATGGGAATGAGAAAATGTACAAAAAGATGCTGATTCATAACTGATTTTAATGGCAGATTTTGAAGATGAAACTGTCCTTTAATAGGCACACTGAGACACAATGAAACAAGGTTGTGTGTCACCTCTACACAAACGTCCAGACGGGGGAACAGAGGGTAAAGAGCAGCCAGGACGTACTGATTGAAAGCCCATGCTGCTCTCTCCTGTAGTCTGTTTACAGCAAAATGCTGTTCATTCTCATTTGATATTTAAATAATGCATAAATCAGGCACCATCTGTTGCCAAGGTGAAAGACATGATATGCATTTCCTTGACATTTGTGTGCTGAGACACAGCTGCACTCAGACAACTGAGTGTCTTGGGACACTTGGTATACGGAGACAGGTTCATTTGCACGAGGACAAATTTGGAATCGAGTTCGAGTTTAGACCAAGAACAAGCTCACAACATTTACATCACAACAGCCTTCTAAAATGGCAATATCTGTTGGTTTAATGAAAATAAACCCAAAGCACATAGCTAGTATAGCTGGTTGAGAAACAGAGAAACGCACCCTGTCCAAACGTGACTCGTCCATGCTCTTGGAATACTCCTTTAGCTTGAATTCTTCTCTGTCGATGCGGGAACTTTCTATGTCAGCAGAAAGATGGGGCATGTTGGACACCCATGCGACCGTTCGCTCAGAAGCAGGGGTCGAGGGGTTGAGAGTGGTTGGAGATTGGGAAGAGCCCTGAGGAAAAGAACAAAACATCATGTAAGTATGGAAACAGGCATTTGGGTTGCAATATTTTCACTACACAGTTTGGGGTTGGTGAGATTTTTAATGTTTTTGAAAATAGTGTCTTATGCTCACCAAGGGTGCATTTATTTGAAAAAATGACAAATGAAATATTATTACAATTTAAAAAAAAAATTCTATTTGAATACATTTTAAAATTTTCAGCATCATTACTCCAGGCTTCAGTGTCACACACTCAAAAAAATGAATTGAGAGCAGGAATTCCATCCTATAAACATGCGTATGTGAGTGCTCAACACAGCCACCACTCTTCTGCATAACAAAATTCAGAAACATCACAGAAAGTCTTCTAAATGTCCAACATAACTGAACATTAAACACTAACATAAACTAATAACATCTTTCCCTTACTGAAAAACACATAAAATAACACTTTAATCCCTAAATTTACTCTCCTAATGCAGTCCCTTGCAAAGCATGCTGGGAACTACAGATCCACTGCCCAGTTAGTTATGTGAACATTAATTTTTGCATTTCACTCAGCAAAGTTAAGTTGACTGAACAAACACTTAAGTAAAGCTGACAATACTCATTTTTAGTAGAAACAACTCAATTCAATTAAGTTCATGTAGTTACATGAGTTTTTAAGTAATGCGAACAAGGATGTTTGAGTGAAACTAACAACAATGAAAGTTTTTTTTTTTTTTTTTTTTTTTGAGTGCATGATCCTTCAGAAATCATTCTAATATGCTGATTTGCTGCTCAAGAAACATTCCTCTTATAATTACAAATGTTGGCAAAGTATTATTATCAATATTGGAAATCTTGTGATGCTTCACATTTTTGTGAAAACCGAGATCAATTTATTCTGGATTCTTTGATGTATAGAAAGTAAACAAACAAACAAACAAAAAAACAGGAATATAAATATTTTCTAACATTATAAAAGTCTTTATTGCCACTTTTGATCAATTTAATGCATCCTTGCTGAATAAAAGTATTAATTTATTTGAGCAAAAATTTAATTATTAAGTATGCTGGCTAATTTTATTATGCTATCTACAACCAATGAAAGTGTAGTGTTTTCATTATGTTTAACACATTTTAGCATGTTTAAATCCATTTTACAGAATTCTGCAGATTTTTCTCTAAAATCTGCACAAAAATGTGAAAAAGTTTTGTATGTGATAAATATACCTAAATATTGCTGAGTTTTTAAATAAATAAATGTAATAATTTGTGAAAAGTATAATTAACAAGATATTATCTATTAAATAACTTTAATAAACATTTAAATATTATTAAAATCTGCAAAACATGTGAAAAACAACTTGTGTGGCATTTTATATCTCTTTTTATAGTGAAATAAATATTTATTTAAAATAACCAAATTTATCACTATGTTTTCCATTCAGAAATTGTGGTGTGATAAATATCGCTGATTTTTTATAAAAATAGTTAAAATGACAATCAAAATATTGCCAACTTGGTGGCTTTTTTTAATTGGTGCCACATTTTTTCCATGCCTTTCCATCACAAATGACTGGAAAAAGATTTTTTAAAAATAATTTTAAATAGATCACACACAAAAAGAAATAGCTAAAGAAATACTAAACACATGTTTGATAACAGGTATAGTAGGAATGGTTTCTGATCCGGACACCTGTTTGCTCATGGTAGGCTTCAGCAGATGCTGTTGCTGGACCTGCTGCCGTTCCTGATGTGATTTCGATTGCTGTGTGGACTGTGGCGTTCCGCCCTGAGAGCCCTGGGATCCCTGGCTCTCCCTGGTGGAGCTCTGCTGATGCGGCAGGCCAGGGGGGGTGCTGTCCTTGACGGAGAGTTGCTGCCGAGGACCTTGCTGCCGGCCCCCGAAGCCGGACTCTGGGGACTGAAGCAGGTTTCCACTCTGCGGCCTGGTTTTTGCCGCAGGGGCGGCGGCAGAACTCACGGAAAGCTGATGTGAGGGTTGCGATTTCATGCGCTGTGTGGGAGGAGCCATAGAGGTTTGACGGACAGGCTGAACGGTGGAAGGAGGCGTGGCTAGTGATGAATGAGATGTGCCGGTCTGCGATGCCATGCCTGCCATCTGCTGCTGCTCCTGGTCATGAGACACATGCTTAAATAACAACTACCATTTCTGTCACTCATTTCTAAATCAATTTACTTAAATTGGATGTAAACAATAGATAATATAACAATATTTTACAGATTTAATGCTTTCAAGGACAGAATGTTTTTGCTATTGAATGTTTGCTATTTAAATGTATGCTTGTCTTTAATGAATGGATTGGATTCATCTCACGATCCCTGTTTTATAATGAAGGTATGAAGTCTTTTCATTTGTATTTCTAACACAAATTACTTTATAATTGTTGCTGAAGCATGCCTATCACAAAACCAAGACCAGATACTGACGCTACATCCATAGACAAATGATGTATAATTTGTTAACTTCTGTAACATTTGTGGACAGTTGTCTATACAGTGAATGCAAAAAGTGACGTTGGGCCCGCCAGCTGGGATCAGTTGTGCCATCAGGTTAAAGGGGTCATGACACGAGAAATACATTTTTCCTATATCTTTTCACATATAAGAGGTCTTTGTACCATTAAAACATCCTACAAGATTCACAGCTTAAAATGTTCTCCTCATTAGAAAAAACAAACAATCAAAAAAACATTTAACCAAGCTCCACGTTTGGATATTGTGGGATCTGTGATGTCACATGGGCAAATACATTTGCATATGCAAGACATTGATAAATAGTTTTACATCATAAGCCCCGCCCAGAGTGGGTGGTTCGAACAGGAGTGGTTACATTGGTGCCGTGACCCAGATGGGAGTGAAGTTTAGGGTGGTGAGTGTAACGGACGGAGGCCGGTAAGGGATGTGCGTGTAAACCTCACTTCCCTGATCTCAAGAGACAGTAACTGACGCTAGAGACTGCAGTCTTTAGCCTCCTTGTTAGAGCGTCTGACTCCCATGCCGGTGGACCCGAGTTTGAGTCCCGCTTAGAGTGGGTGGTTCGAACAGGAGTGGTTACATTGGTGCCGTGACCCAGATGGGAGTGAAGTTTAGGGTGGTGAGTGTAACGGATGTAGGCCGGTAAGGGATGTGCGTGTAAACCTCACTTCCCTGATCTCAAGAGCCAGCAACTGATGCTAGAGACTGCAGTCTTCAGCCTCCTTGTTAGAGTGTCTGACTCCCATGCCGGTGGACCCGGGTTCGAGTCCCACTTACAGCGGGCAGTTCGAACAGGAGGGGTTACATTGGTGCTGTGACCCAGATGGGAGTGAGGTTTAGGGGGGTGAGTGTAACGGATGTAGGCCGGTAAGGGATGTGTGTGTAAACCTCACTCCCCTGATCTCAAGAGATGCTCTAGCAACTGACGCTAGAGACTGCGGTCTTTAGCCTCCTAGTTAGAGCGTCGACTCCCATGCCGGCGGACCCGGATTCGAGTCCTGCTTAGAGCGGGTGGTTTGAACAGGAGGGGTTAAATTGGTGCCGTGACCCAGATGGGAGTGAAGTTTAGGGTGGTGAGTGTAACGGACGTAGGCCGGTAAGGGATGTGCGTGTAAACCTCACTTCCCTGATCTCAAGAGCCAGCAACTGATGCTAGAGACTGCAGTCTTCAGCCTCCTTGTTAGAGAGTCTGACTCCCATGCCGGTGGACCCGGGTTCGAGTCCCACTTACAGCGGGCAGTTCAAACAGGAGGGGTTACATTGGTGCTGTGACCCAGATGGGAGTGAGGTTTAGGGGGGTGAGTGTAACGGATGTAGGCCGGTAAGGGATGTGTGTGTAAACCTCACTCCCCTGATCTCAAGAGATGCTCTAGCAACTGACGCTAGAGACTGCGGTCTTTAGCCTCCTAGTTAGAGCGTCGACTCCCATGCTGGCGGACCCGGATTCGAGTCCTGCTTAGAGCGGGTGGTTTGAACAGGAGGGGTTAAATTGGTGCCGTGACCCAGATGGGAGTGAAGTTTAGGGTGGTGAGTGTAACGGACGTAGGCCGGTAAGGGATGTGCATGTAAACCTCACTTCCCTGATCTCAAGAGCCAGCAACTGATGCTAGAGACTGCAGTCTTCAGCCTCCTTGTTAGAGCGTCTGACTCCCATGCCGGTGGACCCGGGTTCGAGTCCCACTTACAGCGGGCAGTTCAAACTGGAGGGGTTACATTGGTGCTGTGACCCAGATGGGAGTGAGGTTTAGGGGGGTGAGTGTAACGGATGTAGGCCGGTAAGGGATGTGTGTGTAAACCTCACTCCCCTGATCTCAAGAGATGCTCTAACAACTGACGCTAGAGACTGCGGTCTTTAGCCTCCTAGTTTGAGCATCGACTCCCATGCCGGCGGACCCGGATTCGAGTCCTGCTTAGAGCGGGTGGTTTGAACAGGAGGGGTTAAATTGGTGCCGTGACCCAGATGGGAGTGAAGTTTAGGGTGGTGAGTGTAACGGACGTAGGCCGGTAAGGGATGTGCGTGTAAACCTCACTTCCCTGATCTCAAGAGCCAGCAACTGATGCTAGAGACTGCAGTCTTCAGCCTCCTTGTTAGAGCGTCTGACTCCCATGCCGGTGGACCCGGGTTCGAGTCCCACTTACAGCGGGCAGTTCGAACAGGAGGGGTTACATTGGTGCTGTGACCCAGATGGGAGTGAGGTTTAGGGGGGTGAGTGTAACGGATGTAGGCCGGTAAGGGATGTGTGTGTAAACCTCACTCCCCTGATCTCCAGAGATGCTCTAGCAACTGACGCTAGAGACTGCGGTCTTTAACCTCCTAGTTAGAGCGTCGACTCCCATGCTGGCGGACCCGGATTCGAGTCCTGCTTAGAGCGGGTGGTTTGAACAGGAGGGGTTAAATTGGTGCCGTGACCCAGATGGGAGTGAAGTTTAGGGTGGTGAGTGTAACGGACGTAGGCCGGTTAGGGATGTGCGTGTAAACCTCACTTCCCTGATCTCAAGAGACAGCAACTGACGCTAGAGACTGCAGTCTTTAGCCTCCTTGTTAGAGCGTCTGACTCCCATGCCGGTGGACCCGGGTTCGAATGCCACTTACAGCGGGCAGTTCGAACAGGAGGGGTTACGTTGGTGCTGTGACCCAGATGGGAGTGAGGTTTAGGGGGGTGAGTGTAACGGATGTAGGCCGGTAAGGGATGTGTGTGTAAACCTCACTCCCCTGATCTCAAGAGTTGCTCTAGCAACTGACGCTAGAGACTGCGGTCTTTAGCCTCCTAGTTAGAGCGTCGACTCCCATGCTGGCAGACCCGGATTCGAGTCCCGCTTAGAGCGGGTGGTTTGAACAGGAGGGGTTAAATTGGTGCCGTGACCCGGATGGGAGTGAGGTTTAGGGGGTGAGTGTAACGGATGTAGTCCTGTAAGAGCTGTGTGTGTAAACCTCACTCCCCTGATCTCAAGAGGCGCTCTAGCAACGGACACTAGAGACTGTGGTCTTTAGCCTCCTTGTTAGAGTGCCAGACTGCCATGCCGGCAGACCCGGGTTCGAGTCTTGCTTCGAGCAGGCGGTTCGAACAGGAGGGGTTACACTGACACCTGTCTACACCAGACACAAGCATCATGTCAAACGCAAACCCATTATAATCACTTATGCTGTCTACGCTTGGGACAGTATACAGATACCCGCTCAATTTCTGATGTACTCTACATGCTTGAGTCTGCTCACAACAGGACAAATGGAAGAGTAAAAGAACGTTCGTTTTGAAGGATCCAGATTAAATTGCTTGTTTGTATCTCTGTACAGACTTCAGAAGGATCCCTGTATTAGGAACAAGGGGATAGTTTATTTTTAATGTTGTCCCAATCACGTCGGATGATTATATGTTTGTTAAGAGCACTTCTCTAATATGTTTACTATCTTTCTTTAGTGTGTAATGTTGCTGTTTGTGCATGAAAATGTTCTGCAAAGTTATAAAGCACAAATTCACTCCAAAGGGAGTTATTCTCTATATCAGTAAGCACTGTTTCTGAACTCCCTGAAATGCCTTGATTGGAGTCTTTAGTTGTCTTCTGGGAACAAACACGTCACAATAATCCTCGTTTAAATAAGTCCCGCTCAAAGCATACAAAAAAGGGGGGCGAGGCCTGGTTGAGTTGCATTAGTAGTATGTCACAGTTATGGTAAGGGGCGTGACATTTCCCAAACACGCTCAAAACGGTTGACCAATCAAAACAGAATCAATCAAAAAAACAATCAAAAGCTAACTATGGTCGCAAGTTCTGTCAAATTATGTTGGTAATGACAGAACTTGCGACCATAGTTGGCTTTGGGAAATGAGCGTTACTGACAGACTGGGAAGAGAGGTGCAACAACAATGTCAAATATGTGAAAAATAATGTGTTTTTTGAACATTTAAGCATGAAAACCTATTCTAGTAGACCCCAAAAACAAAATCAAGACTTTGTAAAAGGGCATAATAGGTCCTTTTTAAGATCAAAATCATAGTCAAGAAAATACCTGCATGTGCATCGAGAGCTGGCGTCCCCTGTAGTCACTCTGGTTATGGCGGCTGTAGTCGTCACTGTAGCTGTGGGAGTGAATAATGCTCGGTTGACCCAGATGAGGGCCTGGTCTGAGGGTGGAGAGGTCTTCGCTTCGGGAGAAACCACCATGGGCGAACTGCGGGATGTACGTTGGGTGAGAGGCATCTGGCTCAGGGGCCAGCAGGAGAGGAGGAGGAGGTTGGGCTCGACTGTGCTGGTGGTGAAGCTGAGGCCCATCAGCAGCGAGGTGGAACAGAGGGTTCTGGAAGGAGAGGGGGTAGCGGAGGGCGGCGGCTTGCTGCTGTTGCTGTTGGGACAGCGAGTCGGTGGTGGCTCCCATCTGGCTCAGTTGGCTCAACCTCAGACCCCCGGACATACTGGAACCACCGGATCCGGCTGACATACGCCCTCCGGCACGCAGCTGACCTCCGAGGCCTCCTCCCAAGGCCGCGAGCCCACCGTAGCTGGCGAGGCCGGCAATCGAGGCCTGGGAAGAGTTGAGCATGTCCCCCATAGACTGCAGGTTAGAGACGCTGTTCATTCTTGAGTCCTGGAGGTCCATCATAGAAATGTTTTCATTAACACCTAGAACCTACGGGCGAGAGCGCTGCAGCTACCTGCCGGGCGCAGCAGTTGTGGGGCGGTTTATGCATGTGGCTTGACTGCATGTGAGTATACAGTGATGTGTGTATTAACTTGAGGGTAATAATTCACCCAAAAATGAAATTTCTGTCATTATTTACTCACTGTCATATGCAGTTATTTTTTCAGTGGAACGTAAAATCATATTTTTAGGCAGCTATTTTTCATACAGTTTGTCAAAAAAAATACAAAATAAAAAATAAAATAAATAAAATAAATAAATAAATAATAACATAAAAAATAGCCAAGACAAATTATATTTAATTATATTTAATTATTTAAATATTATATATGATATATAAATAATAGTCATAAACAATTACTATTTGCTTGTACATGAGGATAATTAACTGAATTTAACTGAATTCAAAATGTTCATTAAAAGCACCATAATTTTTATAATATGGCTCAATTGTGTCATTAAATGTGTCATTGTTACATAGTTTAATGTTAGTGTAAAAAATTTCCATTTAAAACAAAATAATGCTTAGCTTATTGATTATAGTTATACAGAAGTTTTTTTTTTTTTTTTTTTTAGATTATATTTACAGCATTTTCAAAAAATTCTGTTGTATAATAAATGATAATATAAAAAAACAGACACAAGGTGTCCTGGTAATGATGTTACAATTATATTTAAATATTAAAATATAATATTATAGACAATATAATATTTAAATTATGGTAAATAATATAATATTATATAATAATAAATAATATAACAATACACAATTACCATCAGCTTTTATAGGAGAAATATAAATATCAAAACTTTTATAAATATAAAACTTTTGTAATTTTTAAAAACTTTTTTTGGAGAATGACATGCAGTATTCTGAGATTTTGAAGCCAAAGTACAGCTGAAATGGATGACAAAAGTCAAATGAATTAAAAATGACACCGTGTGTCAGTCTGAGACAAAACCTAACATGGCAGGTGCCATTTGTGCCATATTTAATTGTCAATGAATGTCAATATCAGTATTATATCAAATATCAATATTATTTTAAAATATTTTATAATATATAATTATTTTAAATTCTGAAAACATATCACTATAAAGATTCCACATGAAAGTGCAGGATATAATAATCACAAAATTTAAATTTTTGGGTGAAATATTAATTTTTGTATTGTATATCAGGACCCTGAATCCCAAATGGTGATGGAAGATTAACATAAAGAATCTCTTGATGTATTGACTGCACCCACATCATCTTGTAGCCCTCTTTCCATGCTTGGATGGTATTTGACCATGCAGTAAGCAGGTCAGTGGCGCTTCCTTCTCCGACAGGAACAAAGCGAACCCTCAGAAAAGCTGGTGAAACGTGTGCTAGGGAGTGAGCTGTTATTCAAATGAGAATTTGGACCAGACAGCACTGACCATTGTCATAAAAGAATTCTAAATGAAAGGGAGTATTATTTAATCAGAACCCCCCACCCTATCAGAACCACTGCCCTTTGGGACTTACCTTTGGGTCTGGATCAGTAATATCAGAACTGCTAGTGCAGTACGCTGGACTGGAGCGGGCCAACGGGGGGCGGGCGACATAGAAAACTTCTTTAGATGAGGCTCGGTGAGGATGATCGCGATCCACAAATCCCCCGATTCCAGGCCGGGTTGGAGGCGCTCCGCCACTGGACATGGCAGAGGTTGGAGAGGGCAGGCGAGTGATCTCGATTGAACTTTATGAGATATGAGAAAGTTAACATGTAAAAAAGTAATAGTTCTAAAACAGGATATGTAAAATAGAATAAAAAAGCTTAAAATAGAAAGCAGAATGAAACAATAAAGAAATAAAATTCTGTAAAAGTTTTTAGCGCTCATTTGCATCTCCACTCCCTGGCTTAAATGCCTTAAAATAATGACTAAGTAGGCAGACTAACTAGGTTTTGGAAAATAGTTTCTTCTCCAAGGTTCTGCAAAAGTGACACAAATAACATATGCATATAAAGACACCAGACGCTACCTGTTGAGGTCTCTCATCATGAGGTTCTGGAACTCCGATGAGACGCCCCTGTTGAAGCTGGGCCTGGAAAGCAGCCTATCTGTCTGTCTCTCTGGAGGCTGTCTGTCTGTCTGATGACTGGGCTGTCTCTGGAGGTGCGGGTTACGGAGGGCCATGCTGATGTCATTTAGAAGGCGGGGCAATGGTCCGAGTTTGATGATGGCATCCTTTGGCACAATAAAAACAGACAGAGAACAGGAGACCAACCTGATGACCGATCAAAAACGTAAGTAGACAATCGCAATCATCTTCATCTAGATCATCAAACAGCATCTACCTTGCTTAGTTGTGCCATGACTTCCCACAGAAGACTGTGCAGGATCGACAGCTCCCTTCCCAAGTCGATGTAGCCCTCAAAAGCAACTGCGTTGCTCACGGTATCGAGATTGGAGATCTCGTATAGAAATTGCTGCATGGAGCCCCACTCCATCTCTAAAAACTCATTCATAAAGCACATGTACTCCTCCTTACTGCCAAACCTGTAATACAGTGAACAATCGGTGAGGTTTCAAGGCTGGATATAGTCAGTAGGAGCATCGAATGTTCTGTCAATGATAAAGATGATAATGCTCATCATCATCAGTAACAGCTGCACAGTTTGTTATAGCTTAATGGAAAATGATCTGGGCTGACAGCCCAAACTTCATAATGTAACTCATAATACTGGAGCGCTAAAGAGATCCCTATCACTATTGTGTCCTTGATCAAAGACACTTAACCCAAAGTTAAAATGACTGTCCCAGATCAATTATTTTAAGTGCTGAAAAAGTGATTGTAGGCATCATAACATTATAAAAGTACAATAAAGTTCAATATTTGCTACATATTACATTATACGGTGTTATTGAAGTTTTAGTGATTTTAAAGATTAATTTTAAGTGAGCTTTAGATGACACAAAAAATACAATTTCTACATGTAGAAATAGGGAAAATGAGAATGCACAAATAAATATCAAACATGGATAAAAGTAATAAAATAAAATAAAATATAAAATAAAATAGAATAAAATTGTGATAACCAATATGGTCCCAATATATTATGCATACTGAATCAAAATGGGGAAAATGAGAATGCAAATATCCAATGCGGATAAACTAAACTAAACTAAACTAAAATAAAATTGTGATAACCAATATAGGTCCCAATATATTATGTAAACTGAAATAGAATGGGGAAAATTAGAATGCAAATATCCAATGTGGATAAACTAAACTAAACTAAACTAAAATAAACTAAAATAAAATTGTAATAACCAATATGGTCCCAATGTATTATGTATACTCAGAATGGGGAAAATGAGAATGCAAATATCCAATGTGGATAAAAATAAAATAAAATAAAATAAAATAAAATAAAATAAAATAAAATAAAATAAAATAATGATAACCAATATGGTCCCAATATATTATGCATCCTGAATCAGAATGGGGAAAATGAGAATGCAAATATCCAATGTGGATAAAATAAAATAAAATAAAATAAAATAAAATAAAATAAAATAAAATTCTGATAACCAATATGATCCCAATATATTATGTATACTGAAATACAATGGGGAAAATAAGAATGCACAAAAATCCAATGTGGATAAAATAAAATAAAATAACATAACATAACATAACATAACATAACATAACATAACATAACATAACATAACATAACATAAAATAATATCAGTTGATAACCAATATGGTCCCATTATATCATGTATCCCATATATGCATGAGGAAAATGAGAATGCACAATTAAATATCTTATGTGGAAAAATATAAAATCTTGTTGACAACCAATATGGTCCCAATATATCATCCATCTCCAATCAGAATGGTTACCCCACTGAAAAGACCAGCTTAAATGCAAGTTACAGTATTCTGAGCATAAAGCAAAAATGATGACATGTTAATAAAGTTAAAAGACCTTAAGGAAGTGTTTACTGACTTTGAGAAGTTTGCAAGGTTCTGCACAACTTTGGCTATGAGGGTGAGTGTGCGCGAAGTCTGTTCATCTGGGTATTCCTGTGTGAGATTGAATAAGGATGGCGACATGACGGCTGGACACAGGAAGCGCAGGAAGAGGGAACCACTGATCAGTCGATCTGCAATGTCCTCTCTTCCTCTCTCAGCGCATCGAACGCGCCAGGACGCAAAGACCTCTTTCAGTTCTCTTGGAAACGCACTGGGAAAAACAAACAATAACGATTATTTCCATTAAGATGAAAGCACTTTGTGTGATATCATGTTTTCACTGTCCCTTCATTTAAAAGATATTAAAGTATATAAGCCTGGAAATTCATGATGAAGGATAATGTGCATCATCATAAAATCTTCACCATGCAATCTTAAGAAAGATTTTTAAAAAGATCTGCAATCATAACTACTGTATCATTAAAAAGTGGTTTTGCCTCTTAAACTGCTTTAAAGAGTCACAGTTGTAAAAACAACACCATTAAATGTATAATTTTTCACTGTCCTGTGGTGTGGTGCGCATAATTAAATATAAATTGTATACATTTTAATCTAAAATCTACCCAGAATTTCAAAACTAGTAAGGGGCTGTTCACACAGTATGTGTTCTTGCATCTGTACCAGCTGCTGTTATTATTATTATTCATTTGTTTTTTGGTATGTAAATGTGCTATAGTTATGTATTTGATTTTGATTTTGATTTTGAAGTAGGATGAGTGCGCTTTTGTGGTCCAAAAAAAGAAAGAATGGCATACTGCATTAGAACAACACCAGGGTGAGTAAATGATGACTTAATTTTCATTTCAGGGTGAACTATCCCTTCAAGATGGTGTGTCCATTTAAAAACAACTCAAGACTGTTCAAAAACAGCTTTGTAACTAACCAATGAGAGTTGACGATTTTACAGAGTGCAAGCTCACAGCACATCCGGAGGTTGGCTTGATGTTCGGGCAGTACAGAAGGTGGAGTTCTCATTGGGTCGACTTCACAGTTCTCTTCTGACTCATACAGCGCTCGGATAAAATCACCTAAATTCAAATGAAGCCTTTAACGTGTGAGCATACAGCAACAGAAACAATGACAACTCTCAAAACGATCTCAAAATCTGAGGAACTCTCACCTAAAACGTCTTTGAGGTACTTATGTCCAATGAGTTTGAGGTACTCTTCTATGGCTTTGGTGGCCAGGGTGTTCTCTCTGAAGATAAGGTGCTCTCGGTCAATAAATCGGTCCACCTCGCACATTGCCATGTCTGAAAGAAAATCCTTGTGCAGAGGAAAAGAAGAGACATCTGTAATCACTTCACAATTACCTTGCATATAAAAAAAATCAAGATAGAACCAAGTAAGTGACTGATTTGGAGTGCCCTAGACAGGCAGCAACTCTGTGTGCCAGTGTTGTTATTGTTCACTTAAGCTAAAACTAGTAAAAACCTTTTCCGTTAATTGAAATAAAGCTAAAATAAAATGAATGAAAATATGAAAATCTTATACTTCAAATTAGAAATGTTGCCTTGGCAACTAACTGAAAAAAAAAAATAAAATTAAAGGTGCCCAAGAATGCATTTTCACAAGATGTAATATAAGTCTAAGTTATCCCCTGAATGTGTCTGTGAAGTTTCAGCTCATAGATTTTTTTAAATTAATTTTTTTAACTGCCTATTTTGGGGCATCATTAACTATGCACTGATTTTTTCAGCGCGCCGCCCCTTTAATTCGCGTGCTCCCTGCCACACGAGCTCTGGATTATATTACAGCACATTTACAAAGTTCACACAGCTAATATAACCCTCAAATGGATCTTTACAAGATGTTCGTCATGCATGCTGTATGCATGCTTCAAATTATGTGAGTATAGTATTTATTTGGATGTTTACATTTGATTCTGAATGAGTTTGATGGTGCTCTGTGGCTAACGGCTAATGCTACACTGTTGGAGAAATTTATAAAGAATGAAGTTGTGTTTATGAATTATACAGACTGCAAGTGTTTAAAAATGAAAATAGCGACGGCTCTTGTCTCCGTGAATACAGTAAGAAACGATGGTAACTTTAACCACATTTAACAGTATATTAGCAACATGCTAACGAAACATTTAGATAGACAATTTACAAATATCACTAAAAATATCATGCTATTATGGATCATGTCAGTTTGTTATTGCTCCATCTGCCATTTTCGCAGTTGTTCTTGCTTACCTAGTCTGTTGATTCACCTGTGCAGATCCAGACGTTACTGGCTGCCCTTGTCTAATGCCTTTCATAATGTTGGGAACATGGGCTGGCATATGCAAATATTGGGGGCGTACACCCCGACTGTTACGTAATAGTCGGTGTTATGTTGAGATCCGCGTGTTTTCCGGAAGTCTTTTAAACAAATGAGATTTACATAAGAAAGAGAAAGCAATGGAGTTTGAAACTCAATGTATGTCTTTTCCATGTACTGAACTCTTGTTATTTAACTATGCCAAGGTAAATTCAAATTTTGAATCTAGGGCACCTTTAAGTTGAAGTACTAAAATTACTAAAACTAAAAGTGAAATAAAAATAAAATACATACATTAAAGCTTGAGAGTTGACTTCTTTCAAATAGTTTGTGTTAGCATGTTGCTAATTAAATTTTCAATTTTTGTTTTGATTCTCCAAAAATGTACAAAAAATACACAAATATAAGGCGAAATAGTAAATTTTTTATTAGATTAAACTATTTTTTCAATAATTTTCAGTATTAAATGAAATATTAGCAGGTCCTAGATTTAAACATGGGCAAATTAGTTAAATGGAGCTGAAAGCATTTGATTGTTAGCTGAAAATAACTTTTCAAAAGTATATTTATAATCAAGTGTAACTTGAGCTTGTCACAATTGGACAAGCAGAGACGGGTAGGTTTAGGGATATGTAAAGTGGGAAGAGTTGGATCTGGATCCAACCTCGCCCCCTGGATCTTGTGTTCTGCAATGAGGACAATCTGAAAATTTTACCTAGACAAGCTTTTGCGTCAGGAGCATGCATATAATGCCTTAAAATTCTGTCTAGGTAGGTTTTTGAACATACTTCCAATATACATTATTCAAATAAAGTCCTACCTTGGCCTTCCCTGTGCTCTGCAGGATGTGCACCAGAGCACAGGCCACTTCCTCTTTGCTCTTGACACTCAGCAGTGGCTCCAGAACCGCGCACAGCGTTCGGTAGTTGTTGGTGACATACTCTGCAAACTCTTTATACAGCTCCATTGGCAGGATGCTCATGGTCTGAAAACGCGACTTGAGCCGCAGGGAGGCGTTGATGATTTTGCCCCCTCCCACACCGCCACCCTTGGCCAGGACGCTGGGCTGAATGACGGGGTACCATTGCTCCACAAACTGACGACCAGTGATGCTGGAAATGGGGATGCTGACCAAGCCAAGGTATGTGCTCTTCTCCTGTTATGATGAAGGAAATTGACAAAAAATTATGATCAGTCACCTTAAAACAGCAGGATGCACCAATTCTTAGCTAATGAGGAGCTAATAAAAGGCTAGTATCATTTAGCTACAAAAAAATTGTTCTAACAGCAATGTTAGAAACATTAGAACTGCTTGTCAAGTGCAGTTTTGTATTTTTTAATATAGTTTTCTATTTCCTGTTGAAACAGGAAATACACTACCCTAGATGGTCTAAAGTATGAACAAAAAGCCACAAAACTCCAGTCTTTAAGTACTCATTTAGGGTTTAATCTCTAGCAAAAGGGCATGAGGTGGTCTTTTACCTTGCGTCTTTTTTTGTCCGTCTCTTTGTAAAGATGAAGGCGGAGGTTGCGGACAGCTGGCAGGTTGTTGAACTCAAAGTGCTCACCCCAGAACACAGTATCGGTTCGGGGTTTGCTGGTGGTGCGGGCGTAAAGCATGTCATCCAAGCACAGTTCACAATAATAGCGCTTTTTGGGTGGGAGTTCACGGGCCTCGATGATCCACAGCTTCAGAACATTGTCGACGCGTCGACTGTTGTCCTGAGTGTGGGAAACACATGATCATACTTGCATCATATATAAACTATAGGTGAGGGTGGTGAGAGGGTTAGCAGAACTTTAAATATGCCATCAAGCATGCAGACAGACAGGAGAGATTGCAAGTTTGCGGGTGGCAGAGCTTTAGAAAGGATAATGATCTGAATTACTGTTAGTCTAACACCTACTGCGTGTCTAAAGTGCTGGAGTGGTCGTAGAGAATGATGTTTCAGAGAAAGATGAGTCATTTAGACCCATCAAAATGGAACTGGAACATTCGTTTTCTACTGGCATTTTTAGATCCACTAAATACACCCTTAAAAACAGATTTCTAAAGCTCTAGTCCTTTCATTAAAAATACAGCGATGTTAATATGCTACAGTGATGGTCTTAGGTACTCTGAGGTTCTTCAAAGATAGTTTCACATAACCAGACTGACATAAAGCAACCAATCACTGTTCATTCTGTTTTTACATGCTGTTTATAGACCTTATGTAGCCCCACCCCTTTTCATCGCTGCACTCGTTGTGTTCTGTCTTCCGATTTGTATTTCCACAGCATGAAGGTAAGATCTTACAGATTAACGAATGAACCACTCCTTTTATAATCTTCCTGCTCAACTGACATTTAAAGTACAGTAAGTAAATCCACTTCACCAGCTAATTACTCTTCGACAGCGATGCCATTGAAATATAAAAACTTTTAATTAAAACTTTGAATATCTTTCAAAGCATTTGTGTACACATGGCAATGATTTCACAAATTCACACAAAGCACATATTGTACCTTGTAAACATTACTTTGTTTTCAGGTGGACTGGTAAAAACTGTGCAACCCAAAATCCCAGAAGTTATGTATTAATTCTGATTAGAGCTTTCCAGTTTTGTTGGTCAGTGAACAGACTGTGACTCCATCTGTGACTATGTCAAAGAAACTATGGTACACGAAAAAAAAAACAATGATATTCCCATGGTAAATGTCCAAAATCATGGTATTATCAAGGCACCATATGCTCAGATCATGTTTTTGTCAGTGAGAGCTTCATTGGTTTGCTATGAACTAATCAGTGATGCACGTCTGTGGCTTTTTCTATCACTTCGGAAACTTCTTCAACTAGTCAGCTAATAAACCAAACTAATGAACACCCTTGGTCTGTCCTCATTTATTGTAATATTGACAATGCATCTGTTGCAAGACTGAGCGGGCTGATCATTTTTGGACGCCAGTGTCATGTTCTCCACGCAATGTGATTCAGCCCAAACTCCTGCTGCCTGAACATCTGGACGAGTCAATTTCACCAAGACACTTTTTAAAGTCTATTCAAAAATCTCACAACAGACAGAGCCAACATGAGAGATAATATATGTCTGAAGGAGAATCCAGTATTCTGCATCAGCCTTTGGGATACATCCAAGCATACCAGATTAAAAAAGCAAGCATTTGTGTCCTACAAATACCAGTAGAGGGTATACCAGTAGATTTATATCCTACAAATACCAGTAGAGGGTAAAATGAGTGTAAAGACGGAAATGACAGAAGAGGTTGTTACTGAAGTAGACTGATGCAGTCGTGGAGGAAGAAGAAAGAGAAAAAGAGAGTTCCTCCCTTTCTTTTTCTTCTTTATACTCACTTTGTTTGGTTTGACAGCTCTCTGTAGATTCTCTATCCATTTGTCTCGCTCCGCAGCCGACCGACAGGCAAAACACTTTGTTCCTGAAGCAGTTGTCACCTAAGGAAAGGAATAATGAGTTTCCCTATTTTAACCATCAGTGTAATTGTAATAAGAAGAAAAAGCAAAATTCCACAGGGCACTGGAACTAATGCAGTCATGAATTAAACTCGATTTCTATGCCACTAGTGGCAACAAATGGAATTGCAAAAAATCATACAGACAGGAATATGTACCATTCAGAACTGAACTGATTATGCCTTTTAAATTGTATTTTAATCCCTGAATTTGAAATGAATTTGAATTCAGGTAGCAAACAGGATGCAGAATTGTTAGTTAGAACTATAGAACGAATGATAGATAGATAGATAGATAGATAGATAGATAGATAGATAGATAGATAGATAGAATGAAAGATAGAATGATAGAGAGAACGACAGAATGATAGATAGATAGATAGATAGATAGATAGAATGAAAGTTAGAATGAAAGATAGAATGATAGAGAGAACGACAGAATGATAGATAGATAGATAGATAGATAGAGAACGACAGAATGATAGATAGATACAGTAGATAGAACGATAGAACAAATTATAGATAGATAGATAGATAGATAGAATGAAAGATAGATAGAATGATAGAGAGAACGACAGAATGAATGATAGATAGATAGATAGATAGATATATAGATAGATAGATAGAACAAACAATAGATAGATAGATATAGATATATAGAACGATAGATAGATAGAACAATAGATAGATAGATAGATAGATAGAATGAAAGAGATAGAACGATAGAGAGAACGACAGAATAATAGATAGATAGATAGATAGATAGAATGATAGAACAAACAACAGAATGATAGATAGAAAAATAGAACGATAGAGAACGACAGAATGATAGATAGATAGATAGATAGATAGAACGATAAAACAAACAATAGATAGACAGAATGAAAGATAGATAGAACGATAGAACGATAGAGAGAATGACAGAATGATAGATAGATAGATAGATAGATAGAACAATAGATAGATAGATAGATAGATAGATAGATAGAACGATAGAGAGAATGACAGAATGATAGATAGATAGATAGATAGATAGATAGATAGAACAAACAATAGATAGATAGATAGAACGATAGAGAACGACAGAATGATAGATAGATAGATAGATAGATAGAACAAACAATAGAATGATAGATAGATAGATAGAACGATAGAGAACGACAGAATGATAGATAGATAGATAGATAGATAGATAGAACAAACAATAGAATGATAGATAGATAGAACGATAGAGAACGACAGAATGATAGATAGATAGATAGATAGAACGATAGAACAAACAATAGATAGATAGATAGATAGAATGAAAGATAGATAGATAGATAGAACAATAGACAGATAGATAGAATGAAAGATAGATATAACGATAAAACGATAAAGAGAACGACAGAATGAATGATAGATAGATAGATAGAACGATAGATAGAACGATAGAACGATAGAACGATAGATAGATAGATAGATAGATAGATAGATAGATAGATAGATAGATAGATAGATAGATAGATAGATAGATAGACTTTGTAAAGAACATGCAACATATGAGTCTGAAGTGTTTTCTATAGATCACCTCAAAACAGTACTCCTGTCCCAGTATACTGGAGTGAACTGGCTTGATGATCGCATCTTCATCAAGTGTCAAATCCAAGGCCTCGGCTGCGCTGCTGGGAGACAGCAAAGACTCATGGGAGTGTGATTCTTTGAAGCTCTGCATCAGACGAGTCCTGTGAGGGAGCAACAGCATGTCTGAGAGAGAAGACGCTCACAGGTTGGGTTTACATCACACGCCTACATGATGAGGTCAGTATTTCATTTGATATTACAGAAGTCGGGTTTCTTTGGAAGTCCTTTCCCTGTGGTTTATGGAGAACAACATCAGCCTCTATCATCATCAATCGTGAGATAAATCATGAGCGCTTCCAACACTTGGGGAGAATTTACTGAGAATGAATAATGTTGAACGCAATTTGCACATCACGATTTTCGATCTTGAAAATGCTGAAAGTGCGCTCAAAGACTATAGATATAGAAAGACGGGTCATTTACTTGTGAATGGGAGAAACTGCAATGCGCAATTTGGCGAATACGTCCCGCCTTCTAAGTAAAAGAGCCAATCGCTGATTGATAAAATCATGCGTCACTGCAGCTGCCGTTAGAAGCTCCGGTTCCCATAGAAACCTGAGACTCGCACTCAGGAATACACATGCGCATTGGCTGGTCCAGCCTGAAAAATAAGCTTTTTTAACGCTATTTGAGCATAAGAAACAACATATATGGGACAGTTCATGTCAGATTTTGTTGAAATATATTATTTAATTGTGAGTTTGTCGAGCAGTTTTTAAGTTTTCAGGATTTCCCCATTCAAATAGATAGGACTTGGTCTTGGATGCCTGAAATAGCTGCCCGGAGGCGTTGTAAATATGGCCGCCGAGTGAACAGACTTTCCTTGAAAGGGACTTTGGCACGCTCAATACTGCATATCCAGATAAATGAAAAGATGCTACTTTGATTAATAAAAAATTTTCACAATCATCACTTTTCAATAAAATTCTGTTGTCTTCTGTAGTTTAACGTTCAAAGTTAAACATTAAAATTAAACTTTTTTTTCATAATACAGTACTAAAATAACCTAAAATTAGCCTAATTTACAAAAATTAGGCTGTTTGTGCTGAAAAGAAAAAGAAAAAATTCTCAAGGTGGGTTTGATTTCAGTGCATTTTGCATTTGGTTAAACTGGATTGTTATTATTATTATTATGGGTAATTAGCAAATAACATGAGTGAACATGCTGTTTTAGTGTATAGTTTAGTGAGTTCACCCCTTAATATGATCTTAAAAGTGAAAAAGTTTAAAGGTTTACTTGCATATATGTTTCTAATCAGTTCTAATCAGCACAAATACGAGCACATTTACACTGCATAAAAAAACGTAATTTAATAATAAAAATAATAAACTTAAATTATCCTGTTTATAAATAAATATACATATCCTTAGTTCACTCAAAAAAAAGAAGTTTTTTTTAAGATTTATGCAATTTAATTAAAAGTAAAATTCCATTACAAATTGAGCTGAATAAGCTTCACATATTTTAATTGAATAACTGATTAAGGATTGTTCAATTATTCAATTATAATACATAAAGATTGTTCAATTCAATCTGATGGAATTTTACTATTAATTAAATTGCGTGAATCTTAAAAAAGGCGTATATTTTCTTTTTGAGTGATTGTCCACCAAGACATTTTTAAAGCCTTTCAAAAACCTCATGATATAGACAGCTAAAAGGAGATATAATAAAATAATAACAATAATAAAAATGTTCACAATCATCACTTTAAAATGAAATTCTGTTTCCGTTCTACTTTCCATAGTGTAAAGAGTTCAACGTTAAAAATAAAAAAATTTCATAAAAAAAAAGTACTAAAGTCATCTCAAATTAGCCTAATTTACAAAAAGACAAGACTTAAACATTTAAATTCTCACGGTGGATTTGATTTCACTGGTTAAACTGGATTGTGGGTAATTAGGAGGAAAGTTTTTGCACTGAAATAACATAAGTGAACATGGAGTTTAGTGTCCAGTTTTGTGAATTCGAGAATTCTTAAAAGTGGAAAAGTCAAAATACTTGCATACGTTTCTAATCAGTCTCAGCAGTAATACGAGCACATTTACACTGCGTAACAACATACACCTTTACCCCACTGTACCTGCAAACGCCCACACACACTCGCTTCGCAGTTTAGAGCCAAAACCCTTTTAAGAGCTGAATAGAAGATTGACAAGCTTATCAAGAAGTACGATTATATAAATATCAAGAGAAAAAGTAAGATAAATTGTTAGATCCCTACTAGTGATGTATCGCTTCTCCTGCGTCTTCTGAGAATCACTGTATATGTATACATTCAGCCTCACAGCGTTAAGTGCATACAGTGTGGGAGAGAGAGAGAGACCGAGCGAAAGAGATGGAAGGTATAAAAATAGACCCAAAGGAGTGAGTCAGAATGAAAGAAATGATAGAGCGAGTGGAGGAGGGATATAGAGGGAGAGAGGGAGACAGTGAGAATAGTGAGACAGAGAGAGACTTCTCAGAGGAAATCAAAATGTTACGTAAAACATGGAACCTGAAAGGAATAAGACAAAGACAAACAGACAGAATGAAGGACAGAGATGCAGCAGTAACAAGAGGACAACAGGACAGAGATGAAAAATCATTATTTACTCATTGGAGACGTTTAGGGGGATCTCCAAGTAGCTATTCAACGAAAGTGTATAGTGACCAAGGGGCTGTCGAGCTCCAAAAAAACCATAAAAGTCTCATAAAAGTAGTTAATATGATACATCATGCACTATATATCATGTTTGGAGACTTGTAGCTCTCGAATCTCACCAGGTTTGATGTCAAACATCTAACAATGACGGACTGGAAAAACAGTCTGGGGCAAATGCCAACCATTCACAAGCTACAAATACAAATTACTGCCTGCTCCATTATGTAATATATATATATTAAACAGTCCCTCCAGGATTTTGCAGGACTTTTTTTCTGATTTCTGCGGCCTAAAGTGACTGATTTTGCGGCGGCTTTTCTCAAAATTTGCGGCAATATTTGCGGTATTTCTTGTGTAGTTTTTCAGTAAAAATACACCAGAATCAATATTCTTCTAACATTTTTATTACTTTTCTGAGTTCAGTGGGCTCTGTAACAGGGACGTGCACAGGGGGGTTGCTCAGGTTGCCCGGGCAACTGCCCATATGCCCTTCTCGACTCATGTTGCCCTTCCGAGGTGGAAAAAATAAATAAAAAAATCGTACAATGGATGCAGAATTTCACGTAGACCTAGATAAAAAAAAATAAAAAAAACGCAAAGCCTCATGCACTTCCATATTCGGGCACCCGTCCGAAAGTGAAAGTCAGTAGGGGAAGGGCAAACACTGTTTACGTGGCTGCAGCGCTGCATGCGACCGGCACCTGAGCTGAGCCTGCATGAGCGGCACTAGAAGGAGATTGTCGCGGTTGTTGGGTGAGACGACTTAACGTTGTCGGAAAGGTGATAAAGACCCTGTTATTCTCAGTCCTTCATATAGCCTGTGAGTTTTTTTTTTTTGTTTGTTTGTTGGGGGTTGGTAGGGGAGTGCCCTTTTTTTAGGTCAGAGCAACTGCCCCTCAAAATTCTTGTGCACGTCCCTGCTCTGTAATTTTTAAAAGGAGAACTCTGATAATAACTTAAAATATAATTTCAACATTATATTTCATATGTAACACCAAATAAAACCCTTTTTTTATTATAAAATCTTATATTGCAGTGTTTCCCACATGATTTTGTGAAAGGGGGCGTGGTTATCAGGTACTCTAGGGGGGTCTGGGGGTATGCTCCCCCTTTAGAAAGGTTTATATATTTTATCAATTAATTTTGTATATTTTATGTATCAAATATGATACTACTGTCACGATCACCATCTGCTCCTGTCACTTCCCGGACTACATTCCCCATAATCCTCTATGCCAATCACCTGCACTCACTCCACCAATCACTACACTAATCACCACACCCAGCTGCAGCTCATTACCAGGACTATAAAGGACTGTCACACACACACCACTACACTGCAAAGTCTTGATTACCCCTGTAACAATTCTGAGTGTTTATTCCATGCCTGCCTATCTGTTCTTGATCCTGTCTGGTTACCCGTTTATGATTCCTTGCTGCATACCCTTGGACTGTGTATTGTTTCCTGGACTGTGAACGCTTTCTGCCTGCCTCGATCTACTGCCTGCACCCTGGCCACGATTCTGTCTGTCTCCTGCTGTTCCTGTTTGCTCCTGTTCGACCCTGCCTGTACTACCACGCTCGCATTTAATAAAGCTTGCAAATGGATCTTACCATGAGTCCCGAATCGTTACAACTACAGGCTTTCAGGAACATTTATTTGTTTATCTCTCAATCATCATTGTATCCCTATTGCATTGCATTGTGCACAATAAAAATTATAGAGCTTTTATCATAAAACTAAGCATATCTTCTTACCAAGACATATTATTACAAGATATAGAGTGACAAATTATATTTATATGCACTTTATGTAAGTAGTCTGCTGTACTGTTATAAAGATCTCATTGATTTACATTTTTGGTCATATGAATAACTGCAGCAAACTGCAATTTTTGCTCAGTTTTGGCCTAAAGGTAAAAACAAAATTCTATAAAATAAATTATTTTCTGACTATTATTTAATTATTTCAGGCAATACATACAGACACTGTTGATAAACTGAACCGATTGATGGAAACAATGTCGCTCAGAGCGTTCATGCTAGTGTGTGACTTGTTCAGGCGTAAAATCTGCTGAAAATCTGCGGCAATTTAGAAAAATTGCAAGCCCCTCCAAATTTTGTGGCGTTTGCTTGATTTTGCGGTAAATTCTGCGATCGCGGAATCCTGGAGGGACTGATTAAATTGATCAAAAGTGACAGTAAAGACATGTAATGTTACAGAATATGTCGATATCAAATAAATCATGCTTTTCACAAAAATATTAAGCAGCACAACTGTTTTCAACATTGATAATAATAAGAAATATTTCTTGAGCAGCAAATTAGCAGATTAGAATGATTTCTGAAGGATCATGTGACACTGAAGACTGGAGTAATGATGCTGAAAATTCAGCTTTGATCACAGGAATAAATTACATTTGAAAATATATTCAAACAGAAAACCATTATTTTAAGGTAATAATATTTCACAATATTACTGTTTTTACTAAATTTTACTAAAAACTCTAACTGTAAACTCTAACGCTCAAAATACTTCATTGGTTTGAGTATAGAACAAACTTAAATTAAACAAATTAGTTCAGTTAAATTAACTGTTATGAGTATTTAGAACTTTCTTTTTCTTTTGAGTTCGCAGCACTGACATATTTCAAGTAAACTGAACTGTTTCATTGTTTTGAGTTGTACAACTGTATAGACTAAGTTTAACTGAAACTGGGCTGGGATTTTTTTTTTATTTCCCAGCATGCTTTGCCCATGACACTCGAAAGGGAGAGAAAATGCTATTGTTATATAATGTGGGTTTTTTTGTTTGTTAGTTTTTTTTGTTCAAGATTAATGGTGAGGGAGATTTAGTAGTGATTAATGATTTGTTACGCTAATTTAAACGAGTTTCTGTTAATGTGTTTTTTTGGAGAGTTGGTTTGAGAGCAGGTAAGTTACATGTTTTAAGTTGCTGTACTCAGTAGGTGCTATACCATGCTATTGTTAACATGTTAGCAAATTATTAAGTTGGCATTTACTGAATTAGTTTGTTATAACTAGCAAAATATATACATTGAGATAACCTGATCATTTTAAGTTAAATGTATAAATTAGTGTACTCAAATATTTCAAGTTAAGAACAAATATAAAAATCTTAAACTTTGAGTTTCTTAACTTAAAAAATTCTCATTCAACTTTTTTGAGTTGTGACAACTTATTAGGGTTTACAGTGAAGTAAATAACTCATTTGATTTGCAAGAACTCAATATAAAAAGTTAACTAAATCTTTGTCTGCTTTTAAGTTCTGCTTTACCTCAGTTTTTTTTGAGTTAGCTCAACTTATTCAGGTTTACAGTGTGTTTACGTGTGTGTGTGTGTGTGTGTGTGTGTGTGTGTGTGTGTGTGTATATATATATTATATATATATATAAACACACACACTGTATATACATATATATAGTATTTTTTAAACTTTCAAAAGATAGTCCAAATACATTGTAAAATAAGTAGACATCAAAAGTATTAAACATTAAAGTGATCAAAACAATTTTGCAATAAAATATTGCATGATTTTACATGTTTTAACTTGCACTGTACATTTTATTTTTCACATAACATCCATCCTCCATTAGGTTTGATTTTTGAGCAAGTGAGAAGACTCATGTCCATGAAGCTAGAAGGAAAAGTGGGATTATTCTTCTCGAAAAGCTATGTATTCAGTAACTGAGACGAACAAAGACTTAAATCTTAGTCTGTTCATCGCATGCATAAAGCTATCATACGAGTCAGTTTTATGGAGCTTTTATTGAGCCTGACAGGATAAATCAAGATAAACTTTAGTTTTTATGGAAAAGAACTGCTTGGACATTTCCAAAGACCCTCATTTTGGGTTTGGAACGACATGAGAGTTATTATGACAGAATTTGGATACCATTCACATCTACGCAAACAAGCTTTTGGGATGCGGTCAGTCAATTCCAAAAGGTAAGTGAGGTTTGTACACAAAATTCCAATGCATTATTGCTGGCATTTTGGATTTGTGGATTTAAATCATCCTGACAGTCAGTTCTATTTGAGATCAGGTGGAATATATCACAATTACATCCCAAAATTAAACGCAGCAGAAGAAACGATGCCTTTCCATGAGATACCGCAGCCCACTCCAGCTGTTAGACTCCATTTGTGCGTCACACGACAATCCAGCTCACAACGGATCCAGTTAAGGGCTGAATCAAACGATAATATGAAAGTGGAGTTGTCTGTTTGAATTACTCAAAACGGCAGCACGGCCTTCATTTCAAAGCTACAACACAGCGGAAACTTCCTCTTTGAAAAGAGAACGTCACCAGAGCGCTTTCCTGTCCAAACTGTGCAAGAACTTCAAAAACCACGACCTGCCTTTTTCTCAAAGACCACAGGCTGACCGTGGGTGAGCTAAGAGCTTAGAGCTCGGAGCACGAATAAATGAATGAATAAACCATTAAAAGAGCACCTCAGCACCTGTCTGGATACTTGAATAATAATAATAATAAGGAACCAGAGGATATTTCAAATTGAGAGATATTAAGCTGGAGTGCAAACCAGCGTTTAACGAACCAGTTCATCCAAAAAAAAGACGATTTGCTGACCTCTGTTTTATAACAATTTGATATTATTTTCATTCTTTTCTGAAACACAAAATGATTTTATGGTGCGTTTTTGGAGTTTGACAGTATAATTCACCACCGAACCACTGGAAAAGTGCAGCTTTGATCTTATTTTGTGTTTCACAGAGGAAAGAAACTAATACAGAGTGATTGTCATTTTTGAGCGAACTATCCCTTTGTACAACACTCATTAACAACAAAGAAGCTTTGAACTGGAATATCATGACACAGCACTGTTTCAGCATGCATGTTTCAGGGAAGAGTTAGGACGGTACCGTTCCTGGTCAGCGCTGCGGAAACGAGGGAGGATCATGTGGCGGAAGCTGCTGGTTCGGTCCAGTTTGGGCTGACTCTTGGCCCGTTTGATGGACCCCTTTAGTCTTCTACTGAGGAAACTCTGAGAAAAAGAAAGAGACTCAGAATTATTATGCATGACCACAGACAATAAACCTAAGAAATAGACCGTTTGGATTGCATAGTCTGATGCTTAAAAAATTAATCATAGGCAATGTTTGCTTGCATCAATTGATTTGTAAGGGTTTTTGTTTTTTATTGAAAAAAAAACATCTAACCATATAAAACACAGTGTGTGCAGGCATTTTACATGCAGTGAAGTATAAAAAAAAAAAAATTAAATTTAAAAAATGTATATATTTATTATAATTATTATTTATAAATTATATTTAAAAAACAATTATTTATTATGTGTATTGTTTTATTAAAAGTGTATATATATATACAAAATGAAGTAAGGTTTATAATTATGTATTATTTTTATTATTAAAACATTGAGATGAATATATATATATATATATATATATATATATATATATATATATATATATATATATATTTATATATAAACATTACAAAAATCATTTTTTTTATTATTAATAATATAAATTAGTATAGCATTAATTAGATGAGCAGATGTAAAATTGCGGTGCAACTGACTGAAATGATATTCCCTTGCCTGTGGCAAAACACTCTAGCAATGTTGCACTATCCACAGTCAACCAATAGTGGGAAGTGTTGCTTCATAAATATTTCCAGACGCCTACAGTAAGAACAGACTGGCAACAGCAGGCAAGAGGTTTCACGCCACAGCAGAGTAAAAAATGTCAAATCTCACTGTGTATGTAATGCATTCATAAGACGATCTCAGATACAACCTGAAAAGACAACTCATCAACAGAAGAATGTTTAGACACAGCAGATGAAGCTGTGAAAGCTCATTTACTCAGTGATAATTCCAGTGTTTGCAAGGCAGCAGTGTATTGATATTCCTCAGACATTCTGTTTAGTGGTTCATTGTGAACTAATAACCCTTAGTATTAAGTTATGCAATTAATTCAGGCCAAACTGCTCAACCTACTAAAACTTTTAATCAATATTTGTTTCATCCTCAGGTGTGCTAACTACTTTTTATATTTACAAAGAATAATTACATTTTGAAAATCACATATTTAGAAGGTGGCATTTCATTTAAGCAGACCCAAAGCCTAAAACCTATCTAAAACTTGGCTTCTTCACAATCAGTAAGCAACTAGTGTTCCTTTTTTTTTATTAAAGGTGCAGTAAGCAATTTATGAGAAACACTGTTGATATTTGAAATCAGCCCAAACAAACACACCCCTCACTTCATTGCTCTGCCCCCAAAATAATGAACATGCAATGAAAGAGTGGATGTCTCTTTATCATAGCAGAAGCAAAGCAAAATAATGCATTGTGAAAAATACAGCAAAGATGACGGACGAACGAACAACATGGAAGAACAACAGAGAACATACACTACACAAGAATATACAAGCAAGAGTTGGTTGTTAGTTGCCAGCAGCACGCCAGCTCCAGACAAACAATCACACTCAAAACTGTCCTGTTACTATAGCTAACATTACAACAACAAAATATCCTGATTCTGTGAAACAGCAAAACCAATGTTACTCACGTATGAAGCTGAAACAACGGAGATTGGCATTCGTTTTCAGGTCTTCCTGCTTAGATCTCTCCGGCACTTAAAAGCTTTTCTAATATTAACATAGGTCCTAAAGCTCTTGCCTGTTCATAACCCTTCTTTTTAAATCTCCCTCTTGCTCACTCTCTCTCCTCCCCCATCATGAGTGGACACGCCCCCTACTGCTTATTGGCTACAAGTGTGTTGTGCTGCTCAGTCCGATCCACTTTCAGTTTTTCTCAGAAATTGCTTACTGCACCTTTAACAGACAATACTTGGAATAGATTTGTAGGTGCTTTTTTATTAAGAAAAATATGATTACCTCTATTTTTCAAACTGTAAAAAAACACACTGTGAGACATTAATTATGGCAAATACTCCAACTAAATCAATTGCAGAAAAAAAAACCCTGAGGAATTCACTACAGGAGAACAGTGTTGGGGGTGAGGCATTACAAGTAACTTGAGTTACGTAATCAGATTACTTTTTCAAGTAACTTGTAAAGTAACACAAGTTACTTTTTCACATTTATTGACTGACAGCTCTCCTGTCCCCATGTTGAGAGAAATAAAGTGCAGAGGTGTTGTGCGCTGTGTGAACATGATGGTTATTGTAGTTCTAGACTAAATGTGAACATGCATTTACTCATCTCCAAACCTGTAATAATTAACTATATTAAATTACACAAATATACTTTATGTATTTAATCTCACTTTATTAACCAATGTCTTAATTCAACCATACCAATAAGCAAAAATGAATTTAGATTAGATTTAGAAATAAGAGTGTTGAACTTCCTTCTCCTGTGACCTATTCTTCTTTGAAGGGTTAGTTCACCCAAAAATGAAAATAATGTCATTTACTGTATTACTCACCCTCATGCCGTTCCACACCCGTAAGACCTTCGTTAATCTTCGGAACACAAATTAAGATATTTTAGTTGAAATCCGATGGCTCCGTGAGGCCTGCATAGGGAGAAATGACATTTCCTCTCTCAAGATCCATTAATGTACTACAAACATATTTAAATCAGTTCATGTGAGTACAGTGGTTCAATATTAATATTATAAAGCGACGAGAATATTTAAAACAAAAAACATATAAAAAAACAAAATAACGACTTATTTAGTGATGGCCGATTTAAAAACACTGCTTCAGGAAGCATTGGAGCATAAATGAATCAGCGTGTCGAATCAGCGTTTCGGATCGTGTGTCAATCATGTGACTTTGGCGCTCCGAACAGCAGATTCGATACACTGATTCATTTGTGCTCCGATGCTTCCTGAAGCAGTGTTTTGAAATCGGCCATCACTTTATAAGTCGTTATTTTGTTTTTTGTGACGCAACAAAAATATTCTCGTCGCTTTATAATATTAATATTGAACCACTGTACTCACATGAACTGATTTAAATATGTTTTTAGAACCTTTATGGATCTTGAGAGAGGAAATGTCATTGCTCCCTATGGAGGCCTCACGGAGCCATCAGATTTCAACATAAATATCTTAATTTGTGTTCCGAAAATTAACGAAGGTCTTACGGGTGTGGAACGGCATGAGGGTGAGTAATAAATGACAGAATTTTAATTTTGGGGTGAACTAACCCTTTAATCCAGAATGGCAGCACAGCTGAAAGGTTTGTTTGAGCTGCGCCCTCTACTGTACAGGCGTAAATATGATTTTCCTTCATCTGAGGCTTATTCATTTCACTTTTGGTGTGAAAGGGCCTTGACATTTGCCAAAAATAGAACTTTTTTGTTGTTATTAAAAAACAAACTAGGAAGCCCAGCCCAGGTGAGAAAAAGTAACACAAAAGTAATGTAATGCACTACTTTTCATAAAAAGTAACGCAATTAGTTACTTTTTAGGGAGTAACACAATATTTTCAAAAGTAACTTTCCCCAACACTGCAGGAGAATACATTTTAAATATCTGGGGCGTTTTTTGTCACTTTCAATGAAAACGCCTTTCCATTATCATTCAAGTGCGATTGTCTAGTGGCAGTTTCACAGAACTTTCAGATTGGTCGTGAAGCAGCAGTGACCCTTCACTTCTTCACCATGGCATAATGAATGAGTCATTAATGTATGACTGTATACACACAAAACAAATCATCATCGCTATATCTGAAAGAAAAGCATGGTGCATTTTCTAGGACTGATCAATGTGAATTATTGTATACAGACAAAAAGACCTACATTAGTTTATCGCAAAGAAATTGTCTGTTACAGTATATCTGATGAACTCAGATATAATGACTCAATCATTGGCTAAAGAACAGATGAACATGATTGCTTCCTGTGTGACTAACTGTTTGTCTAACACCTCCGAGTCGCACACCGGTCGCTCGAACCCACAGAAGAAGTTGTGTCGGAGAGAGCTCAGCTGTTAGATAACATACCTCAAAAGAGGGTTGTGCAGCCAAACTGGGTCCAGTCCCTGGATTAGAACCCACAACCTTCCACTCACCAGCAGCCCAATGAGAGAGCGGGACAGAGGGAGGGAGAGTCAGAGAGACGGTCGGGGAGAGAGGGAGGGAACGAGGGAGCGGAGGAGTGCTCACTCTCTTTTGTGACTGTGAACAGGACAGGGCGGTGGAGAAAGACGGGGAGAGAGAGGGCGACAGGGGCAGAGGTGCGAACGGGAGCGAGAGGGAGAGGGAGGGAGACAGGGAACGGGGACGGAACGGTGGGGTACTCACGGATTGTCGGAAGGGTTGTGGGGGGGCAGTGGGTGGGATCTCCATGCTTGGCTGCTTCCCGGTTGCGATGCTCTTCCGCCGGAGCCGAGCGTTTTCTGAAAGAGAGAGCGATAAAAGTATCAGAACCAACACTGGCTAATGTAACTAAAGGCTGGAATACACTACACCACTTTTGCACAGATTTTTGCCCCGATAAGCCGTCTGGATGTGCCAATGCTAGTTGTCAAAAGTCAGAGCCAGTCTGCAGGTTTTGAGAGTCGGAGCTGACAGATTTCACAGAAAATCACGTAGTGTATGAAGGGCACAGACTCTGATTTTTTAGCTTCAGATTGTGATTTCAACCAGTCATCAAACATTAGGGCTGGGACAATAAATTGTAGAATCACGAACTGAGAAATCATTCTGGATCGATTCTGAGATTTTCCAAATCCATCGCGATTCTCTCTCGAATCGATTCTGAGCTTAGTCTTTAACAGCAGATGGCACTGCACCCTTTAGAAACAGCTGTACTCCGCTTCTTTCCAATTCCTTACACACACCACTTAAGCCTTCTATAAAATTAAAAGGGTGTTTGCAGTGGGCTGTTTGCATCTCGATTCATAAAAGAATTCTGAGGTGCAAGTACATAGCCGAATGCACGAGCGCTCTTCTTCATGAGCATTTGAGTGTGCAGATAAAAACAAGCCTAGAGCGCCATCTGCTGTTAAAAACTAAGCTCAGAATCGATTCATGAATCGAGATGAATCGATTAACGCAGCCCTATCAAACATGTTTGATATTTTGAGCCAATTTTAGAACAGAAATCGAATACTTCCCAACTATATAGTATGCAAAAAACAGTATTCCAAAAGAGCAGTATGTCCGAATACACAGTATTCAAAAAACAGAAGGCGAAAAGTCCCCGGATGACGTACTACTTCCACTGAGATTCTGAAGTGCAAATTTTACTATCCCATGAGGCCATGGGAAGGGGATTTACGAATGACAGTAAAGCGGCGCAACTGATGCTGGTAGGTCATGTGACAGTAACAACATGGTCGATGTAGTACCTCCTAATTTCATTCATACTACACACATTCATACTATATATAACATACTTTTTTAACGGTTGCAAAGTAAATTCAAATTCAAATGTAGTTTTGAAATAAAGCTGAAATAAAATAAAATATAAATATTGGACTTCAACTTAAAAGAGCTGAAATGAAAATTAGAAATGTTGCCTTGCCAACTAACTGAAATTAAAAAAAAGTTTAAATTTGAAGTACTAAAATGACTGAAACTAAAACTGAAATAAAATAAAGGTAAACAGAAATATAAAAAAAACTATCACACAATAATGAAAATTAATAATTAATTTGACTGAATATAAACAAATTTCTAAATGAATAATTATTTTGTCCCACTTTTAAAAGCTAAAAGAAATCATATTTTTGATTTTACATAAGAATTGTCATTATGTTGACACTATTTGCTTTATACTTTCAGATGTGATTTAAATTAATCATGGGTGATAAATGTACCCATGAATGTACCTATTGCTACAAATGCATGGGTAATTGAAGATGCTCTGTCTATGCTAGTAGGTATCAGTGTGAAATCCAAGACCACCCTTACATCACCGGCAAAACCAGCTTAGAGACAAAAAATGATCGTCAAATGCAAGTAAAAATTGGCTGAGTTTATTGCCAGTTTGCAATATGCAAATGCATATTAGATCACAATTTAAAGCCAAAAGACTGACACTCACTGTCAGTTACATCTGAATCACAACTTTTAAACAACTTTTTAATGAAAAATGTATCATGGAAAGACATATTTATAATGTTCATCACATTAAACCACCAAAACAACAATATGTGCAATAAAATCAATGTGGCTTTTCTTTACGTTGTTGTGCCAGGTTGCATTTCACTGAGAGACAGAGTCTGGCTCATCTCGTATATGATGCTGCGAGTGACACTATGGCTCTGTCCCAAAACCAAGTGGACTGCCAATGTAGGCAGCATTCCCAATGCAAAGGCTGTTCCAAAAGGTAAGATACCTTCTTTTAGCTGTTGTGGTGAAGACAATCGCATAGTGCATCTTAACAAGAATAATTCCATTTAAAATGGTCCAATTAAGCAAAGGAAATGTCAATAACTATAAACATAATTAATTTAATTACAACAAATATCATTAATGCAATCCATTTTAGAATATGTATTGATTATTTATATATGTATGTACAGAATTGTTGTGCATTTTACTACTCCGAATCACTTACAGTATGAGTTTCAATTTAGAACAGAGCCATTGATCTGTGGCCAAGAAATTTGCAAGGAAAATAGCTAAAAATTTTTATACTATTCTAAGCCCAATCATTTATTTTACGTCAGCTGTCATGCAGGTGTTGTGCAGTAGGTGTCGGTATATATGAGGGCTCCCTGGAACTTCTGTTACTGTTGGGCCCTATGTGAATATGAAGGCCCCAAAACATTTTATAGAACTATTGTCCCATCCCCATTTACTTGAATCACTCTTTGTGCTTCTTTTGTGTGTGTGTGTGTGTGTGTGTGTGTATAAGTAATTGGAAAAATAACTATTTATTATTACAGTATAACTGCCCATTTTCCATAAGCTGAAGTGAGACAAAAAATTTTGAGCAAAGTCTGGCCCCAGGGACTTTGCAAGTCGTAATCCATCCCTGGTCTTCACTGCATAATTTAGATTAAAATATAGATTTTATTATTATTATTATTATTTTAGAGCTACAAAAGTTATTTAATTTAGAGCAGTGAGTGATTTTCTTTTTCTTTTTTTCTTTGATTATAATTAATGGCAGACTGTAGCAGGTTTTTTAGGCTGCTGTCACTTTAACCCTCTGGAGTCTGAGGCTGATTTGGGGCTTGGAGAAGTTTTGGCATGCCCTGACATTTGTGCTTTTTTCAGTTGTTCATAAACATATAAATGACAAAAGTGTCATTACACTGTATTCAGCACAAACTAGGCTACAATAATATGTACGTACATGTTTGTATTTTTGAAGGAATAATGTTTATGCGTGGTTATTGAAAAAACTTAAGTCACTGAAATAAGGCCAAAAAAAGTATATTAAATCTGTGTTCACAAGACTTTTGGGTATTGGAGGTTGTAGACTAGAGTTCAGTCAGGTAGGCTGTGAAAAAAACCCTCTGTAATAATGTCTCAGCTCATCATAAACAGCAATACTGTGAAATATTATTACAATTTAAAATAATGGTATTCTATTATATTCTTTAAAATATAATGTATTTCTGTGATGCAAAGTGTCTGAACAATTATGTTACCTCTATGGCATTTCATATAGGCTTTTAGCTTAAAAGCATGCACATTTGGAGAAATATTGATGGATTCTTATATATTTATGTCAATTTTCTATACTGAGAAGTAATATTTATTGTCATCACTATGAGTGCTGGATACTGTGTTTTTAATTCATACTTGCAGCCGGAGGGCGCTCTCTGTGCACATTTAGTCCACAAATTATTCTAAAGAAGAAGAGGACATTTCAGGAATGGTGTTTTTAATTCATACTTGCAGCCGGAGGGCGCTCTCTGTACACCTTTAGGCCACAAATTCATATAAAGAAGAAAAGGAACTAGGAACTAACGGCATGTCTTCTAGAGATCGCTAACCATTGCTTTAACATCCAAATAAACACTTTTCAAGACAATAAATACACGATTGAGACGATGAATGCATGTATTGCCTCTGAATTTGCCTCTGAATAGCGCTGGCTCCGTGGGCGTGGCCGCATTAGCAGATAATGAGCTGAATCACAGACTTCTGACATGGCTCTCTTTTCATACAGATTACATAAACACAGAATGTTTGTTTTCGATTTGACTTGCATGATTTAAAACCTGACATTTCAACGTTTCTTTAGACGTAAGTGTCATTTTTTTTGTCATTAGTATGCATAAGTTACAGTTCATTTTCTGAGAACTATCAGATTGGACTTCGTTCAGAGGGAGAGGAGAGATCACGCATCATGTTAGTTTTCTTTATTTTACAAAAAGCACAACATTGTGTTTTACTCTGAGTGTACACAAATAAAAGAAGACATTCTATAGTTTCAATTGATATATTACTTATGTCTCTATGACAAGAAATGACGGAGTATTTTAAGTCTGATTTGCTGCAATGTGAAAAAAATCCTGCAAAACGCGCCGGCGCGTTTTCGGACCTCAGGGAGTTAAGACCCACCGCACATGACAAGGATCTGCATCCTATTTTCTCACAAATATTTATATTCATTTAAGACTTTATTTAACTTATTTAAGATGGTATTTTGAATCAACAAAATAGGCATTTTGGCATAATTTTGTGTTTTTGTCCATTCAAGCTCGAAAGAAAACTCAGTGTGGATAATGCTACCTATTAGATTGTGCTACCAACACTATATATGCATTGTTTTAAAGTCCCCCTGTAGTCAATAATTTTATCCCTTAAAACTCATCTTTGATCACCAAAATGACATTTTTTTTCCTGTGAACAAAAATTTCTTCATGCCTTAAAATAGCTTGGCTCTAACTCTACACCCTTGCTTCATTTAGTATACGTGGATCTATGAATATGCTAATTAGCCCCGCCTCCACTCAATCCACTCAAGCTCAGAGATCCACTTGGACAACTTACTGAGGTAAACGCTGCACAAAGGTATCACTCTTTACAACGTCGGACACATAACGATAATTGATATTATTAGCCTTTAGCTTGACTACATTATTAAACAGCTAATAATGTGTTGCTAATGATACCGTGTACCATGTTCCCGCTCGCCATCTCAGAGTCAGACAGCTGCCTTCTAAAAAATCAGCATCCTTAGAAATGCTTTGAACAACTCAGAACGTCAGTGGAGAAAGGCATATAGTTCATTATAACATCGCAACATACATCATACACAAAATTCACATAAATCTACCCAATTTTTCATATCAACAGAAAAATATACCGGGATAACCTGACTTCTCTTGAGACTCCCCTGCTTCAGAGTGGTCATAGTTAATGATATGCTAACACTGTAAACCCGAATAAGTTGGGCTAAATCAAAAAATTTGAGGTAATTATTTACATCAAATTTTTTGAGTTATGACGTTCCCAATTTTAAGTAAGCAGAACTATCAAGTTTTGAGTTTGTACTCATGCATGATAATTGCTCCTAACTTGAAGTACTGAGTTAGCTAACTCATACACTTAGATAGCAATTAACATAAAATATTTAGTTACATTTTTATTTTGAGGTCTTCCAAATCAAATGAGTTAATTTACTTCACTGTAAACCCTAATAAGAAAATTTAAAAAATGATAACTTACTAATTTGCTAACATGTTAACAATAGCATGGTATAGCACTTGAACATGGAACTTACCTGCTCTCAAACCAAGCCGCATCCACCACTTGTCACCATGATGGTAACTCTCCAAAAACCCACATTAACAGAAACTCTTCTAAATTAGCATAACAAAACATTAATCACTACTAAATCTCCCTTATCCATTAATTTTGCACAAAAAAAAAAAAAAAAAAAACATTATATAATACTTAATTTTAGCATTTACTCTCCCTTTCGAGTGCCATGGGCAAAGCATGCTGGGAAATAGAAATCCCAGCCCAGTTTCAGTTAAGCTTAAGTTAGTCTAAATTAAATGAAATGAGTTCATACAAAAAAAAAAATGAAAACAGTTCAGTTTACTTAAAATATATCAGTTCTGTGAACTCAAAAGAAAAAGAAAGTTCTAAATACTCATAACAGTTAATTTAACTGAACTTGAATTTGTTAAATTTAAGTTTGTCCTACTCAAAACAATTAAGTATTTTGAGCGTCAGGGTTTACAGTGAAAGCCCCCTGGCACGTTGACGTGATTGGTTACAAGGTAGTTTGTGACGTCAGAAACACGTGTGATTTCAAACCGCGTTTTTGAGACTGTCTTTGGTTCACTGCAGAAAATACTCAGCAATGATGTTGATTGATGAATTTGCAAATGGTTTATCTTAAAACATATTAAAAACACCACATAGACATATAAACAACAAAAAAACTAAAACTTGATTTTCACCACAGGGGGGCAGATGTTAATAAAGCCTCAAACCACATGAATATGAAGCTGGTAGCACAAGCGGCTTTCTGTGTGCACAAGTTGTGTGTGTCATTATAAACGCCTGTCAGTTTTAATGAATTTTAATGCATCCTTGCTGAATAAAAGTATTAATTTCTTTCCAACAAAAATAAAAAATAACGAACAGTACAATTTCATGGCAGCAAGCAATATTTTTGGCCAGTAGATTTTCTTAAATCAACTGCTATTGGCAGACGTGGTAAAAGTTAATTTTAGATCGAAGCAGAAAAAAGAAAACGGCAAAACAATGAGATATAAAACAGTCTAACTGCAGGCACAAGAGACAGACACTTGCAAACAAAGTGCTTATTGACTGCCGTCCTTGAGTGAGTAGCGGATACAGAAGCGCAGTCATTGGCAGAGCTGTAGACACGACTATTGCTCAGGATCGTGAAGTCATTAAAATAAGACCAACAGAAACAAATGAATGGGCGGCTTAATGAACGCAGAGGTGCTGGGACTGAAAGAAGCAGTCCTCCACCATCAAACCATCAGTCTCTCCTGCTCGATGCTGTGATAACCCTCCCATAAATCGGAGTGTAAATACCCACTGTCTCTCCAGCCAATGCAATCTGTCTCTCTCTCTCAATCTCTGAAGCTCACAGCTCACACACTAACACAGCCATACAGTTCTCTCGCCTTGCACCCACGCAACTCTTTTACATAAATCAAACAGTGTATTTATCCATCTCTCTGCCTCTCTCTTTTTTTATGAGAGCATTTTCCTTCTCCTCACCTCTCACATCCTTTCCCATTCTATTCTCTGCACTTTCAATCTCATCGGTTTTTCGGTCTCTTTGCAATCCTGAACGTCAGATCCTGACCTAAAATCTCAAAATCGCTCCTCCTGATCTCTCTCCTGGTGCACAGCCTCAGCTGAGCTGATTGTGGAGTTCTTATTATGTAATATGTCCATTAAAGTCAAGTATATTTTACATATCGATCTATCTGAGGCCTCAGTTCTTGGTCATACTGTCTCTTGACTATGTTTGGCAAAATCCTGAACTGGTTCTTATTCAGAACCAGTTCTATTATTATTTTTTTAATCACAAATACTGGAACCGAATCATTTTCATGACTTTTGGCTACATTAACAGTTTTTTTTTTTTTTATTTTTTCTTTTTCATGCCAATGGGGATAGAAGACCATAAAGGAACACAGAAGCATCAGAGCTGTTGTCATGACAATCAGCAAGAATCTTCTTTTCTATTACTGAGAATAACCGATCAGCTTTCGAATGTATTTCTTGTTCAGTATAAGGATATAGGATCACTTCTGAACCGAACAGAACATAAATCAGAAAGACGTGTCTTATGCATTTATTTGATCAAAAATACAGTAAAACAACAATAATGTGAGATGTTACTACCATTTATTTTCTATTTTAATGTATTTTAAAATGTAATTTATTCCTGTGATGTCAAAGCTGAATTTTCAGCATCATTACGCCAGTCTTCAGTGTCACATGATCCTTCAGAAATCATTCTAATATGATGCTCAAGAAACATTTTGAAAACAGTTGTGCTGCTTAATATTATGTGGAAACTGCGATTTTTTCCTGGATTCTTTGATGAATAGAAAGTTCAAAAGAACAGCATTTGTTTGAAATAGAAATATTTTGTAACATTATTAATGTCTTTGCTGAAAAAAAAAGAAGTATTTTTGAAGTATTAAAAAAAAAAAATCTTACTAACCCCAAACTTTTTAACAGTAGACCAAATATACCCACACACAGACACAGATATAAATTTCTGATTATACTGTAAAGTTTGTTTAATCAACTTTTAGACATACACAAGCACTAAAACCTACAAAACTGCATAGTTTACTGGGTCTTTAAAGGGATAGTTATAAATTATCCTATGATTTACTCTCCCTCAAGCCGTCCTAGGTGTATATGACTATCTTCTTTCAGACGAACACAATCGGAGATATACTATTATAAGATATCCTGGCTCTTCCAAGCTTTATAATGACAATGAACGGCACTCCTGATTTTGAAGTCCAAAAAAGTGCATCCATCCAGCATAAAAGATAACCAGTGGGTTAATAAAGGCCTTCTGAAGCGAAGCAATGTGTTTTTGTAAGAAAACTAAAATGACTAGCTTCCGGCAGAATTACGCCAAAAGAGTAATTTCTGACCTCACGCATGATGTAAGGACAAACGCGGAACCACAGAGGAAACAAAACAACGGTCACAAATTAGAAACCAAAACAAGAATTTTTAAAGAGAAATATTGGAGGATTTCAATATATTGAGTTTGTATATTGAGCCCTATTTGTTTGAACCTCGAGGGGCATCTAAACTTATGGGTCCGTGTACTTTTGCGTCCATTCCTTTTTCGTTTTTTAACTACGTCAAGAAAAACTAAAAATTTAAATTAAAACTGAATGCATAAATTTAATGTGCACAAAATAAATATTGACTTCTTTTCAGATTTTTGTTTATTACGTTTTGCATCTTTATAAACCAAAATTAAAAATGGACAGATTAAAGTCGACTTTTGAGAGCCATGTCTCTGAAACATGATAATAATTGACTTGATTTCCACCCCATTCTCACTCCAGAGAACGCTATACTGGTGGCAAACGCGTCCGGCGAAGCGGAACATTCTAAGTGCTTAACGTGAAAAATGCTTAATGTGGCTTAATGTAGGTGAGCAAATTCACTACCCCTTATAAGCAGCCCACTATGAACACAATTAATAACACGTTAAAAACATTTTCCTAGAAAATAAAACACAGGTATGAAGAAAACGCTTAATGCATTAAGACATTGATATTAAATGACCAATAAAGATATGCAGACAAGCAGGTCAGGCCGAATAAGAAGACAACGCGCTTTCAACGTTCAGCGTTTTCCACTTATAGAAAACCATTATAAACACTTAACATAAAAATATACCGTTGTCTTAGCCTTAGATGCTGTTGATGACAAGAAAATGTGCAAGAAAATAGTTTTTCCCTGGTTGTTGTTTTAGTAGGATTAAGCCATGTAAAGCGTTAATGTCCAGCGACGCGGCCGTAACGCATTGCTTTCAATGAGAATTGAGAAATATTTCATGTCAAACCTCCACTGAGGCAAAGGGTATGGGAATTTTGTCTTCATGAAAATCACATATTGGGGTATAATTTTGTCATCATAACAAATGTTGGTAGATATTTTCAATTTGAACAGCATAGCATAGCTAAGTAAGTGACTCCTAATCCCAAACAATTTCTCAATATAAAACAATATAAAACACCTAACAGAGCCAGATGAAAAAGTCACAGTAATTTAGATGTCGTTTTGGCCTTTATTCATTTATACATTCAGGCTCTTGAAGCGAGTCATTCTATTGACACCAGAGGAAAAGGCACTAGAGGGCGCTAGAGGGATATTGGGGTGGGATATTGCTCCTCCAATATCACTATCGCTGGACGAAGCGGGACATAGGCTACTGGTTTGCCACCAGTATAGCATTCTCTTGGACGTGCGGCAGTATCAGACCCCTTGTAAGTGAGAATGGGGTGGAAACAAGCCAATTATTAGCCTATCATGTTTCAGAGACATGGCTCTCGAAAGTGTGGGAGAAACAACAATTTTACAAAAGAAAACTTGTAAATTGACATTTCTTCGACTTTAATCTGTCCTTTTTTAATTTTGGTTTATAAAGATGCAAAACGTAATAAACAAAAATCTCAAAAGAATTTGTGTTTTAATTTAAATTTTGGTATTCACCATAGCATTTAAAAATACAACAATGTTCGTTTTTTGTTTTTCTTGACGTGGTTAAAAAACGGAAAAGGAATGGATGCAAAAGTACACGGACCCTTACGCTATTCCTACATCCTACTTCGCATCAGGGGTTACTCTTGTGGCACAAGTCGACTTGCGTAAGTCATCTGCCGAAGGCTATTTAGTTTATAAAGTTTTAAATATGGATATTGTTCTTACAAAAAAACAAACAAACAAACAAAAAAGAACATCGCTTCACTCCAGAAGGCCTTTATTAACCCCCTGGAGCCGTATGGATTACTTTTATAATGCACTTTTTTGGACTGCAAAATCAGGAGCGCCATCATTTTCACTACCATTGTAAAGCTTGGAAGAGGCAGGATATTTTTAAATATCTCTCTGATTGTGTTTGTCTGAAACAAGATAGTCATATACACCTAGGATGGCTTTAGAGTGAGTAAATTAAGGGATAATTTTCATTTTTAGGTAAACTATCCCTTTAACATAGGGGTGGGGAACGTTGATCCTGGAGAGCCATTGTCCTGCAGGGTTTAGCTCCAAAACACTCACCTGCCTGTAACTTCAGCAATCCTAAAGACCTTGATTAGCTTCAGGTGTGTTTAATTCAGGTTGGAGCTAAACTATGCAGGACAATGGCTCTCCAGGATCAACGTTCCCCACCCCTGCTTTAACACATCACACCCACACTGCATGAAAGAGGCTTTTTGTTGAAAAGGGTTGTGCTGGTTAATATTTTTTTGAAAACGGATGCATTTTTTTTTTCAGGATCCTCTGATGAATAAAACGTTAGAAAGAACAGCATTGGTTTTAAATATAAATCTTTTTATAAAACATTATACATGTCTTTACTGTCACTTTTGATCAATTGAATGCATTTTTGACGATTTTCTTAAAAAAAAAAAAAAAAAAAAATAGTGTCCCCAAACTTTTGAATGGTTACATATATGAATATATTAGTCATTCAGTACCATGGTATAGTATGGTACCATCACAGTACTGTTCTGTAAGGATATAAAACGATCGATGCAATACTGTGACTGAGTGCAATACATCAGAGCAAGACAATTATAACAAATGATTCAGCAAATACATTCAGTTAATAGCAAATCAATTTCCAGTTTTTAATATGAATCATCACATGGTACGAAAATAAACTATAACTCACTTTAATGTGTCTGGGACGGAGAGAGCATTAAAAACACAAATTAATGTGCACCCTTATAAACGCCCTTCAAGAACCACAGAACTTAATGTACTGAACCTGATCGCAGGCCAGAGGTCAACATTCCTTTTAATTATGCCAAACTGAAAGCCAAAGTAAATCGGGCTCGATACGTCCATTTATTTCAATTTCTCCCTCTGTCCTTTTTGATCCAAATCCAGGCTCTTTATTTGGTTGCCATGGCAACATTTTCTAGTACCTTACATTTGACTAACATGATGAAATGCTGAAGTGATGGAACACAGACTTACATGCATGTGAACATGTATGAACAATGTGGCAAGTTGCATTTCGATCAAGTTCAAACGGGCACCGTCTGTTATCAAACACAATGATCACTAAAATAAGCCTGTGTTCTGCATCTTGAGAATAAGAGGAGATATTTTCTATCACACAATAATGATGGAAGAGGGAAAAAGCTGGACTTTAATATTCCTCCCAACATAGGTGTGTACAAGTATGTGCCTGTGTGGGTGGGTGTGTGTGTGCGTGTGCACTTTTTATTCTCAATGTAAATCTGATGTCAAGCTGAAAGCCGGAGCTGAAGTGTGTGGGTGGAAACAGCTTCAAGCTTCAGTCCCTTTGAGAGAGACAGAACGGAAGAGAGAGAGAGAGAGAGACAGCGAGAGGAGGGGGAGCAAACATGATAAAAAGTGAAACTAATGAAAAAAAATAATGCTCAGCTTTTGATTGATACGCGTGGGGTTGCTAGTGGATCGATTTTTACACCTAAATAGGATTTGTAATGGTGCACGGGGCTTGAACAAAACAAAGAAGAAATGGAAACAATATTATTTAAAATGAAGCCTTATTGAGTATTGTTCGTAAAAGTGAAGTTTGTAATCTTTCTCCTATCCCAGCTCAACATGCATAGGCAATTATAAGTAGGTCTGAGCTGTAAATGTCACATGACTAATTCTATTAGGAATAGCTGTCAATGGAGATGGTGTACACTGTATAAAATAATTTTCATGATTTGTTATCACAACATTTTTTCTTTTGTCAAATCAACTTAATAATGATAATTAATGTGGTTCAGATAACATAATATTTTGAGTTTCTGTTGATTAAACCATTCGCCTTCATTGTGTTAACTCAAATTTTTAATTTCAATGAACTCAAAATTTTTAAGGCAACCAGGTAACTTACTTTTTTAAGTTAAACCAACAATTCTTTTTTGCAGTGTAGTTACAGTATCTACCAGGAGGAGGCTAAAGGAGCCAGTGTGATACAATAACACTGGCTCAACCAACGGTGCGAGTTTGGGGCGGAGTTATCCGTTTGTTTGACGAATGGGAGCGTTTGGGAAACCTGTGCTACAGATTATTTGTCCTCTATAGTAGCACAGAAATTACACACTTCAGCTTTATTAAAAAAGATTTCTGAGAAGATCTTTTAGTGAAGCTGCAAAAGAAAAAAGAAAGACATAAAATGATGCCTGCAAATCCTGGAGACAAATTACCAAAGGACTTCTGTGCAATGCTTTCTTTTATTGTCATTTTCAAGGACTTTTTCTACTGCAGCAGTGGGTGTTTTTATAGCTACCCAACACTTTTTTCATAAAAGCATCACAAAACAACCTTCTAAACAGTTCCACGGACTAGAAATACATTTTGAAGACTGAAATTTAGTAGATATGCATCAATCAAATGACTAGATCTATGCAGCATTACATATAGTCAAAATTAATAAAAAAATTGTAGTATATTTCAGGAGCACAAAAAGGATCAAGACTGATTCATGATGCAGTTCATTTGAAATGCAATTTTCTCATTTTTGCAAAAGCAATAACAATCACAAATCAGAACTAGTTTTTAAAGAACTAGTTACAGCGTGCATGTTTAAAGGAATAACGTCATTAATTACTCACCCTCATGTCGTTCCAAACCTGTAAGACTTTCATTCATCTTCAGAACACAAATGACAATCTTTTTAATAAAATGTGAGTGATTTCTGTCCTTCCATTGACTGCTACGCAACTACCAATTTGATGCTTCAAAAAGTTATAAAGAGATCGTAAAAGTTATCCATATGAATCAAGTAGTTCAGTCCAAATTTTCTGAAGAGACACTATCACTTTATCAGATTGAATTTAGACTTTTATTTACATATAAACATTCATCAACTCACACACCAGTTATGGTAAATGGAAGCTCAAGCATGTTCGCTTAACGTGCAAGAACCAATGAGGTTCATTCTCGTCTTACGCAGCACATTTGAGCTTCTACAAGAACCAATGAGGTTTGTTCTCGTGCATCAAGCAGGTTCGGTTGAGCTTCTGTTTATGTTCACTGAGCAAACTTTATATGTGAATAAAAGCCTACATTTAAAGGTGCCCTAGAACGTTCTTTCACAAGATGTAATATAAGTCTAAGGTGTCCCCTGAATGTGTCTGTGAAGTTTCAGCTCAAAATACCCCATAGACTTTTTTTAATTAATTTTTTTAACTGCCTATTTTGGGGCATCATTAAATATGCACGGATTCAGGCTGCGGCCCCTTTAAATCTCGCGCTCCCTGCTCCCCGAGCTCTCGACTATAAAACAGTGCATAAACAAAGTTCACACAGCTAATATAACCCTCAAATGGATCTTTACAAAGTGTTCGTCATGCATGCTGCATGCATGCATCGGATCATGTGAGTATAGTATTTATTTGGATGTTTACATTTGATTCTGAATGAGTTTGAGGCTATGTTCCATGGCTAAAGCTAACATTACACACTGTTGGAGAGATTTATAAAGAATGAAGTTGTGTTTATGCATTATACAGACTGCAAGTGTTTAAAAATGAAAATAGCGACGGCTCTTGTCTCCGTGAATACAGTGAGAAACGATGGTAACTTTAACCACATTTAACAGTACATTAGCAACATGCTAACGAAACATTTAGAAAGACAATTTACAAATATCACTAAAAATATCATGGATCATGTCAGTTATTATTGCTCCATCTGCCATTTTTCGCTATTTTCCTTGCTTGCTTAGCTAGTCTGATGATTCAGCTGTGCTGCTCCAGACGTTAATTCTGGCTGCCCTTGTGTAATGCCTTGAACATGGGCTGGCATATGCAAATATTGGGGGCGTACATATTAATGATCCCGACTGTTACATAACAGTCGGTGTTATGTTGAGATTCGCCTGTTCTTCTGAGGTCTTTTTAACAAATGAGATTTACATAAGGAGGAGGAAACAATGGAGTTTGAAACTCAATGTATGTCTTTTCCATGTACTGAACTCTTGTTATTCAACTATGCCAAGGTAAATTAAATTTTTGATTCTAGGGCACCTTTAATCTGTTCATCATATAAAGCGATCGAATCTCTTCAGAACATTTGGTCTAAACCACTGAATTCATTTGGATTAGTTTGACAATCTCTTTATGAACTTTTTGTAGTGTCAAAGTGGTAGTTATGTAGCTGTCTATGGACAGTACAGAAGTGGCTCAGATTTTATTAAAAATATCTTCATTTGTGCTCCGAGGATGAACTAAAGTCTTACGGGTTTGGAACGACTTGAAGGTGAGTAAATGATGACAGAATTTTAGTTTTTGGGTGAACTATTCCTTAAATTCATTCAAAAGACCAGTTAAAAGACATGGATCCTGTGTTTTCCCAGTTGTTAACAAAATGAGAGAACCAATTTAGATAGTGAATCAAATGACTGTAATGTGCATATTATTCCTACCTGCTGCAGAAATGCAACTGTAATGGGTGATACAATCCCTTATTCCTCCTTAATTATTCCCGTCTAGGATCCAGAAGTAATCTCAAGCCACCAAGAAAGACAAGTTTTCCAAATTGTTCTCATTCCAACTGTCATATTCCAGTCTCGGTTTCTTTTAAGTCACTTGCTTCTGTTTAACTTGAGAATGATTGCTTTCCCTTAGCAGGTCAAGTGTTCCTCTAAAGGTCAACAGAAGGGTGGATGCCCACACCATGTTTGGTTGTAATCATGTGTCTATATGCACTCTACTCTCAAATCTGGCATCAGTGACGTTTTAACTACTAAATAAATCCAGAAAAACTTCCATTCTTGCTTTCCCTAAGTAATCCTGTACGCATTAACGAACAACTCTGCATGTCATTTTCACTTACGAAGTTCAGCATTGCCATAATACTCATCTTTAAATGTAAATCTAACTAAAAACAGCCATTTATGCATTAACTTGAATTATTGCAATCAAATGTAAGCTAAATATAATAGTAATTTGCTTAGTTTAATACATGTATTTCACTAATACTATATTTAAGACTTCTATTTTTATATCTACCTAAGAATAGTAAGAATTCTTATGCAGTAAATTATTAAAAATTGAAATATTTACAATCAAGAATTTGCACTCTATATGTATAAAAGGATAAATCCCGAGTGTTAGAATTGTTGTGTCTCATTCCTCCACCTCATCTCAGTCACTCTCTCCAGCCCTGACAGCGGCTGTTCCTCAACAGAGCGCCAGATAGAGAGCTCCGGGTCCCAGCGACGCTCACCGGCGCCTTCACGCACGACCCTGAACTGACGAGCCGCTTCCCTTCTGCCTTTACTGCGGTTACCAACACCAGATCTGCGGCGAAACTCTCTCATGTTTTACTTTAGCTATATTTATAGGCGTCGTTTAGCGTTGCAATCGAGCTATCAATGTTTAAAACGCTCTATGCGAGAACTTTTCAGAGCATGCGTGCACATGACTAAGGCGTTTATTCTAAGCTTACACTTCCATAGACAGTATAACACTGGCATCTGATGCAAACTTGTGTGTGTGTATGTGTGTGATGGAGCCAGAATTCTCCGTAGCTCCGTGCCAGTGACACTGATGCGTAAATCCTCCGTGCGCACGAAGTTCAGACGTTTTTTCTTGCACAAAACCGACGCATTTAGCGATGAATCAAAGCTCGGATCATGAAGATTCAGATGAATGGGTCATTTGCATGAGGACTTCCAAAAGCAATTCCAAAACAACATCAGAAATCCTTTGCACGAGGAAAGGCTTGCTGTATTCCAGAATATGATTGCTTGTTTCCAGTCACACACTGAGGAATACCAGCAGCAAGGCGATGCATCCTTTCCTGCGGTTGTCCTTTTCTTTACTGCGCTCTCACTCACTCGAGGAGGCGAGAGGAGAGAAGAGGGGCTGAGCTGGACAGGGGGGTGGGGGAGAGATGGGATTTGATGGAGAGAACTTCATGTAAAAGCCTGGGGCAAACTCACTCTCTCTCTTTCTCTCTGTCTCTTTCACTCTCTCTCTCTATCTCACACACACACAGCTCTGATGAGTGTGTGTGTGTGTGTGGATGTGATGCTTGCAGGCAGCCGGTGAGTGGAGAGGCTTCTGTAGAGGCAGGTTATGTGGGAGGAATGTGTGTAATTACACAACTACACAAACTGAAGACAAATGACAATGTAGATTAAACTCGTACAGTACAGAGAGACGCTGCGAGCTGCATGTTAGCTTTCGCTGTATCTTTGCTATTAATTCTATTGTATAACTACTAGCATAGATTTTTTTACATTTGATTTACGCCACAAGGGGGTTATGCGTGGTTGCCAGGGCATTATGTGTTTGCTAATGTGTTCTGAGTGGGTTTCGGTGTGATGCTATGCGGTTGCTAGGGTGTTCTGACTGGTTGCTAGGAGGTTCCTTACTGGTCAAAAGAGCACAGCCTCAAGTTTCTATGATATTCTGGCAGTCTGATCGCTTAAAGGGTGATATTACAGCAATCATTAAAGAGATAGTTCACCCCCCAAAAAAAAGAAATTTCTGTCATCACTAACCAGCAAGTGAACATTTTGTCCTTAAAGTTGATGTGTTAGAAGCAGGAAAAATGGGTAAGCGTAAGGATTTGAGCGAGTTTGACAAGGGCCAAATTGTGATGGTTTGAAGACTGGGTCAGAGCATCTCCAAAACTGCAGCTCTTGTGGAGAGTTCCCGGTCTGCAGTGGTCAGTATCTATCAAAAGCGGTCCAAGGAAGGAACAGTGGTGAACCGTCGACAGGGTCATGGGCGGCCAAGGCTCATTGATGCACATGGGAAGCGAAGGCTGGCCCGTGTGGTCTGATCCAACAGATGAGCTACTGTAGCTCAAATTGCTCAAGAAGTTAATGCTGGTTCTGACAGAAAGGTGTCAGAATACACAGTGCATAAGTTTGTTGTGTATGGGGCTGCATAGCCGCAGACCAATCAGGGTGCCCATGCTGAGCCCTGTCTACCGCTGAAAGCACCAACAGTGAGCACGTGAGCATCAGAACTGGACCACGGAGCAATGGAAGAAGGTGGCCTGGTCTGATGAATCACATTTTATTTAACATCACATGGATGGTCGGGAACACATGGCACCAGGATGCACTATAAGAAGGCAAGCCGGCGGAGGCAGTGTGATTCTTTGGGCAATGTTCTGCTGGGAAACCTTGGGTACTTTTGTCACGGTTCGCAGATGCATTGTTTCCTTTCTGTCGCGTGTTCTGTGTTGTGACAGCAGTGGGCGTGTATGTGTGTGTGTGTGTGTGTGTCCAGGCCACGTGGCTCATCAGTGGAACCAGCTGCAAGTCATCACCTCACCAGCTGCTGCTCATTCTCTTACCCCTTATAAGCTCACCTCATTCTCTTCTTCCCCGTCAGATCGTTGTTTGGTGTACTGTGCTGTGTTGTTCCGTCCTGTTCCTGCCCGGAGTTCTAGTCGTGTCTTCACCTGTTCCAGTTCGGTGTTCTTCGTGTTCTCGTTCTATGTCTGGACCTTGGATTACTTCACCAGCACTTCTCATCACAGCCACGAATCACCAGCCGACCATCTCAATCCCTGCGTCACCAGAGGCCCGCCTATTAAGTGACTGTGTGCAATTCTGTCTTCCACTTAATAAACCAGTTAACTCGCATTTGCTTCCTGTGATCAATCATGACAACTTTGACACGTACCACTTACCTAAGCATTGTTGCAGACCGTGTACACCCTTTCATGGAAACGGTATTCCCTGTTGGCTGTGGCCTCCTTCAGCAGGATAATGCGTCCTGACACAAAGCAAAAATGGTTCAGGAATGGTTTGAGGAGCACAACAACAAGTTTGAGGTGTTGACTTGGCCTCCAAATTCCCCAGATCTCAATCCAATCGAACATCTGTGGGATGTGCTGAACAAACGAGTCCGATCCATGGAGGCTCCACCTCGCAACATACAGGACTTAAGGGATCTGCTGATAATATCTTGGTGCCAGATACCACAGCACAACTTCAGGGGTCTAGTGGAGTCCATGCCTCGACGGGTTAGGACTGTTTTGGCAGCAACAGGGAGACCAACACAATATTAGGAAGGTGGTCATAATGTTATGCCTGATCGGTGTATATACACTTCTCAAAAAAAAGAAGTGTGTTACATTGGTGCCGAAACCCGGGAGGAAGGAGGGACATGCTGTCGGAGAGCCCTCGCTGCTGAGGGGGATCGCGGTGCTGCGGAGTTCGGGCAGCGCGGGAGTGAAGACCGCAAGAGGCTGCCCGAGGCGGTGGTACTGGAGCCTTGTGAAAGGTGGGACGGAGACCCAGATGCCGTGCTCCTGGGACGAGGTGCTGTGGCTGCCGTCCTGGAGGGAGCGGAGGAGTTCCGTCGTCCGCCGTGGGCCGGAGCCTGCTACCATCCACCATGAAGGGGAGGAGCAGGGGACGGCGGACTCGCTGCCGTCTGCCCTCAACCGGAGGAGCCATCACCGGCCGCCAGAAGGCGGTCGAGGATCCGGCCGTCCACTGAGCGTCCAGTGCCATCGCATGGCACCGCGAGGAAGAGCCTCTCGGCAGGCTGAGGACCGAGCAGCAGTGTGTCTGGGAGTGTGTTTTCTCTTTTTCCTCTCTCCCCTCTCTCGTCCTGTCACTCCCCTCTCTCGTCCTGTCACTCCCCTTGCTTCCATCTCCTTTCTCTCGTCTAGTCTGTCCTTACCCCCAGGTGCTGCGGCCGCCGAGACAGGCCCGGGAGGGAGTAAGCGCAGACGCGGGAGTACCCCCCGGCCTGCGAGGGGAGATGGGGGTATGTGACGAGCAGGGCGGGCGAGAGCCGTGAGGGAACGGCGCGAGGCCGGTGACGCAAGTGATAACGAGCATCACCTGGGAGGCGCGCCGACCTTGAGTCTCTCACGGAGGAGCTCCGGGAGCATAAAAGGAGGAGCGGCGACAGTGAAGGACGAGAGAGGACCAGGCCTGGACTTTATTTTATGTTTTATTATGTTTGTGTGGCCGGCAGATGTCCATGAGGGTCTGCCGGCATTACTTTCGTTTTGTTCTTTGTTTATTTTGGAATTAAAGTTGAATGTTGAATGTTCGCCGGTTCCCGCCTCGTACATACGAACTTACAATTAGTTTCAGCTGCTTTGGTGTTAATGAAATTAACAACAGCTGCACTAGATGGGCAACAATGAGATGACCCCCAAAACAATAATGGTTTTACAGGTGGAGGTCACTGACATTTTTTCCCTACTCATCTTTTCTGACTGTTTTTCAGTAGTTTTGCATTTGTCTAGGGTCAGTGTCGCATGAGGCGATACCTGGACCCTACAGAGGCTGCACAGGCAGTCCAACTCCTCCAGGATGGCACATCAATACATGCCATTGCCAGAAGGTTTGCTGTGCCTCCCAGCATAGTCTCAAGAGCATGGAGGAGATTCCAGGAGACAGGCAGTTCCTCTAGGAGAGCTGGACAGGGCCGTAGAAGATCCTTAACCCATCAGCAGGACCGGTATCTGCTCCTTTGTGCAAGGAGGAACACGATGAGCACTGCCAGAGCCCTACAAATTGACATTCAGCAGGCCACTGGTGTGAATGTCTCTGACTATACAATCAGAAACAGACTTCATGAAGGTGGCCTGAGGGCCCGACGTCCTCTAGTGGGCCCTGTGCTCACTGCCCGGCACTGTGAAGCTCGATTGGCATTTGCCATTGAACACCAGAATTGGCAGGTTCCCCACTGGCACCCTGTGCTTTTCACAGATGAGAGCAGGTTCACCCTGAGCACATGTGACATTATGTTTGGTCCATCCGACGCCGCCAGGTTGAACCTCAGACTGTCCAGGAGCTCAGTGATGCCCTGGTCAAGATCTGGGAGGAAATACCCTAGGACACCATCCGTCGTCTCATTAGGAGCATGCCCCGATGTTGTCAGGCATGCATACAAGCATGTGGGGGCCATACAAACTACTGAGTACCATTTTGAGTCGCTGCAATGAAATTTCAGCAAAATGGACTAGCCTGCTGCATAATTTTTTCACTTTGATTTTCGGGGTGTCTTTGAATTCAGTCCTCTGTAGGGTGATAATTTTCATTTCGACCAAATGATGTGGCATCCTTTCGTTCCTAACACATTACCCAGTCCATATAGATATCCAGCATGATATTTTTCCCCATTGAGATCTGATGTGTTTTCAAAGTGTTCCTTTAATTTTTTTGAGCAGTGTATATATATATATATATATATATATATATATATATATATATATATATATATATATATATATATATATATATATATATATATATATCCCATTCAAAAGTTTGGGGTTGCCATTTTTTATTATTATTTTTTAAATTTACTCAATTTATTTGGTCAAACATACAGTAAAAACAGAAATAGTGTGAAATATTGTTACAATTTAAAATAAGTTTCTATTTGAATATATTTTAAAATGTAATTTATACCTGTGATGCAAAGCTGAATTTTCAGTCTTCATTGTCACATGATCCTTCAGAAATGAATATCAATGTTGAAAACAGATGTGCTTCTTAATGTTTCTGTGGAAACTGTGATACATTGTTTCAGGGTTCAAAAAAAAGTATTAGAATATAAATCTTTTGTAATATTACAAATTTCCTGTGCAATTTTGAGCAATTTAATGCATCCTTGCTGAATAAAAGTATTAATTTCTTTCCAGAAAAAAATCTTACTGACCCCAAACTCTGGTGGTAGTGAATGGTAGAGTATATATAGTATAGTTTTTTACTTTTCTTTTAGAAGCTTGCTAGCACTAAAATACATAAGACTGCATTGTTAATGGGTTGTTTAACACATCACACCCACATTGCATCAAAAAGGCTTTTTGACGGATTTAATCAAGAACGGTCATTTTCAGACGAAGTGCTGTGTAAATGATCAGCTGTTATAGAGATGTGAGTTTCCATGACGACTGCGAGCCCAAACCCAGCCTGGAAGCCTGAGACAGCAAGCACTAAAGTTGAACCACTGAGACAAGGCCAAGCTGGACACATTTCCAGCGGAGAGGTGTCTTAATGCTCACAAAGACAGCTGACGCACACATCATACCACCTGATGATTGGACATCCACTTCAAGAATGGTGCGATTGATCCAGACCGCAAGGGAATGGACATGGCTAATGTATATCTTTCATTCAAGAGCCTGACCGTATGTACATTTAATTAAAAGAACACTATATGTGATCAAAGCCAATTTAAAATCCATCTGCCTGGTGCTGAGTTTTATGAAAACTTAGAAACCAAGATTCACAATCCAAAGATGCACTCTTCTTTCTCTCCCTCTTCTAATTCCTCCCCTCTCTCTTTCATTTTTCCTTTCTCTCTAGCAGTCTGTCTGCTCTATAATTATTTCCATGGTTACCATCAGCGATCTTAGGCTAAGCTCAATGTACAAATGTCTCTTTTCTCTTTCACATTTTCTTTCAGCTCCTCAATTTGCCTGACTGTGTTCGTTAGCATACAATTACTCCCTTCTGAGACGTTTCCTCTTTTAAAGAACCAGCCCATGCCCAAGAAAAATCAAGGAAGGCGATCTCACCAGTCTCTTCATTGTTTGCCTGAGACAGTGATGAGATTAAACAGAGAACAAACGGAGACTTTTGCTGAGTCTTTCTACTTTGGTATCTTGGCATACTTGAGCACAGATTGAGAGGTTGATTACTGGGGTCTTTTTCTAAAGAGAAAATTTTAAAAAGCTGGAGACAACAATAAGATTAAACAAAGAACAAGTGAAGACATCTGCTGTGATTGCCTGGTCTCTTCTAGAGTTTCAAAAGAGATCTCAACAATGTCTCAAACTGTGCTCCAATTCACCAGAATCTCAAAGTCTCTTATCAAACACCACAGATCTCAATAAGAACTCAACTATTTTGGTAACACTTTGGATTACGGAACACATATTCATTAACTAGGAGTTTTCCCTAAATAAACTCCTAATTACTGCTTATTGATAGTAAGTAGGGTAGTTGTTGTAGTGGTTAACAGTCGCGTGCTGTAAGTAAAAAAAACGTTCATTTTTTCAATAGGGAAATTGATTTTGAACTGTAACTTATAAACCTTTAAAGACAGACCTAATATTGTAAAATACAGAGATTTTTGATCTAAGTAAGATTAAAATAAAGGTCAAATATTAGTTTTACATCATTATACTCTTACTAAATGTCTCTAAATGTCTAATGTTTCTTGGATTTTAAGAAGAAATAAAGAAAATATTTGAGACCAAGTGGATTCATAACTGATGACTTAATTAAGTCTCCTGAGATTTGAAAGAGCAAATTCTGAGCAATACAAAAGTATTTTCAGTATTTCAAGTATTTCAAGTATTTTTTTTCTTTTGCATCAGGATTTGTACATGTAATGCAATCATGATGTTTATAATTACCATTGATTTTACAGGTTTGATGTGAGATCATTTCTTATATTGGTGGAATCCTGGTAACCAACAGTGAAGAGAGTGTAACAGAGAACTCAACATCACTACAGAATACAGAATGAATAATGGTTCCACCCACCTCCCACCGATTTACCACCTACTGGGATCAACACCAAACAGCAGCCGGGCAAGACTAACAAACACCGACACACATCAAACAAACACTTACAGCTTTGTGTGTCTCTCTTGCTGAGAATGAAAAATTACACCCAGAGGTTCAAATTGTATTGCTCATAGATTGCTCTTACATATCACAGGAAACTTAATGGAGTTCACAGTTATATTAAGTACCAACTTTGCATCAGTTGTTTCTCCTTAAAGGGACAGTACACCCAAAAATGAAAATTATATCATCATTCTGTAGTTGTTTGGACCTCATCATACTGTCATTTCACCCTCATGTTGTTCCAAACCTGTATGCCTTTCTTTCTCCTGCAGAACACATAAGAAGATATTTTGGAGCCTATTTACTTCCATTGTATGGACAAAAAACAAAACTAAACAAAAAACATTGAGACATTTTAAAATACACTTAATATTCAGTAATATCATTGATTTGATGATTTTTTATCAACACTGTTATTGAACTGAATTGAATCAACATTGAATTGACTTGAGCTGAATAACGACACTATTGTCTTCTGTAGAGCTGCTTCCCAGCTAACAAAAAGTTGTTCTAAGCAAGTTTTTATAAGTTATGAAAAGTTGACATAGTTGAAAAGGTACTTGTAGTCAGTAGAAAGTCTGTTGGGGGAGCATTAAAATAAGGAGGCGTGTCCTCATGCCTCAATAATAACAAAGTCCAACAGAGGTGGGCGGGAGGGGGCTTAGATGGGGGAAGCAGAGTAGGAACATGGGACAGGCAGGGTCAGGGCAGTGATAAAGATAGGAGGAGCCAGGGCAGAATCTCCAGCAGGAGGGCCAGGAGGATGCAGGCCCACGCCAGAGTCGAGGGAGGGAGGAGCCATGGTGGAGGCTTGGCAGCTGGAACCAAGTGTCCTGAGTGACTGAGACAAAGCTGGCAGTGAAGACCCAGGTGAATCCGTGGGACTGCAGGGACTGGGCGACGATGCAGGTTCTGGAGGGCAGGGTGGAGACAGCGCAACGAGCGTTCAAGGTGGAACTGGAGGGAAGGAGAAGCCCGACAGAGCCAAAAAGGTGGAGGGACGAGGCGCAGGTGAAGAAAAAGAAGTCTGTGGCGCAGGAAGAGTGACGACTGACCAAGGTGGAGCCAGACGGACAAGGAAACCCGGTGGTGCCAAAGGGGTGGAGGGACAAGGCGCAGGGGAGGGAACAGAAGTCCGTGGCACAGGAAGAGTGGCGACTGACCGTGGTGGAGCTGGAGGGATGAGGAAGCCCGGTGGAGCCAAAGGGGTGGAGGGACGAGGCGCAGGTGAATGAACAGAAGTCCGTTGCGCAGGCAGAGTGACAACTTACCAAGGTGGAGCCGGAGGGACGAGGAAGCCTGGTGGAGCCGAGGGGACAACAGTCCCAGGTGGAGTGGCAGGCAGAGAGGTCCTAGGTGGATAGGTGGAGCTACTGGGTTGAACATCATGGGCTGAGCCGGCGAATACTCTGACCGAGGCGAACTAATGATGACCAGAGATGGAGCCGAAGGGCTGAAGAGAGGTAGTGCAGGCAGGGCTGGAGGACTGGGCAGCGCAGGTGGGGGTGAACAGACAGGCTTAACAGGGTCACATGGGACAGGCATAAAATTCAGGAATGGATCTCTAGGCTGACACGGAACAGGCAGAGGAGGTGGGAGCGGGAGGCAGGGCATAAATTCAAATTCTAAAATTTCAGTACTGATAACAGAGACAGGCTTGGTGGAGGAAACAGAAATGGGCAGGATGCACTAGTCTATAAGTCTATAAGCAGCCGATGTCGAGGGAGTTGGGGTCCATGACATCCCCTTAAACTCCACCAGTAATCCCAGGGGTACAGGCGATGTTGCCGGCTCATGCACCTGGTCAGGCCTTTCTTCGGGCTCGGGTTCTGGGACTATCCTTGGCTCAGTTGTCTTTGTTAATGGTGCTGGTATCGTGGTGGGCTCTGGCTCCACATCTGTGGTGGGTTCAGGGTTCGGCGTTGCTGGGTTGGTGGCAGTGGCTGACACACAAATCTTCAACTCGCTCTTGCAGATCGTGAAGGGGGAACCATTTTGGAGGAGTACACACTTCACGTACTCCATAAAAGCCCCTAAAGGCTCGTTTCCGAGCAAGTGCGCTCTCATCTCCACGTTGAAGATTGTCCGGAAAAGCACACACAGGCAGTCGTCAACATAATGGACGCAATGGCAAAGGTCCAGAAATGCCTATGTGTGCCTCTCTAAGGGCTGGTTCACCTGTGGGAGGAGGTTTCTTTTTGCTGCGACTAGATCCATGTGAGGTCCATTATTCTGTCACGGTTAGGTTGATGGATCTAATCGTAGCAGCTTAACTTTATTTACAAGAACTCAGGAACAAACTCTTAGACATGGACTGAACAACCTTGCATAAGGCGACAACACTGGACAATGAACAGAACAAAACACAGGGCTTAAATGGACCAAACTAATTAATGAAAGGAACCACAGGTGTAACTGAATCAGTAACCAAGGCAACAAACATGGTAATTAACACAGGTGGAAAAACTAGAACAAAGGAATCATGCACCAAATATAGGAAAACTGAAAATAACACTCACATTACCATGCCATGTGACATCAGAATACCATGAATAATTAGTGAAATATTAACTTAAAATCGCAGGGGGTTCACTACAGTTCACAAGTTTTTTTTAATAAATTAATACTTTTATTCAGCAAGGATGCATTCAATTGATCAAAATTGTAATTGAGGACAAAATAATTCTATTTTAAATAAATGCTGTTTTTTTTAACTTTGAATTATCCATCAAAGAATTCTGAAAAAAAATCATTATGGTTTCCACAAAAATATTAAGCACAACTATTTTCAACATTGTTAATAATAAAAAATGTTTCTTGAGCACCAAATCATCATATTAGAATGATTTCTGAAGGATCACGTGACACTGAGCTCAAAACAATTGCCTACAAAGCAAGAGAAATCTCATTAAAAATAGAATCAACAAAAGTATCAACAAAATAGTTTTATGAACTAATTAAAGTCCGTAAGTTTTGCTTCTTTGTCGCCATCTCTTTTTGAAACCTGCAATTGCAGTTATTTGCAGTTATCTTTACGTGGGTTGTGCATCGGCACGGCTCCTTAGCGCGGATGAATCTAATGTTTTGAGAATAATGTGTGGCTGTCAGTGACCACACCGGTGGATACTTCAATTCGCAGACTGTAGTCTTGGAAGTATGACCAAAATAAGAATTTTCACCAGAAAATGTCATCTGAACAAGTAACAAATCTGCCACTTTTGTTCTGACCAACTGAGAAAAAAAGCATTACATTAAATTGTGCTACCAATGGTGATTAAATCTAACGATCGCTTAGCTCATATCACATCAAACCGTGCAAATTATTATTATTGTTATACTTTGTTCTCAAATTGTTAATGTTAACAACATCAGCACTGCGTTACCTGTAGATTTCAATTTCTGTACAGTCTAATCTCTAACGTTAATTTGTTTTAAAATGGTTTGTTTGCTTTAAAAAGCTTTAAAATTGACCAGTTTGAGATGAGGAGATATTACAGAGGTCCCGAAACCTGAAAAGCTACAGATTTAAGCAAAGTCTCAATTCTCCTATTTCTGTGCAAGAGAAACAATTAAGATATTAAAGAGAACTCTTTTTTTTTTCATTTTCCTTTCATATGTATATGTTTATTAGCATCAACAGCTCCTTCAAATGTGAAAGCTAACGTATAAAATCCAGAGCCCCTCAACCCCCCCAGACACACAGTTCATATGGAAACTACATTCATAGATCAAACATTATGTGTTCTTTCTTCCTCCACTCTGTCATGGTTGCGACACTAATGTAATCTCTTTCTCTGTGAAAAGGTGCATTGCTGGATTATGTAACAAGCCTTTTTCCCCCCCTGCTAATCAGACATGACTGCATTTGGTACTTATTTTGAATCCTAGAAAAACAAGCTCTGCAAAATGCCAAAGGGACAACATGCAACTAAACACCTCAACCAGCACAGGTTTTAAAGGCTACTTTTTTTGTGTGTCAGTTCAACCCTTGCATTCTCAGTCTTGAATCGAGATCCCTACTGATGCCATCGCTCCGAGGGAGAAGGAATCGGTTGCTTGCATGACCAAACTGAATTCCTGCGTGAATGTCTGGCCAATAAGAGACCAGATCTTGACCTTTGCTATGCCACACGGAGAGGACATTATTACTCCTGACATTTGCACACATTTCTTTGTGGTTTTTATGCCTGCGACTGTGACCGTCATTTGAAATCAGTTCGAGACAGACAAAATGATAATGAAGAAGATGACAGGCATTATGGCTGCTAAAATCTAACACAATCGACAACCAATTTGAGGCAACTGCTAGTGACAGGTATATTAAAAGAGAGGAACTCATCAATACCTCTGAAAAGTCCACTTTAGCCCTAGGTTGAAGTTCAATTATGGCCAATAACCAGATAAAAATTGTACATATTTAAGCTATATTAAACTTGCAGATATGCGAGTTGCGAGTGCCTTTGTTTAAAATCTTTTAAAAGCATAAGGAAAAACGAACCACCGCGCATCTTAGAGTAACACACAGTAGTGGTGTTACTGAATAAATCGGTGCTTTTAATTTGTTAATGAGTTCATGAATCACTCACAAAGACATTTAGGGCTTAATTCAGGATAATTGGGACATTTTTTTCCAGTCATCTCAATGGCAAAAAAAGTGTCCCAATTTACCTGAATTCACCCCTATACTTGTTTTTTCGGTAACAGTATAGGGAACATGTATTCACTACTAACTACATCTTTTGCCTCAATTAACTCCTAATTTACTGCTTAGTTTATTAATAGTTAGTAACATAGTTGTTAAGTCTAGGTATTGGGTAGGATTAAGGGATGTAGAATATGGTCATGCAGTTATTTAGTTTTTTTTTTTTTTTTTGGCGCACAAAAAGTATTCTCGTTGCTTCATGACATTAAGGTTGAACCACTGTAGTCACATGAACTGTTTTAAATATGTTTTTAGTAGCTTTCTGGGCATCTGAAAGTGTTAATTATCTTGCTGGCAATGCAGGCCTCACTGAGCCATCAGATTTTATCAGAAATATCTTAATTTGTGTTCTGAAGATGAACGAAGGTCTAACGGGTGTGGAACGACATGAGGCTGAGTAATTAATGACAGATTTTTCATTTTTGGGTGAACTAACCCTTTATATGTACTTTATAGGTACTAATAAACAACCAATATACTAGTAATATGCAAGCTAATAAGCAACTAGTTAAAAGTAATAAATGAACCCTGAAATAAAGTGTTACTGTTTTTTCCTAAATAAATCAGTGTTTTTGACCAAATCAGACGAATTAATGATTTCATAAACCACTCATAAAAGAATGTCTCTCAATCTGTTTTTGAATGAATCAGATGAGTGAATGATTTAATGAATCAATTGTTGTTTTAGACCTGAATGAATCAGTGTTTTTGAACAAATCAGATGAGTCGTTTATTAAATCAGTTCATCAATTATTCTGTTTTTGAATAAATTATTTAATGAATCACTCACAAAAAAACAAATCAATCATTTTAATGATTCTCCCCCTCATGTGTATCTCTCTCTACTTGTTTAATATAGCAACATGTTCAAAAAGCAAATACTTAACCACACGCTGTAATTTTTTTTGTCCCTTTTCTCTACATTTTTGTGAAAATGGACATTGTATTGTATTGTAGAATATACGTAATTCATTGTGTAAATGTTTCTCCTTCAAATAAATACAAATTAATCATTTTAAATGCTACAAGTGAATTTCGGCTTCACAACATTATAATGTACAGCATGAAAAAGGAATATATATTTAGAGATTTGCTAAAGATTACAACACTTTACAATAAGGGGTCGTCGGTTAACATTAGTTTAATGCATTAAATAACACGAACTAACAATGAGCAATATATTTTTGCAGCATTTATTTACCTTTGTTAATGTTAGTTAATAAAAGTGTTCATGTTAGTTCACAGTGCATTTTAACAGATACAACTTTTGATCTTAAAAATGTATTAGTAAATGTTGAGATTAACTAAGATTAATAAATGCTGAAGTAGTATTGTTCATTCTTAGTTCAAAGTGTTATTAAATTACTAGTGTTTTTAAAGATTTACTTTAAGAGTGCATTAAAAGATGACAAAATATGTACAGTGTAAAATGAGCATGCACAATTAAAAATAATCATATTGTTATATGAACAATACTCTCCAATATCGGCCGACAATCCTTAATTTTGATGAATTGTGCACAAAAAATGGGAGCATTCATATATGAAAGTAAACAGGGTCAACTTTGATTTCATGTTGACATTTAGCAAAAAAAGGTGACAAGCTGGAAGCAGGCTTTATGTGACAGCCGAGATAAGACAGGATAAACAGACCAGCAGAAAACTGGCGTCAGTGTGAGCGAGAGGAATGATGCTGAAATGAGGACGCACTTGAAGCGTGCACAGTGCCACCTGGATAGGCCCTGCGCCAAGACTGTTGTGTAAACTGGCATTGCCATGCATATGCACGTGTGCATGTACGTTTTGGGAACATTATCTTGCAGTTGTCTTCTACTTGCACACTTAACGATCACACATAAATGCACGCAACTGATGCAAAACAGAGACATCGTCGCTTAAACGCACACATGCACACACACAATTACTGTCACACGCATTAATCTGTTTTGGCATGTCGCTCGACACCCGCAGTGACAGAGTGTGAGAGCGATTCTCGTGCAGCCTTTTGCACAGTGATTCTGAAGAAAGGAGATATCAGCGGCAAGCTGTACCCTGACAGCCTTTCCATTCCCCACCCTCTCGGAAAGGATCTGCACTAGCGGGGCCGCAGTGCTGCGAGCACATCATCATTTAGAGCAGTAATGGCTCTAGTCTCCATGATGGAGGAAGGCAGCTGGAGAGACTGCAGGCTGCGGCCCAATTCACCTACTTATACTATGCACTAAAACTATGTACTTTTTGGTGATGTGAAAGTGCATCATTTTGAGTGTGCAGTACCCCTTTGGCACATATTTATATGTGTCCTGCCACCATAAACCAGTATTGTCCAAGATTCAAGCCCCCTGAAGGGGTTTGTTATGCCTGATTGGAAATGTTTGTCATGTCTTCCTGTTGTAGCTGATCATGTAAATACACTAAGGTTTTTCAAAAATATAATTAAGAAATTATTGATAAATTATTAATTGATACACCAATTCTCACTATTAACTAATTATTAACTACGACTTTTGTCTCAATAAACTAGTAAATTAGTAAGGTAGTTGTTAAGTTTAGGTGTTGATTTAGGGATGTAGAACATGGTCATGCAGAATAAGGCATTAATATGTACTTTATAAGTACTAATAAACAGCCAATATCCTAGTAATATGCATGCTAATAAGCAACTAGTTAATAATGAGAATTGGACCCTAAACTAAAGTGTTTTAAGTGCTTTAAATATTAATTAATAATAATGAACCCTGTAAAGACTACTTGGTATGAACTTGGTATGTGTCTTTTTGCTGTGAAATCTTTGCTGATTATTAATGTAAGAATAACTTTTATATTGTTAGTAATATTTCACGATGAACACTTAATGGACTGAAGCCACTTAGGGTTACTTGATTATCATATCATTTTTTTTTTTTTTTTTTTAGAAAAATCAAATTAAAATATTGGTACAAAATATGATACATCATGCTTTTGAGGAATGTTTATTTGTTCATCTCTCAATCATCATTGTATTCCATTGTATTATATGTTTTGCCTCCGACAATAAAAACTAGAGAGCTTTGATCATAAAACTAAGCATTTAAATATCATCTTACTAAGACATATTATTGGGAGATTAAGGGCCCTATTTTAATGATCTAAGTGCATGGTCAGGAGCACTTAGGGTGTGTCCGAAACCACTTTTGCTAGTTTAATGATGGAAAAAATGGTCGGTGCGCTAGGCGTATGGTCCAAAATGGTAGTCTCTTAATGAGTCATGGGTTTGTTTTGGCCATAACGTGCAATAAACCAATCAGAGTGTCATCTCCTAATTCCTTGAAAAGTCAGGCGCGCACCATGGGGATTGCTATTTACATGGCAGAATAGACACTCTCAACCTGACGAGTCAGTTTAAATACATTTTTAATATTTGGCATGTTTGTGTGCTGTTGCGTGTCCCTGTGGGTGTAACAAGCAGAGTGTACACATGTTTAAATAATGAAAAAAATAAAATAAAAAATACATCACCATTGACTTTAGACCAGGTTTTTGTTGGTCAATGGCGCAGTCCTTTTCAGTTGCCTCAAAATAGCAACACGCCAACAACGCACCTGAACACACCTCATTTTCAGACCAGCACACCCATGGACGAACAGATGGGCGCGAATGAATTTGCTATTTAAACAACGTGGGCGCTGGACGTGAAAATGAGAACTGCGATGGGCTGAAACTAGCAAAAAACACACTTGAGTTGTGCCTGGAGTCACATTGCACAGGGTTTATGATAGGGCACATAGAGTGACGACACGAGTAAGTGTTATGGTGCGTTCACACCAGACGCGAATAAAGCGTTAAGCACGAGTGATTTACATGTTAAGTCAATGCAAAGACGCGAATAGACATCCTGTGGCGCAATTCGCGTGAATGAGGCGGCGCGAATTGAGCGTTTCGGGCATTTGACGCGCGTAACGCGTGATTCGCGCGAAATGCGCAAGTTGAAAAATCTGAACTTCGTTAACCAATCAGGAGCTTGCTCTAGTAGTGACGTGACGTAGTGAGCTGAGGCAGAAATCCGAAACAACAATGGAGGACAAAATCATCGTCGCTGTACATCTTCATACTTTTATAGAAACTGGAATAAAAAGGATCTTGCTTGAAAGAAAGTGAGTGAGGAGGTCGGACAATCTGGTTAGTTGTAAAAAATGGTCTTTACTCAATTTGAGCTATATAAAAATACATATTGAGACTACAAGCTAGCTAAAGCCGACCAATTGAGCTTATTCGCTGTAATTTACAACTATTTCCCCGCTGACGAGTTGTGTTTATTCAGAGGAAGTGTGCAGAAAGAAGTGGAAGAGTCTGGGACACATAAAGGAGCGGGAGAGCCCCTCTCATGACGCAAATTCGTGTCTGTTGTAAAGTGAATTTCACACGTGAATGAAGCGAATGTCATGCGTGAATGAAGCAAGTAAACTCAAAATGTTCAAGCGTCCAACTACGCGCGAATAGCGCTATTTATTTGCGCAAGTCACGTCTGGTGTGAACGCACCATTACATCCACCAGCTGGAGTGCCCTTGATTTCCACCAGAGGGCACTGCTTCCATCTTGTTTATCTCACCATGGACTACTTTTCCCTCAACCCATTGTCTCATCATCTTGTTAACCCTGCCTATTTAAACCCTGTGTGTTCATTCTCTCATTGCGAAGTCTTGTATGTGTCACTACTGCATTTCTGAGCGTTATCCTGGTTCTTGGCTGTTATCTTTTGCTTGTCTCTCTGGATTTCCCTGTTTGCCTGTGTCTTGGACCTTGTTTTATGTTTGGACTGTTTGCCTGTGGTTTTGACCTTATGCCTGTTTATGGATTATGATTATGGATTACCCTCAATAAAGCTGCGCTTGAATCTTCAACCTAAATTCTCGGAGCAGTACATGACAGTAAGTAGTCTGCTATACATACTATTATGAAGATCTGACTGATTGCTCAGTTTAGGCCTCTGAATAAAATGTAGGTGTTTCTCCTCCTCGGTTGTGAGCTATTATCCCATATTACATGAGCCATAAAGTCCTGATGTATCAAATATGATACTGAACAAAAAACACATACAGTATGCAAATGTTTTTATTAGATTTTTACAAATATTTTTTTCTAAAGGTTCATTAAACAATTTGTTTTTTCTGACAATTATTTCAGTGTCTATTATATTATTTATTATAATTTATAATAAATAAATTATTTATTAAATTATTTCACTTTACAGGTTTAAAATTATTGTACTATATAACATTATTATATTAAATATATGTTGGCATTACTACATTCAATTAGATTTTTTTAATACTTTTTGTATGTATAATTATTTTGTAATTGTTGGTCTATGTACACATGAACTGAACTGGTATTTTAGGTGATGTCAACAAGCCTGCATGCTCACGTCCGTCGAAAAGTTTGACTAAGTGCCTGTACTGAGACCGCTGCTGTGTCCCAAATCACTCACTGATATAAATAAGAAATGTTAAAATGATATCACTTCCAATTCAGTCTTTCATTTATTCAGGTTAGGTTGAGTGCATTACATTGTAGGACACATTAACCACTACAGCATGCTCTATTGTATACTGCTTATTTTGATAAATGTAGTAGGTCATACAGGTATTTTATGCATAATGAAATGTGCAGTATGCATACTATAAGTTTCAGAAATACTAAGACTAGTAGGTTAGTATACTATTAAGTATACTTACTGCACAGTAGCTAAAATAATCGGTTTATAATCGGATTAATCAGATCGAAAATCCTTTAAAGGGGTAGTTCACCCAAAAATGAAAATTCTGTCATCATTTACTCAACCTCAAGTTGTTCAAAACCTGTATGAATTTCTTTGTTCTGCTGAACACAAAGGAAGATATTTGGAGGAATGTCTGTAACCAAGCAGATCTCGCTCTCCACTGACTACCATAGTAGGAAAAAAAATACTATTTGCAGATTATAAAACAGTATGCATGAGTAACAACATTCAGTGTATATGATTATTATATTTATTAAAGAGACTGTCCTCCAAAAAAACCCCGACCATATAGGTCATTTTTCAAGCACCTTATTACGACCTATATTTTACATTTTAAAGTCATGCGCCCTCTAGCTGGCGTAAAAATAATGACAGTGTCATGTTACATCTGTCGTCATGAAATGACGTATGACTGTCATTACCAATCAAAATGCGTGTTCATTTAAATGCAATGTGTGGAATTTTTACACCATTTCTCCTATTTCCATTTAGCAAAACTATTTTTTTTTTTAATTAACGACTACACCCACCCCACCCCTAAACCTAACCTTAGTGATTTATAGTGCATATACTCTGTATGAGCACATGTGTTCCCTGGGATCGAACCCACAATCGCATGATCACATGATTGCAAATTGTTATTGCAATGCTCTACCAATTGAGCTACACGAAACCTGAAATATGACGCAGATAAAAGGGAACAATGCATTAAAATGAAAGTGTTGTCGAAAGGGGCGCAACTTTAGTAAACGCTCCTATGGGTCGTATTTCAGGGAAGTGACAAACGACCTATATAATTGATTGCATGTTTTTCTTGGTGCTCTTTTTATGCTTGTATTAATTTTATAAATTATCCACTATTTATGGACCGCACTTTGGCCCATTTTTATGGTTTTATAAGCGCTTTACAAATAAAAATTGAGTTGAGTTGAGTGAGTATATGGTCGTATTGGTTGGAGAACATGTTGTTATTAAAATAATAAATGGATGCTTCTTTATTGGGACATTGTCCCTCCCTATCCCTAAAGTCCTCCCAAACACCTACCCCTACCCATTGAACACTTTATTCCCACTATTAAATACACATCAGCAAAAAACAAATTTCTACATTTCGAATGTTTTCTTAATTTTTATTTAAAATAAACACCTCTCTGAGCTGATTTGTGATGGGTAAAGGGAGAAGAATGTGTTTGCAAATTCGAACCAGGGTCAGTCATATTAAAAGATACTACCACTCGTCTTAAGCCCAAAGTATGGTTACATTTTTACGCGTACGCAAGGGTCAGCGTACAGTGTGCGTAAAAGCGAATTTCTTCATCAGAAGAGTATGCACATACTATATGCGCACCGTCAGATTTTTATAACCGTGCATACTCATACGCACAGGTCGCATAAGCGCATTTAATTGGTTTATCCACAAGGTGGAAACCATGCCCTGAATGCGTCGATTCACAAGGTAGTCAAAGAAAAACTGCATAAACAGAACAGACGGGAACGCATGAAAGCTACAGCAACAACAGAGCCCAACATAGATGAGAGATTTTGCAAAGAGTTTAGAAAGAACCCTCACTTGTACAACTCTAGCATGAAAGAATACAAAGATGTTTACATGGGTTGTAACTCGTGACGAGAGATTGTTCAAAACTGAGCATGCGTCGAACGCCTGTGTATGTGTACGAGTTGAATGAAGTATACTTTCCAAGGTTGTGCGTTCGACTATGCGTGTACACTACGTAAAAAAACGAAGTATACCCAGGGCTTTACTCTCCACACCACTGATTCTGTTATCAGCAGGATTTCTTTTGTAATTTTATCTGGCTTAATCAGACAATGGTAGGCGGAGTTGGCGTAAATAGAGTTGTGGAACTATGACGTCACTTTGTAGGCCAATCGGCAGTTAGCATCACGCTGGTTCCCTCGATAAAAACCCAATAGGATTTTCCCATAGGCTCTGTGTAAGCTCTGTGATCAACAAAAGTTTATGATACCTAAACGTTTTGTCCATCAAGATAATTTTCACAGATGAACACAACTTTAATTAATTTTTAAGCCTAAATGCAGTTCCCAGAAGCAAAAAGCTAAAGGTAGGCTATAAGTGAACTACACCACAGTCGCACAATTTCAACGTCACCAACACTAAGCTTCTGACAAGTCTTTCAGTCTTTATCTAAAAACATTTTCCATGAAAGTCTGAATTAGAACAGTTTGTAAGAGCACAGTTATATGCATAACTAGGTTGTAAAAGCGGACTGAGCTTACCTTTTCGGCGTGATGGCTTTAACCCTCAGGGGTCTGAGGATTTTTGACATGCCCTGACATTTGTGCTTTTTCAGTTGTTCATAAACATATTAATGGAAAAAGTGTCATTACACTGTATTCAGCACAAACTAGGCTACAATAATATGTGAGGAACATGTATGTACATGTTTGTGTTTTTGAAGGAATAACGTTTATGCGTGGTTATTGAAAAAACAAAAAACTTAAGTCACTGAAATAAAGCCAAAAAAAATATATTAAATCTTTGTTCACAAGACTTCTGGGTATTTGAGGTTGTAGACTAGAGTTTTTGCTTCAAAATGAGGTAAAAATTATGCTGCCTGCTTGTTCATATAAAACAATAGAGGGATTTAAATTTTCTAAAACATCTTTGGTCAAGAAACACAGTATGCGTGGAGGCGTGAATAATCATGAATAATGGGTGATTCTCACCTGAGAAGACAAAATAATCACATAATAATGACCTGAAATTACTTGCATAATAATGAGCTCTTTCAGTCAGGTAGGCTGTGAAAAAACCTGTGAGACATTGACCATGTCTCAAGCTCATGGTGTATATCAAACATACAGAAAAAACAGCAACACTGTGAAATATTATTACAATTTAAAATAATGGTATTCTATTATATACTTTAAAATATCATGTATTTCTGTGATGCAAAGTGTCTGAACAGTTATGTTACCTCTATGGCATTTCATATAGGCTTTTAGCTTAAAAGCATGCACATTTGGAGAAATATTGATGGATTCTCATATGTTTGTCAATTTTCTATACAGAGGAGTAATATTCAGGATTTATTGTCATTACTATGAGTGCTGGATACTCTGTTTTCAATTCATACTTGCAGCTGGAGGGCGCTCTGCCCCTTTTGTCCATAAATGCCTGAGCACTAAAGAAGAATAGGCAATCCAGGAACTAACCGAACTAACAGAGGCCAGAGATCGCTAACTATGGCTATTCAAAAAACTTTTCAAGACAATAAATACACGATTGAGACGATGTATGCATGTATTGCCTCTGAATTTGCCTCTGAATAGCACTCGCTCTGTGGGCATGGCCGCATTAGCGGATAATGAGCTGAATCACAGACTTCTGACATGGCTCTCTTTTCATACAGATTACATAAACACAGAATATTTGTTTTCGATTTGACTTTCACGATTTAAAACCTGACATTTCAACGTTTTTTTTAGACATAAGTCTAATTTTTTTGTGATTAGTATTCACTAAGTTACAGTTCATTTTCTGAGAACTATCAGATTGGACTTCGTTCAGAGGGAGAGGAGAGATCACGCATCATGTTTGTTTTCTTTATTTTACAAAAAGCACAACATTTTGTTTTTACTCTGAGTGTACACAAATAAAAGAAAATATTCCACAGATTAAAATGGTGTATAACTCTTAATTGTATGTGCAACATTGACAGAGTATTTTTAGTCTCTTTCACACTGGTTAGAAAAAAAACGCAGTGATCACGCCGGCGTGACCGCCGACCCCAGAGTGTTAATGTTGCCGATAGCCTCCGATTTAGACACTTGTTAGCAACCGTCATTTTCAAGACACGTAACAGCTTAAAAAAATCACGGGTAGGTTAATACAGATGTATTTTATGTTGTAGAATAAAACATGAAAATATTAACCACGGACCTTATTTCATCCTCTTAACCAAAGACGCATTCAAAAAACCCACTGGCTTTGGGACGATGGAACCGGAAGTGCTAAAATGCTAACTCGCTTCTGGTTTTTGGCCTATAAAAACGCGTCATAGTCCCACCTCTCTATAGCATCTGCCGACAAGGTGGGCTTTTTGCACTTGGTGACACGCCGATAAAGAACCTCTTAAACCTAGCAAAGTCTCTCATGGGCAATATGATGATGCTTGTCAGCAAGTTAAAATCAATGCACTGCATCAATTAAGTCATGACATCAAGCCGTCACAGACCACTGAGTGGATATTTTAAGAGATGCCCTTAAGCTCTATTAGCATAACAACCTTTAATTGAACACTGGTAACTATTAAAAAAAACAGACCACTTGATGAACTTCATTCCTCAATATGACGGTCATAAAACAGCAGCAGCCAATATGAGCCATCAGAAAAGTCATCAAGACGATTCAGCACTTCCTGCTCATGACAAATAGTGAATCTAAGAGACAAGTACGTCCTCTAAAAGTACAGCATCAGCCTTTAGACACACACACAGTCATTGTGGCTTTCTTATATATCTCATCATTACAAATTTAACAGACAAAGAAAACTGTGCAACTTGATTATCAAATGTAAATATTATTTGGAAGTTGCATTCAAAATCTGAAGGAGGATGCATGATGCATCTATGTGTGATCACTTTCTGATAATCTTACAATGCATCTACATTGTCATAAGCCACAAAATCAGTGTGATCATTCCTAGAAATCAATACCAGTCAGTCTTATTATTTTTTGTGGTAGATCTCTAGATACCAGTGCTTTGGCCTCTGGACACACAGGCACCATGATATGCCTGTTGCATATTTCATATGACAGAACATATGAGGCAACAGCACTGGAGTAGAACCGCAAAAACAACAGCTCTGAAAATGAATGAATTATTTCAGCCCATAGATTTGTATAATCAATATATGGTGCATCTGTAATCATTCAAATGTTGACTTACAGTTTACAGAAGAAGATGTGTCTGGAAAAGGAGCCAGACACACAGAAAGGTTTTTATATATAATATAAATGCAATTCAAAGAAGGTCTAAAATGTCCAAGGGGGAGCGTGCAAACAGAAAGGGAGTCTGGCGTCATCTTTGTGCCAGAGAAATGAAGGTCGGGCCGTGCACAGGGGCGTTAAATTCAGAGATGCAGAGCCAGGCGGTCATTATCTTAGCAGAAAATGTAGAACTGAAGAATTGTTCTGTTTGCCCCCAGTGGTGAACCATTGAAATTTCGAAACACTTATGATGTAACAAAGTCAATCAAACAATATGCACTGTAATACTGTATACATACTGTAATGCTTCATATTACAGTAGTCAACTTGCATTTTACATTATACAGTGAGTATACTTTATAGAGACATACTGTAACACACAATCACACACACACAAATAAATATCCTGTCCAGTCTCTTGCAATCAATATCCCACATAGGGTAATGTGTAAATTTGTACTGTTGAAAATTATATACAGTACAGTCCAAAAGTTTGGAACCACTAAGATTTTTAATGTTTTTAAAAGAAGTTTCGTCTGCTCACCAAGGCTGCATTTATTTAATTAAAAATACAGTAAAAACAGTAATATTGTGAAATATTATTACAATTTAAAATGACTGTTTTCTATTTGAATATATTTCACAAAGTAATTTATTCCTGTGATGGCAAAGCTGAATTTTCAGCATCATTACTCCAGTCTTCAGTGTCACATGATCCTTCAGAAATCATTCTAATATGCTGATCTGCTGCTCAAGAAACATTTAATGTGTACAATTGTACAAAATATTTGTGTACAATATTTTTTTCAGGATTATTTGATGAATAGAAAGTTCAAAAGAACAGTGTTTATCTGAAATCTAATCTTTTGTAACATTATAAATGTCTTTACTGCCACTTTTGATTGATTTAATGCATCCTTGCTGAATAAAAGTATTCATTTCTTTAATTTCTTTTCAAAAAAATAAAATAAAAATTCTTACTGACCCCAAACTTTTAAACGGTAGTGTATAATGCTACAGAAGCTTTGTATTTCAGATAAATGCTGTTCTTTTGAACTTTCTATTCATCAAGGAATCCTGAAAAAAAAGTACACAACTGTTTTCAACATTGAAAATAATCATAAATGTTTATTGAGCAGCAAATCAGCATATTAGAATGATTTCTGAAGGATCATGTGACACTGAAGACTGGAGTAACGATGCTGAAAATTCAGCTTTGCATCACAGGAATAAATTACTTTGTCAAATATATTTAAATAGTACACAGTTATTTTAAATTGTAATAATATTTCACAATATTACTGTTTTTTACTGTATTTTTAATTAAATAAATGTAGCCTTGGTGAGCAGACGAAACTTCTTTTAAAAACATTAAAAATCTTAGTGGTTCCAAACTTTTGGACTGTACTGTATGCCATACAGAACAAGTGCAGGCCTGTGCATTTTCAATCATGGTCATGAAAACCCTATAGCCACAGTTTACATCAGGAAATACTGACAGATTACACTGCTATATTGACAACATGGCTAAGCATTTTGACTATCTTGTCTGAGAACAATGACACAAGGACTTTTCATTCTGATGGCACTAACAATGCACTAAATGCTTATTTTGAGAGATGAACTAAGGATTTTGAGGTCATCCATTGTGTGCTGCTGTTTGTATGAATTGTTTTGAGAAATTCACTTATTGGTTTGCAAATGTTAAAGGATTAGTTCACTTCTGAATGAAAATTTCCTGATAATTCTCACCCCCATGTCATCCAAGATCTCCATGTCTTTCTTTCTTCAGTCGAAAAGAAATTAAGGTTTTTGAGGAAAACTTGCAGGATTCTTCTCCATATAGTGGATTTCACTGGGGTTCAACGGGTCGAAGGTCCAAATTACAGTTTCAGTGCAGCTTCAAAGGGCTCTATGCGAACCCAGACGAGGAATAAGGGTCTTAAGGGTCTGGGGAAACGATCGGCCATTTTCTAAAAAAAAATAAGAGTGTATATACTTTTAACCACAAATGCTCATCTTGCACTAGCTCTGCGATCCACACGCATGACGTAATCATGTTACGGTCATGCGTGACATAGGTGGAAATACCGATCCAGTCTCTACAAAGCGAACGTGCAAAGATTAAGCCAAACAGCCTTTACAAAAAAAGGTAAAACAACAATATCGGACGATTTTGAAGTTGGAGGAGAAAATTAGATGAAGTTTTTCGCCCTACCGCGGTACTTCCGCTTACGTCACATGTGGGCTTCCAAACGCAATGCGTAACGCATCGCAGAGCAGTGCAAGACAAGCATTTGTAGTTAAGAAGTATATAATTTTTTTTTTTTTTTTTTAAATGACTGATCATTTCACTAGATAAGACCCTTATTCCTCGTCTGGGATCATGTAGAGCCCTTTGAAGCTGCACTGAAACTGCAATTTGGACCTTCAACCCAGAGAACCCCACTTAAGTCCATTATAAGGAGAAAAATCCTGGAATGTTTTCCTCAAAAACCTTAATTTCTTTTCGACTGAAGAAAGAAAGACATGAACATCTTGGATGACATGCATGGGGGTGAGTAAATTATCAGGAAATTTTCATTCAGGAGTGAACTAATCCTTTAAGGATGATTCGAGAAGCGACTGAAAAAAATGTATTACCTTTGAATAAAAAATATGCCAATCAGTATCTGTGGTAAAAGTCTCAGTCACTCATTTTTGCCATAACATTTTTAATATTTCAGGCTGAAACACTGGTGCAACTGTGAATATAAAAATGCACCTTTTTTTTTTTTTCTCAAAAAAAAAAAACGACTTTCCTTCTCTTCTGTTGTTCACATATTCTCTCCTCAGGAAGTTTACTTTCTGTCAGCGGCTTTGCCAGACGTGGCTTGGGTCATGAATATTAATGCCGCTTTGAGATGTTGGCCCTAAATGATTTGCTGAAAGGCGGACGTTGGTAGGTGAGAACGCTAGCCGCGTGGGATTACAGTTTTGTGTGTTTGTTCAGCCCACTGTCAAAGCAACGGCTGGCAGAAGCTTCTGATCGACATTTTAAGCGGCAAGCTGCATTTTTTTCCCTTCGCACCGTGACAAAGCAAAAAAAACCTCTTTAAAATATATAATTATTGTCTCTCAAGTAGTGTGTGTATAATCACAGTTAGTGGTTGTTTTGCCGTTGTAATGTGAACAAAAGGATGAAGCAAATCAAACTGCCCCATGCAGCAAAAAATATATATTTCAATTATTTGCAAAATATGTTGTAAACACCGCGGCTTAAGGTAATATATTTTTTCAAAATTAAAATAGATTTTTATTTTAAATGCCAAATTATATTACAAAACAAACCCTAACCCAAAACTTGAAATAAAATAAACATTAACTGAAATAAAATAACTTAAACTTATTTTATTTCAGCTAGTTGCCAATGCAAACTTTTCATTTAGATTAACTTGATGTACTAAAATAACAACTTAAATAATAACAATTCAAATTATAATAATTATAATTGATCTATAATAAAATAACAATTCACTTTATAATAAAATTTAAATAAAAATGAATAAAAAATTAACTAAAATTAAAATAAAAAAGGAAAATATAAAAATAAAAATTACAAATATTAATAAACTATTTCAATGATACTAAATAATAGTAGCAAAAAAAACTTTTACAATGACAATATATTTTGTGTAATATAAATATATTTAAATTTCAAATATATTTTAAAAATATATAACTACAACATACTGAAAATATATTGATGTATTTTTACAAATACAAAATATTTTCAAATAAAAGAAAATATTTAAGATATTTAAAATATATCTATGTAAATATTTAATAATAAATATTTCATATTTTAATAATACTTAATATAATATTAAATTTAGCATTAGTTTAGTATAGTAAGTATATATCAATATATTTATGGTAATTTTCTTGTATATTTAGAAATATGTTAAAAATATATTTTTTTTTTGTCATGAGGGGCAAACTATAATAATTCAGCACTTTTACTTGATATTCAAGTATATTCAAAAATGTGTTCTTTTGTACTTTTACTAGGAATCTAAAAGTATTACTATCATATTCCATTAGGGTACCTGTACTTCATCCACCACTGCTCCCGTCACAGAGAATGAAATGTATTTTGGTCTCACAAGCCTGTCAGCTCATAAACTGGATTAATAATTAGTATTCTTCATGAACAAACTATTAAAACATATTAAGACCCCTGCAAATTTGCTCCCACAATGACACTCTGAAACCAACTCAGAAAGTCAAAGCTTACAGAATATCCCACACGACATTGTGGTGGCGTTCATGTGCGTTCGTCATGTAAACACGATCATTCCGACGTGACATGAAGGCACATGAGGAGGTGGACCCTCTGCCATAGGGAATACAGGCGAGCACAGCATTTATTAAGAATTACAACCCAACGACCGCACAGAAATTCCTCATGGCACTGCAAAGACGTCGCATGATGTTCTTTCTGCCGGAGGAAAAACTGCCCATGTTCTGAATCAATAATTCATATTGTTTCATGTGCGTGAAGAACAGGGAAAGAAAGGGTGAACAAAAGAGAACAGGCCTGACTAAACTCTAGTCTCGCCTTTGGCATCCTGCAGGTACAAAGAAGTGTTTCAATTAAATGAAATATTGGAAAATGAAATGAAATCTCTGTAGAAACAGGAAGAGAGACAGAAAGCTAATCAATGGGAGAATCTCTACAAATGTAAGTGTAGACGTTTCTGACAAGATATCGCACTTTTTTAACTAAAGCCAGAACTCTGATCGCATATAACTCATATCGGCAGTAAGATTATGGCTGTGAGCTCAGCATAAAGAAAATGAGGCAATCTGATTCAAAAACAAGCACAGAATGTACTTGTTATGATGTTGCCCTGCTGAAAACAGCTCAAGCAAAGACTATTTAATATTATTCCTTCATACCTGGTGTGTAATGAAGACAAAAATGCCACTTAAAGGAATAGTTCAGCAAAAAAAAAAAAAAAATACATTCTCATTATTTAAACTGGTGTTGCAAAAATTTGGGGACAGTAAGATTTTTTTTAATGTTTCTGAAAGAAGTCTCTTATGCTTATCAAATTTATTTGATCAAAAATACAATAAAAACAACATTATGAAATATGATTAAATTTTAATAACTGTTTATTATTATTTTTTAAATATTTTAAAATGTAATTTATTCCTGTGATCAAAGCTGAATTTTCAGCATCATTACTCCAGTATTCAGTGTCACATGACCCTTCAGAAATCATTCTAATATGCTGATTTGTTGCTCAATTCTTCTTCTTCTTCTTCTTCTTCTTATTATTATTATTATCTATGTTAAAACAGTTGTGCTGCTTTATTTATGTGCACCATTTATTTAAAATCTTTTGTAACATTATATATGTCTTTATTGTCACTTTTAATTAATTTAATGCATCCACGCTAAATTACATTTTTAAAATCTCTGTAATAAAAAGTCAATATAGTGTACTCTCAAATAGTGTTGTCAAAAGTACCGACTTTGATGCCAAGTCCATACTGAAATTAAAAAAATGTGACTAGGCAAGTGATGGTATCAAATATTCATGTTGCGATAATTGCTGAAGCTTTTATCATGGTATACAGTATTATCGCGATATTGAAATAAGTTGCAAAGAAGTGTCGTCATACTATAACAGGTTTAAGAACTCTTTTTTCTTATCACAAAAAACTCTAAACATTTAAATACAATAATGCAATACACACAAAAAAAATAATTTTTTTTCACATTTTTGTGTTTTTTCATCTTTTCATGTGACAACACTGAAGAAATGACACTTTGCTACAATGTAAAGTAGTGAGTGTACAGCTTGTATAACAGTGTAAACTTGCTGTCCCCTCAAAATAACTCAACACACAGCTGAACCGCTGGCCACAAAAGTGAGTACACCCCTAAGTGAAAATGTCCAAATTGGGCCCAAAGTGTCAATATTTTGTGTGGCCACCATTATTTTCCAGCACTGCCTTAACCCTCTTGGGCATGGAGTTCACCAGAGCTTCACTGGTTGCCACTGGAGTCCTCTTCCACTCCTCCATGACGACATTACGGAGCTGGTGGATGTTAGAGACCTTGTGCTCCTCCATCTTCCGTTTGAAGATGCCCCACAGATGCTCAATAGGTTTGGAGACATGCTTGGCCAGTCCATCACCTTTACCCTCAGCTTATTAAGCAAGGCAGTGGTCGTCTTAGAGGTGTGTTTGGGGTCGTTATCATGTTGGAATACTGCCCTGCGGCTCAGTCTCTGAAGGGAGAGGATCATGCTCTGCTCATTCATGGTTCCCTCAATGAACTGTAGCTCCCCAGTGCCGGCAGCACTCATGCAGCCCCAGACCATGACACTCCCACCACCATGCTTGACTGTAGGCAAGACACACTTGTCTTTGTACTCTTCACCTGGTTGCCGCCACATACGCTTGACACCATCTGAACCAAATAAGTTTATCTTGGTCTCATCAGACCACGGGACATGGTTCCAGTAATCCATGTCCTTAGTCTGCTTGTCTTCAGCAAACTGTTTGCGTGCTTTCTTGTGCATCATCTTTAGAAGAGGCTTCCTTCTGGGACGACAGTCATGCAGACCAATGTGATGCAGAGTGCGGCGTATGGTCTGAGCACTGACAGGCTGACCCCCCACCCCTTCAACCTCTGCAGCAATGCTGGCAGCACTCATCTATTTCCCAAACACAACCTCTGGATATGACGCTGAGCACATGCACTCAACTTCTTTTGTTGACCATGGCGAGGCCTGTTCTGAGTGGAACCTGGCCTGTTATACTGCTGTATGGTCTTGGTCACCGTGCCGCAGCTCAGTTTCAGGGTCTTGGCAATCTTCTTATAGCCTACACCATCTTTATGTAAAGCAACAATTCTTTTTTTTCAGATCCTCAGAGAGTTCTTTGCCATGAGGTGCCATGTTGAACTCCCAGTGACCAGTATGAGAGAGTGAGAGCGATAACACCAAATTTAACACACCTGCTCCCCATTCACACCTGAGACCTTGTAACACTAACGAGTCACTGACGAGTCACATGAGAGAAAATGGTTAATTGTACCCAATTTGGACTTTTTCACTTAGGGGTGTACTCACTTTTGTGGCCAGCGGTTTAGACATTAATGGCTGTGTGTTGAGTCAGAATACAATCACAGTATTATCTGATGAGCGTGTGAACATAATGGCCAATCAGAGGCATTTATGAATCCGCTTAACATCGCTCAAAGTCGTATTTTTAAAATGTTAGTACCGACTTGGTATCGAAGTCAGTATTTGACAAAACTACTCTCGAAATAGTGTATAAATTGTATATCTTTAAGGTGATTTTTTTTGTCCTTTTAGAACTTGATCGTTGTTCACTGAACTTTGTTGTATAGACAAAAATTGTGTAAAGATTATTCGAAATTACTGTACAGCATACAAGTTTGGAACAACAGGATGAGTAGATAATGACAGAACTGTCACTTTTGGATGCACTATCCCTTTAAAAGTGTACTCCTTTAGTACACTCTGCATAATATGCATAACACACTAACTAATGCCTTGTTTCACAATCTTTGCCCAGTCACATGCTGTTAGTTAGCTAGCTGAGAGCAATATGCTCTGCCATCCCAAATAAAGGGAATTTTATTCATTAATGTGACTCATTTTCTCATGTGACTATATATCTCGCCACATCACGGTAATTTATTTAGCCTAGAACTATTTTCATAGCCAGTGCTGGGTATTGTCAAGTTGGGTTTTTGTCAAGATGAAATTTCTTACAGTATGTGCTATGAAATTTAATTTAACTATGAACAGTATTATTTATTTAAGGCTGAAAATGAACATTTTGTCATCATTTACTCATCCTCAAGTGGTTCCAAAACCGTATTAAATTCTTCTTGGCCATCGAAAAAAAGATGTTTGAAATGTCTGAGCTGCTTTTTTCCCAATTAAAGTAGGGATTTATACCATAAAATACCATAACAGCGCCTCAAATGCAGTCCATAAAAATCTTATGAACTCATATGTTAGATTTGTGTGAAGAATAGATCATAATTAAAGTGGTAAAGACAAAATCTTGTGCAATATGTCTCCATTTTGACATTTTGAATTACACACAAGCACAAATGAGATTAAAAAGTTGCAGTGAAAGGAAAATCTCTGGTTTTACAGAAGAAAGAAATAATACATGAGGGTGAGTATATCACTTTTGGGTGAATTATTCTTTTAATTATCTAAAAGACTCCATTTTAGATCCATTCTGACCAACATTTACACACAAATTTTTTTAGATGTCACATAGCAGATAATATTTTCTACTGTTCACATATAAACACTACTTTGAGGATGATTTTATGGCCTGGATCTGGACAAACCTTGGATTTCGCCACACAAGGAACCGCATAAAAGCCACTGCAGTGGGATTTGCTTACAGATGCAAATTGCAATTAACAACTAACATTAACCCAAAGCTTTAAGTGCTTGTTTATTACTTAGTCTTCAATTAATTTTGACGCCCAAGGCAGCACAAAAAAAAAAAAAAAATTACTGCATCAGTGAAAGTACTCTACATCCAAAGACATAACTTCAACCACGCGGACCGATGCATTCAGAATGTCCTTTTCAATGAATTCTTTTGAGGGCATCTTAGCTAATAGCTTCTGACAATATTTAGTTGCTTAAAGCCAAATAATTCTTAAAGGAGAAGTGTGTCATTTTTTGATGTTAAAACACTTTCTATATCACTGTAATGTGCAGACACAACTATAAGTAAAGCATGTGTTGGATGGTTTTTCTCTGCGGTGGTTTCACAATGTTGCTCAGTTTGTGTTTTGTCATGTCAATTTCTGGCTCAATCAATTATCTGTTTGCTTCGGGCAAAGGAAATGTGTTTAGGTACTAAAGACATATTTAAAACAGTTCATGTGACTACAGTGGTAGAACCTTAATGTTATGAAGCGACAAGAGTACTTTTTCTGCACCAAAAAACAAAATAACGACTTTATTCAACAATATAGTGATGGGCGATTTCAAAACACTGCTTCATGAAGATTCAAAGCTTTACAAATCATTTGTTTCGAATCAGTGGTTCGGAGCTTGTATCAAACTGCCAAAGTCACATGATTTCAGTAAACTGTTTTCAAGGCTTCGTAACGTCATAAGTATTTTATGCAATAACCCTTTAATCTGTTTTTGCTTTAATCTAGTGAAAATATCTAAACATCCATAAAGCAAGATACATATACTTTGAGAAGAAAAATTATAAGACTTGTTCAGAAAAAAAAATATAATAAATTAACTTATATTTTGTAGTTTTTATGTTGTTTTAAGGATTTTTATATACAGCATTAATTAAGATTTTTTTTTCTTTTTTTTTTTGCAGTGTTCAGACAGCAGACAGCGAGGAAGCTCACTAAAGTTTGGAACAGAGCTAAATAGTCTCATCCTGAAAGTCTACACATGTGCAAACTAAGCAGGAACCACACTGAGACAAAGACACTTCAAAATAGGTCACTGTGTCATTATTCTATGAAGAATGAATCTATACTTCACTGAATGTTACCCCAACCCACCCCCCCCAAATAGCACGCCATGATGGCTAATTAACGCCGTTCTCCTGAGATCAATTCCATTCAATGTTTCGTCTTCCTTACAGTCTCTTGTTCTGGAAAGCATATGGTGGTATAGAGCCCCTGTGTCGCTCAGAGCATAGCACACGTTCATCAGAACGTACAGTATAGCTGTGGGCAGCCCTTCTCTGAAGCCGTGCAACTCCCAAATCGTTGTCACGGAAACTGCAGAAGGAGTCTCGGATGATCAGCAGAGGGCCACCTCGTTCAACACCTTGCATGGATGTGCTGTTCACCAGGAGTCAGCATGCTATACTCTTAAAAATATTGGGGTGATGCCATACAAAAAACATTTTTCTCCATAGTACCATTTTTTTTTTTTTTTTTTTAGCGTGAAGAACATTTTAAGGCTAGATACTGTAGGCAAAAACATAGTTTTTTTTTTTAACGCACTGGTCAATTTTGTACTGTTTGGCTTTTCATAACATGTTTTTTCAAACTAGTGGAAAGAAAACAAAATAGATGATGCTTTTAAGTGTTCATTTTATTGCACTTTATCTATTTGCGTAAATTTCAATTACAATACATATCCTTAAAGGCCATTTTCTCAAAATGAGCCAGAAATCTGTACTTCAATAACACACCAAACTTTTACAATTTTATTCCTATCTATATTCTGAAGACTTTTACAGAGGGGGTTGTTCATTTTATATATCATTTATTTATTTCTAGCTGATGACAGATTGATTTATGGAGTGATAAAAGAGATATCCAAAAATAATCCCTTATGTAAAAACCTTTGACTCTAATAACAACAAACATCAACATGAAACAAGAATTTTGAACCTGGCTTTATCCAGTGTTCAGATTTCTGTTCTGGAAATGAATGCAAATTAGTGCATATTTAAAGGGGTACTCCACCGCTGGCAAAATAGGCTTTCAATAAAACTTGGCTGCCTATAGACCTTATGTATTCCCGCCCCTTTTCAGCGTTGCGCTCGTTGTCTTTTGACTTCCGGTTTGTATTTCCACAGCGATATTACATTTATGAATGAACTGCTCGTTTTAAAATCTTCCCGATCTACTGACATTTGTTAAGACATCTGCTTTAAACATAACAATGCTCATGATAACTTTCATTAACTCTACAACAAGTAAATCCACTTAACCAACTAATTATTCTTTGACAGCGATGCCATAGAAATGTACAGAGCTACCGCAAAACGGAAGTTCAAAGACAATTTTATAAATATGGCGGCGCGCTTGTTTCTCTGGTAAATAAGGTCTATACAATAGAAAATCGAAATCTCTGCTAACTGACTAGCGAAAACAGATAAAAACGGCTGTTGTCTTCCCTTTTGCCAAACAGGTAGGAAAACATCAACATCCATAATGCACTGGGTATGTTTCCGTCCAAGGCCACTCCCACCAGTCTGCTATGGATATACTTACCAGAGTCAAATCCAACCTTGCTTTAGTAGGAAATACTTCTTAGCAAACTTTTAATCATAATGGTGTCGACTCTGTTTGTAGTCACCATTTCAAACTGGATGACCACAAACACAGTGTTTTAGTGCAACTGGAGGAAAAAGAAAGCTGAAAGAAACTGCTGTTCTGTCAGTTCCAACCAAAATAATACGCCGTCACATACAAGTAAGAAAGCTTAAGCCATTTTAACCATAATGCTGTTTGAAGAGTAGACATAGTATGATAGAATTTTCAGTGATAAACCTACCTTACACTAACCGTTTTGTTAATAACCCTCTGTCGATCCGACTGTCTGTGGGCGGGGATACATAAATGTGGAAGTATAATCTGTAGTCTTCACAAAAACCCTGGAGCTGTTAAGTCAAACGCGTCATTCGGTGAACTTTTGCTGACAAATAAACGTGAATTTTTCAGTCCAGGTAACACGGAGAATGAGTAAATATTGTTCATTCACATGTACTACTGATATTGTAAAAATACAGAGCCGGCTGAAAATCTGCAGTTACACTTTAATTAGATAATGCCTAATTTGCATATTTAAACAACATTTCAGAAAAATTGTAATACAAAAAATATTTGTAATTCTTAATGTAATTAATCAACTGGGGAAATATGGTGATATCTATTAGTTAAATGTTTAACCCTATTCACCTGATGTCTTGCTTTAAAAGAACACTCCACTATTTTTAAAAATAGGCTCATTTTCCAACTCCCCTAGTGTTAAACAGTTGAGTTTTACCGTTTTCGAATCCATTCAGATGATCTCCGGGTCTGGCGGTAGCACTTTTAGCATAGCTTAGCATAGTTCACTGAATCTGATTAGACCGTTAGCATCTCGCTCAAAAATGACCAAAGAGTTTTGATATTTTTCCTATTAAAAACTTGACTCTTCTGTAGTTACATTGTGTACTAAGACCGACGGAAAATGAAAAGTTGCGATTTTCTTGGCCGATATGGCTAGGAACTGTAATCTCATTCCGGTGTAATAATCACGGAACATTGCTGCCGTACCATGGGTGCAGCAGGCGCCTGAAAATAGTCCCACTAAGTTTGTGTACTTGGAGTAGTTGGAGAGTTAGCTGGGGACTATTTTCAGGTGCTGCGTAGTATCATTGCGCCTGCTATTACGCCAGAATGAGAGTATAGTTCCTAGCCATATCGGCCTAGAAAATCGCAACTTTTCATTTTCCATCGGTCTTAGTACACGATGTAACTACAGAAGAGTCAAGTTTTAAATAGGAAAAATATCGAAACTCTTTGGTCATTTTTGAGCGAGATGCTAACGGTCTAATCAGATTTAATGATCTATGCTAAGCTATGCTAAAAGTGCTACCGCAAGACCCGGAGATCGGCTGAATGAATTCGAAAACAGTAAAACTCAACTGTTTAACTAAGTTGGGAAATGAGCCTTTTTTCAAAAATAGTGGAGTGTTCCTTTAAGGCCCAGATATACTTCAAACGAAATCTAAGTTCATTTTGAGATTTCGAAATGTCTTGCCAAAGCAAACTCTCAGGAAAAGTTTGCTCCAGCTGCAAAACGTCTTTGTACTACCATTGGTTCGTGACAATAACAGTATATTCCTGCTCACATATTTCGAACTTCGATTTACCCCTAAATGAAGAACAAAAACGAACTTCGCCTTGACTAAATAAATAACTTTTTTAACTATAAAAACCCTTTGTGCAATGGAAAGGTTCCATGGATTTTAAAGGTTCTTCAATTAATTAAAAAAGAACCTTTAAAAGAACCTTTATTTTTTGCATAGAGGTGTCAACATATCAGACCGAGTGGAAGCAGGACGGCACGTGTTCGACTCACCCATTTCAGGATGGTGCCTCCCCTCCACAGGCACGCTGACCGTCCGTCGCAGCAGCTTGTTCCTGTGCGACTCGGAGCGCCGCTCGCGCATCAACAAAGGGTGAACCTGCGGGAGAGCAGAGATAAAAGGTCAGTGCAAAGAGTGTGAGGTCAATACGACAAGCTGAGTCAAACGTGCAGGGCTCTGCGCTAAACCAGTCAGAAACCTCCACTATTAAAACAACAAGTCCCAGAGAGATTCCTTGAAATAATAAAGCAAGGGTGTGTGTTTGGGGTGAGTGGGGAAAATAATTGCAAACTTGTGTGTTTAATGTGTTTATTTAAGCCTCCGTATGGGGCTGCATCTCACGGGAATTCTTCTTAATGGGGCGAGCGCTCACTCATCTCCGTGAGCTCGGCGTCCGCAAACATCTCAGTGCAGGTTTGCCTTCAAATTGCACAGGGGTTGTTTAGCGGCCTGTGTTCGCCGGCACTATCCGGAGGGAGATACAATCGGGATATCGAGAGCAAGGCTGTGAAGGAGGCGATTACCTACAGTCTGGTGTGATAAATGAGCGGGGCAAGAGAGGATCAGACACTGAGCCCTATGGGAAGCAGCTAAAATGTTTCAGGGGTGGCCTTGTCATTCGGACCCAGCTGCATTATGGGACATTCTTTCCATTTTTATGCACAGCTCAGCTTTTCTCACACAGAGAAAAATGCAGATTTATTCGAATAGGACATGTGAAGGGATTGACACAGCTGACTGTAAGATAATGGTGCGCACTCTGCCTGACGGTGCATTTGTGCAGTTTATCTTTATAGTTTTAAAAATGAAGGATGTCTATATTATGCTTATCCATTTCTGGTAGGGAAAAGCAAACTAAATATTATGTTTTAATGCATGTCTTTTAAAATGGATCTACAGCCAGCTGCAAAGAAATTACAGGAAGGATAGCCTCATAAAAATTGCACAACATGCAATAAATCCTTCATGACTTACTAGAAAGCATGCAAGATCGCTGTTTATTAACGTACATGCCCTTTTATATGAACAATTATCTACTATGCAAGCAGTGCAGACTTATTTTAAGGATAAACTCAGTGCACACCATTAACAACGTGTCAGTTTGCATACTATGTGATGCAGTTGTTTTAAGACTAGATTTGGCTTTGGCTAAACTGAAATTATTAGGTTTACAGTAATATCAGAGTATTGTCTGCTAAAGACAAATGGCACTATATCCACAAAACCAAAACAAACATGTCTAACACAAATTATCTGTCACTTTAAAGTATGAACAAAACTGCATTGGAGAACAAAAGGAATGTAGGTATCAGGTTCACATAAAGGACCCTTTTGACTCATAATTCGCTACAACAACATGTGAGGTCTCATCTACTCATTGGAAATAATCTAATATACACTTGGACATATTAAGGAAGCAAAGAGAACGTGGTCTGTCGCAATCACGCTAACTTCAAGAAACTGAAACCGTTAGACCCGCATCTACAGTATGTATCAGGAACTGTGGGTCACAGGTGAGTAGAATGATTTCAGCTGTTGGCTTGGCAGCAATTTCCTGGTTCAATGTTATCTGGCACACATCACAGAGAGTAACTGTGAACAAAACACAGAGACCAGGTGGAGATGGACCCACTACGGATCGACAATCACCTTCTCTAAGGAGAGAATCCTCAATTTTCCTGCCCAAGAGAGGAGAAATCACTGGAAATAGAGTGCAAGAGTGCAACCAACTGCCTTGGTTCTGGAAATATTTTTCCCATAGGGATTTTATAAAAGTCTTAATCAAAGAGTTACAAGACATTAACCAAACAAACTGGACGTTTCCGACCTTTCGATCTAATGGACGAAATAAACTTGCACAATTTACATATGAGTGCGAAAGGATATGAATCAAATGTAAACATCCAAATAAATACTATACTCACATGATTCGACGCATGCATGCAGTATGCATGACGAACATTTTGTAAAGATCCATTTGAGGGTTATATTAGCTGTGTGAACTTTGTAAATGCACTGGATTATAGTCGAGAGCTCGGGGGGGCAGGGAGTGCGAGATTTAAAGGGGCCGCAGCCTGAATCGGTGCATAGTTAATGATGCCCCAAAATAGGCAGTTAAAAAAATTCATTAAAAAAAATCTATGGGGTATTTTGAGCTGAAACTTCACAGACACATTCAGGGGACACCTTAGACTTATATTACATCTTGTAAAAACTGGTTCTAGGGCACATTTAAATCCCATCTGGCTAGAGCGCTCCTATAAAGTTTACCTGTTAGGTCAGTAGGCAGAGAGTAGGTGGTCTTTTGTGGCTGTTCGAAAGAATTTGCATCTACACTACAAAAACAATCCGGTCAAATGTGTCTTCGACTACCTCTGGAAGTGGACAAAAATGGACAAGCTCAAAACATTTTAGGGTACGTTTACATAACAACTATGTACTAAAAACAGAGTACGGAGTAAAGTTTCCTTTGTGTTTTTTTTTTTTTTTGTATACAGACGACAAAGTTGTCAAAATGATCCGTTTACAGGGAATGCACGAAAATGACTAAAAACGTTGTTTTCTGCTGCCATGCCAGTAGTTGGCATTGTCACTTTGGAAAGAAACACTATGTACTATGTGTCACCGTTTGCACAAATTCACGTTTTTGCAGTTTACTGTAGTTTGTTTGTAGTTAGAGACGATAACTGTAACATTTTCACAAACTTGCGCTCTGAATGCTGTTTTCAGGCACCCAAAACACGTTGTCATGTAAATGAATGGCCAAAATGCATAAAAACGTTTTCCGCTTTTAGTTGAAAATGGTGTCCTGTAAATGCCCCCTTAGACACCATTTACACCTGTATTTAGCGTTGTTCACTTGTGATCGGATTTATGAAAATGCTTCTAATACCAGGTGTAAACAGTGCCTTAGTGCCATTTGCTTGTTTTGATTCTCTGATTGGTGGTGATTTTGCTGCAGAATCATGGGTAATGTAATTTTTCATTAGGAATTCCACTGCTTAACATGCTTACAAGTATTTAAAGGGGTGGTTGATTCTGATTTCACTTTTTTAACTTTAGTTAGTGTGTAATGTTGCTGTTTGAGCATAAACAACATCAGGTGTGCAGTCCGTTCTGTCCTAATGGTGCACTAATAGATCACAGCCCAACCTGACAGCACCCTGCCGGCAGCCCGACCGACCCCGAACCTCAACTGACTTTGCTGGAATCCTGCTCCATCCCGGAATGCCACGATATCACAGCAGAACGGCAAAGGTAAAGAGAAGAAGGATGAGATCTGTCTGCTTCTATCAACATCACATCACTGTCAGGTTCCAGCTGCTCTGGTAATAAATGACACAGGATGATTTTCACTTGTTTGTATCCTGATCCTGAGAATGTCGTACCAGAGATATATTATCTCCTGCTTCATTTCTACTGTGCAATCATTGAATTATGGATTGAAAATACAGTTGCAATCAGTCAAATGTGGCAGTTGAAAGATATGGATAGATGGATGTACAGCTTTCTCACCACAAATCTATGGAAATTAATTCTCCACCTACATCAAAATGGCAGCAAAAACTGTCCGATCTGTTAACAAAACCTGTCTTGTTGCAGCTCTACTTTACTTTTTACATTTTTTTTTTTGAATAGTGATAAATAAAATAAAACAGACATCTTTAGACCTTTGTTAGTGTTTCAAGTCACTTCTATTTAATAGTTTAAAGAGGTTAAAATTAGCATTTGCTTTTTATTTTTGAGACTGCCTACGTAACTGACACTTTGACGCTTCAAAAAGTTCTTAAAGACATCGCAAAACTAATCCATATGAATTGAACGGTATAGTCTAAATTTTCTGAAGACACACAATCACTTTATATGATGAACAGATTTAATTTAGTCTTTTATTCACATATAATCATTGATCAGCGCACATAAGTAGAAGCTCAACAGTAACTGCTTGTCGCGTGAGAACAAACCTCTTGTGGAAGCTCAAACATGCTGCTTAACACGAGAATGAAGCTCATTGGTTATCACATGTCAATGCAAGCATGCTTGAGCTTCTGTTTACCACAACTGATGTGTGAGTTGATGAATGTTTATATGTGAATAAAAGCCTAAATTCAATCTGTTCATCATATAAAGCAATCAAATCTCTTCAGAAAATTAGTTGGATTAGTTTGACAATCTCTTTATGAACTTTTTGAAATGTCAAAGTTTCAGTTGCGTTGGCTGTCAGTGGAGGGGTTTTCATTTGTATTCCGAAGATGAATGAAAGTCTTATGGGTTTGGAACGACATGAGGGTAAGTAATTAATGACATTATTTTAATTTTTGGGTGAACTAAACCTTTTAGCCAGACAAAATTGGTAACACTTCAGGAGTTTCGAAGTCATCATCTGATTGGTGGAATTCTACAGGATTTCCGGGAGACATGTGTGATGCGTTCTTTAACTGTCCACCTGGAAACAAAATCGCTGTGAAGCCAAACCCCCTCATGGAAGAAGAAAGCCGCTGTTTACAACTGTGACAGTAAGCTTTTATCAGGATCAACTAAACGCTGGATTTTCAAAAGTATGTGAAGTTTGCGGCACCATTGTTGCAGTAAACTTGCACAACGTTCTTAAAATAATAATTTATTAGATGCACACCGCTCTGTTATCGTAGCAACTTTACATTTTCACGTCCCTAAACATGACGCGGAAAAAAATGAACTGTGATTGGTTGCTGCAGTCAGACAGCTTCTGGGTGGTCCTTGGCCAATGAAAGCTGCGATGGAGTCTAGACCTTCTGCCCTCAGTCTGAAGGTCTGGTTACAAAAGACTAGGTAGTTAGTAACTTAATATTAGTAAGCTGGATTACTTTCTTAGATTTCAAAATTTTATATTACAATTATACAGAAAATTGACCACACAAAACAAACAAATACAATATTTAATCTTTTTTAGTAAACGTTTTATTTTTGTCTATTATTTTTATTTTGTTGTGATTCACCTCGTAGCTGGTTGGTTTGGTTAATGGCATATATTAACATTAAGACTTTATTAAAGTCCCTTTGGGAATAATGAATGGGAAAAATAGTTCCAGAACCAAGGCTTTTGAAAAAGTGGACAGGCACTGTAGCACTCTATGGGAAAGAACATTCTGCTTGTCAAACCATTTCATGAGCTCTTTCATATTTTCACGTGACACATCCCAGGAATCCATTACATAATCTTTTCCTCCAGTTCAAACAGACTCCCACAATGCTATCGGCTCTTCTCAAAGACTTGTCATGTTCTGTCACACCGTCAGCTGCGATCAAAGCCTCTCTGTTGACTGTGTCCATACTAATTAATATATTTACTGTGACATCTTGGAATACCGCACTGTAACACAATGCGAGCAGCCAGAGACAGCGATTTGGTTAGTGCATGATTCCATAGCCTGAATCCTGGGGCAGCTACAAGAATGGCTGCCGCCCACTCACAGCGTGAGAAACCTTGCTCTGGGTCTACTTGCGTAACGCAGTGTCACGGTTGCGCGGATCCGCACGCGGACCATTCATCTGAGGGCTGGTGCACAGAGAGTGCGAAGTCGGACGTGGGCCACTGTCACCAAACATCAATTAGGATCTAATGACATGGCGGCAAATACTCCTGACTCTCTCACTCCCTCTAAAGGCTGTTTCTGAGCATAGCAACAAGTCACTGCATTTCTATCAGCCATGTTACCTACCCTGACTTTGATTCTCTTTGTATATGATTTTATGTGATGACTCAAATTAGCTGTAAATCAGACTGTTAAAAGTATTTAAGCACACAGTAAAATGTATTAATGTCACTGCATTAAATAATACAAATAATTTAAATGGTGCAAATAAAATATAAGACTTTTAAAAAAAAATAATAAATATTATATATATATAATAGGATAGGACAAATGAGTGAACTTCAGTTGAAATTAAAAATTGAAACTATTACAAATATTTTTGTTAATTTAAATAAAGCTGAAACAAAACAAAATATAAATATTAACTTAAAATCTTAAATGAAATTTAGAAATGTTGCCTTTGCAACTAATTGAAATAAAATTTGAATTTTAAGTACTAAAATTAAAAGTAAAATAGAAATTTAAAATTGACGAAAACTAAAAATGAAAGCACATAAAAAATTTACTAAAATTAAATAAAAATAAAAATAAACTGAAAATAAAAAATAAAAACTAACTCAAAATATTATTAAATAATATAATAGTATATAAATCATTCTAAAATAACTGCATAAAACAAACAACCAGTGTCTATATAACACACTAGTAAAATTACTAATTTATGATACTCAATTTTGCTATTAAGTGAAAACAGCCTAAATTGATTGGTAAGGACTTTACTCGCCTCACTCATCAACACCTGCTGAAAACAATCAGAGAATAGAATGTCCTCCTGCGGACTCCCAGAGTGCAAATGTCTTCATGGAGGAGATGATTGTCATTCACTACAGGACCTGAATGAAGACCCTCAAACACACAAACAGGGCTGCAACTGTCCCCTGCAGCAGATGAGTGACAACCATGAATATTTCATGGTGCTCATCTTCACAGAGGTGACAGCCATTAGCCTGTCACGACTGATTCACATCTATTCAAAGTGTGGCCTTATCGGAACATGCAACAAAACAGGTGCAATTAGTCAGGACGGTGCTGCTGATTAATGAGCCTCTCAGCACTCTCCTCCACTAGAGACCTGATCCACATCACTACCTGCTTTACAGGTTAGCCAGTGTGTCCATTAGAACCACACAGGCACTGCACGGGCTGATTTCCTCAAGGTATGGTCAGACTAGACTTTAAGAATGCAAAAAAATAAGGAGCTTGGGACTTCCATAAGATGTGCTGTAGAGAAAGTTTTTATTTAACATGCAAGGGAACTTGTGTTCACATCCCAACCTAATATATATTTGTTTGTTTTTTTACTAAAACAAGCAAATTGCATCTGAATTCTTCCATGGATAAGAAACTATTTTTGACATTTTAAATTTTAAAATTTATTAATTCTGAGTAATTACTAACTGCAGCAATTTTGTATACATTTCATTTGCTAAATAAAAGTTTAATAATATAGAGTTTGATTTAATTATAATATTTAAATAACGAATAATTGTCACAGACACGCCAGGCTCTTCACTCACCCAATCACAACGCACTCCCTCTCCAGTGTACTAAGCAGCCACACCTGACACGCATCAACACTCATCACCACAGCACCATAAAAGACACCCAAGAACATTCAGTCACTGTCCGGTCTCGTTAACGCATACCTACTTGTTATGCTTACCTCAAGGACTCTGCTAAATTCTACTTACCTGTATCCAGCGTTCCATGTGACTCCTCTTGTCTCCTCGTCTCTTGTGAGTGTCATCGTGTCTCGTCTGCTCCACGCCTGCCTGCTTCCACGATCCCTGGGAAAGATAAAGACAAGTATCAGTTCCAGTATCATCATCAGTCACAAACTTAACCTGCTTCAACTCACCTGCACTCAGTTCACGATCTCTGGTTGTTCAATAAACTGTATCTTAACCTTACCTGTGTCTCCGTCCCCTTCTGTACGTAACAGAAGAACAGACCAACACCGTCTGAACAACCATAAGTCATCCAGATCCATTCCAAGACCTCGCTGATGCGCTTCGCCGCACACTCACCAGCACTTCCACGCCAGCACCTCCAGCGACCACTTCCACATCCACCTCTGCATCTCCTTCGCCATCGGCGATCGCCAGTCCCATGGCCAAACCGGCGCCCTTCACTGGCCTGGCGGAAGATTGCAACAGATTCATCCTGTAGTGTTCGCTTGTCCTGGAGATGCAACCGCACTTGTATCCCGATGACAGCTCTAAGGTAGCTTTTATCATCTCTCAACTGGAAGGAAGAGCTCTCCGCTGGGCTGAACCACTGTGGACACAGAAAAATCCGGTCGTGCAGTCGCTATCAAGTTTCATTTCCCACTCTATCGGTGAGAGATTATGCAAACTGAAACAAGGTCTCATGTCTGTGTCTGATTATGCCATTCAGTTCCGTACCCTGGCTGCAGCAAGTGGTTGGAATGAACAAGCCCTTATCACCACCTACCGGCAAGGTCTCGACCCACGTGTGCGGTTGCATCTCGCTGCATACGAGGATTCCATCGGGCTCGAGAAGTTCATCCAGCTATCAATCATATTCGCCACTCGTATGCAGCTGTGTCTCGAAGAGCACCAGGGCCAGCCACTATTCTCATCCATCCTCCGCCAGCCAGAATCCATCAGCCACCCAGAACCAGCCATCGAACCCATGATAATAGACCACTCACGTCTTTCATCTGCTGAGCGACAGAGGAGGCTGACCCAGAATGGCTGCCTTTACTGTGGCCGCGCTGGGCATTACATCTCTGAATGCCCCACTCGTCCAGTGAGACCCATGGTGAGTGTTATCATGCCTACGTTGAATAAGATGAAACCACTCACTATTGTTGTAAACCTTACTGCTGCTGATTTCTGTCTTCTAGTCAATGCCCTCCTCGATTCTGGGTCAGCCGGAAACTTAATCTCCGGTGCCCTCTGTCGCCAGCTCCAGCTCAAAACTACTGCTACACCGAAAGTTTACCAGATCCACTCGGTAACTGGAAAACCTCTCCGCCAATTTCGTCACTGTGTAGGACCTCTTCACATCCAAATCGGCATCCTCCACACCGAAGAGATCCATCTGCTGGTTCTGGAAGAGTCAACGGCTGACATGATTCTAGGGCGCCCCTGGCTAGAGCAGCACGAACCCGTCATCTCCTGGAGGACAGGAGAGATCCTGAAGTGGGGTAACCAATGCTTTTCTGACTGTTTCCCTGAGTTTCCTATTCCAAGTCGTCCAAGTTCCAAAGAAATCCAAGTCTCTGCTCCTGAGTTTCCTGTTCCAAGTCGTCCAAGTTCCAGGAAGTCCCGAGTTTCTGTTCCTGAGTTTCCTGCTCCAAGTCGTCCAAGTTCCAAGAAAACCCAAGTATCTGCTTTCGAGTTTCCAGTGTCAAGTCTTCTAAGCTCTGAGAAGATCCAAGTCTACGTTACCTCTGTGGAAAGCCCTCTCGAGAAATGCTCCACGGAAATCCCTGCATGTTACTCCCACTTCAGCGATGTCTTCCGTCCAAAAGAAGCCTCCAAGCTGCCTCCCCACCGGCCATGGGACTGCGCAATCGACCTCATCCCCTGGTGAGCCAGTGCCCAGAGGGAAAATCTATTCCCTTTCCCTCCCGGAGAAGAAGGCCATGGAAGAGTACATAAATGAAGCTGTCACAAGGCTACATATGCCCATCTACTTCCCCTGCTGCTTCAAGCTTTTTCTTTGTGGCGAAAAATGACGGAGGCTTGCGGCCCTGCATCGACTACAGAGCTTTAAACAAAATCACCATCAAGTTCCGTTACCCACTTCCTCTCGTCCCATCTGCGCTGGAACATCTACGCGGCGCCACTGTGTGCACCAAGTTGGACCTCCGCAGCATGTATAACCTCATCCGGATACGTGAGGGGGACAAGTGGAAGACAGCCTTCGTGACCCCTACCGGCCACTATGAGCACTTGGTGATGCCGTATGGACTTGTCAACGCTCCCTCCCTGAGTCCAGTGCCTCCGCTAACACCCCGCCGGGTTGCCCCCAAGGTTTGCAGTATGTTCCACGGACATGGCGCACACCATTAATTCATTCCTCACACTCTTCACTGGGCACCGGCCACCCAGGGGTCAATGAGACCCTCTCGCTGTTGAAACAGCGCTTCTGGTGGCCCAACACTGCATCCGACATCAGGAGGTTACGTACGGGGGTGCCAGGAATGTGCTGTCTCCAAGAGCCCACGCCATGTTCCCTCCGGGAAACTCCAACCTCCGCCCCTGGTCACACCTAGGAGTGGATTTCATATCGGATCTCCCAGTCTCCAACGGTTGTCCCTGTGTTCTGGTGATAGTGGATCGATTCTCCAAGTCCTGTCAACTAATTCCCTTACCTGGATTGCCAACGGCTATGGAGACCGCATAGCTCATGTTTAACCATGTTATATATTTCGATATTATGGATTGCCTGAGGATATCGTATCTGACTGTGGATCGCAATTCACCTCCAGAGTATGGCGATCTTTCTTCAAGCTCCTAGGTGTGACCATCAGTCTCTCTTCTGGATACCATCCCCAGACGAACGGGCAGACGGAGAGGAAGATTCAGGAGATCGGCCGTTTCTTACGTACCTTCTGTCACGGCCACCAGGACTCCTGGAACCAGTTTCTTGGTTGGGCCGAGTACGCCCAGAACTCTCTCCGTCAGTCCACCACTGGTCTCATTCCCTTCCAATGCGTACTCGGCTACCAACCCCCACTGTTCCCCTGGGATGGGGAACCATCGGACGTCCCTGCAGTGGATTACTGGTTCCGGGAGAGCGAGAGGGTCTGGGACTCGGCTCATCTGCAACTCCAGCGAGCCCTACACAGGCGCAGGACGACAGCTGACCTTTGGCGCTCCCAAGCACCCAACTTCCAGCCAGGCGAGAAGGTTTGGCTGTCGACCTGGGACATCAGGATGCGCCTGCCCTGTAGGAAGCTGAGTCCCAGATTCATTGGCCCCTTCACCATCACCCGACAGATAAATCCCGTCACCTATCACCTGAAACTCCCTCCTGAGTACAAGATACATCCAGTTTTCCACGTTTCCCTATTAAAACCTCACCATCCCTCTGTTCTTCCCTCCACAGAGCCTGGCGAAGCCGAAGAACCCCCCTTCCACTACTCGTGGAAGACGGAGCGGCCTATATCGTGAAAGACATCTTGGACTCCCGGCGCCGTGGTGTACCTAGTCGACTGGGAGGGATACGGCCCCGAAGAGCAGTCATGGGTTCCTAGGAATGATGTTCTCGATCCAAGTCTCCTCGATGATTTCCATGCCAGACATCTTAACCGACCAGCTCCACGTGGCAGGGGTCGACTACTACGACGTCGGGGTCCACGGTCCTTAGACAATGACAAGTATCAGTTCCAGTATCATCATCAGTCACAAACTTAACTTGCTTCAACTCACCTGCACTCAGTTCACGATCTCTGGTTGTTCAATAAACTGTATCTTAACCTTACCTGTGTCTCCGTCCCCTTCTGTACGTTACAGAAATATATATATTATAATATTATAGAATAATGTTATCATCATAATATAGTATATTATTATAACATTGATACTGTAATATTATATTATAATAACATTTAATCAATCATTTTATTTAAAGCACTTTAAAAAAAAATTTTTTTTACCAAAGTGAAACACAAAAAATGAAAATTAACATGTTAAAAAATGATTGCAATTAATTAAAATACATAAATAAATACCTATAAAACTACACATCAAACACCTTTGAGTACAAATAGGTCTTAAGAGGTGTTTGGACATCTGCAGAGAGGTCGAAGAACACACAGAAAAAGAAAGATCATTCCATAGTCTAGGGGCCACAACTGAAAATGCTCGATCCCCTTTACACTTAAAGGGTTAGTTCACCCAAAAATGAAAATTCTGTAATTTATTACTCACCCTCATGCTGTTCCACACCCGTAAGACCTTCATTAATCTTCGGAACACAAATTAAGAAATCCGATGGCTCCGTAAGGCCTTGAGAGATCTTGAGAGAGGAAATGTCATTGCTCCCTATGCAGGCCTCATGGAGCCATCGGATTTCAACTAAAATATCTTAATTTGTGTTCCGAAGATTAACAAAGGTCTTATGGGTGTGGAACGGCATGAGGGTAAGTAATAAATGACAGAATTTTCATTTTTGGGTCAACTAACTCTTTCAGACGTGTACATGGAACTTTAAGCACAATCTGCGAGTGTGGAGGATTGTGGGGGATTGAATAACTAACATATCCTTGATGTACTCTGGGGCCAAACCATGAATGTCCATGAATGTCATGTTGTTTAACTGGTAGCCAGTGTAGTGAGGCCAAAATTGGAGTTAAATGGTCTCTCTTCTTAGTATTTGTCAGCAGTCTGGCCGCAGCATTTGAACCAGTTGTAACCTTGACAGGGATGACTGACAAACTCCAGACTTGTTTTTGGAGTAAACAATGTGCTTTTTTTCCCCAAAAAGCACAATTACAGTCTTTTTATGATTTAACATTAAAAAATTCAAGTTCGTCCAATATTTCACCTCCTCAAGGCAATTCAGCAAAGAATTTTCAGCTGCATTATTTCCTGCTTTGAAAGGCAGGTACAACTGCATGTCTTCAGCATAACTATGATATAAAATGCCAAATTTATTAAATATACAGCCCAGTGTAATCATGTATAAAGAAAAAAGCAACGGCCCTAAAATAGAGCCCTGTGGTACCCCGCTGGAGCATTAATTGAAAAGTAATCGAAATCGAAATTCAGAACCGACATAATTTTCCCATGTCGGTTATTTCGGTTTTTTAATCCTGTTAATACTTTCCATTTAAAAATATACTACCCCTAAACATACTCACGTGACTCCGCCCCATCCAGTCAGTGGCATGGGAGCAACACGGAGGCGAACTCAAACGCCGAGTCAACACAGAGACAGCGGGCAGGCAGCGAGCCCTGAAGTGAGATCACTTTCACTTGCATCTTCACTAAACTTTGTCAATTGTATGTGTTTTACAGCTTGCCAGTTTTGACATTCAAGCGATTTTAGACCATTGGATTTTAGGTCATATCGTCCAGCCCTACCCATAACTTACAGGAGCATCAGAAGAACAATTATTCCTAATTTTTACAGTGAAAGTTCTACCCTCCAAGTAAGAATGGAACCAACGTAAAGTCATCCCAATTACCCCAACACACCACTCAAAGGTTCTCTACAAAATGGACAAACATTAATACTGTAATATAATATATAACTTATCAGGTATATTACAACAATATATATACTATATAATATATTTTTATTTACATAAACTATTATATTACAACAATACTGTATACTGTAGTTATATTACAACATGATACTGTATTATGACATATTATTTATCAGATATATTACAACAATAATAATTTACATTTTTAGTTACATACACTATTATATTATAACACTGATACTGTAATAGAGCATAATATATTATTTGTCGGGAATATTTCACCAATATATATAATATATAATTTATTTTTTTATTTATATACATTTATTTACATATACCATTATATTAAAGCATAATACTGTACTAATAACATGATACTGTATTATAATATATTATTTATTACAATAATAATTAATTTCAAAATGGTATATAAATAAAAAATATATTATATTGTGTTTTTATATATATTAAATTATTTATCAATCAGGTATATAACTACAATTAAAACAATAATAATAATTAATTTTATATAATGCTCTCTTGATATCAGTAATGGCATCTGCCACTGACTAACTGAAATGTACAATATTACAGGCTTTTACAAGTGAAATCAGGCATCAAAACGTTACAATGTACAGTTGAAAACATGAATAACCGCTCCTTACTTTTGTAATCAAAAAATTAAGAAAAATAAAACCTGATATTATCTTCTTCTAATATCAATGTAATCAGATCAGACTACCGATAATTAACAAACTGCTAATAATGACTCATATTCGCACCGATATAACATTTCATCCCACACTTAATACTTATACGAGTTACACAATAACACTCACATCACTCCCAGACTGTACATGCAAGTCAACTAAAGAAAATAGAGACAGAAAATATGTGTTTTGAGCTGTGGCAAGTCTCAAATAAAGACCCTCATGTGAACTGGCAGTAAAATTACCACCCAGCACACAAACTCTGTAAAGGAACAGGCTGTAAAGGAAGTGCTAGAGGAAGTGCATGATTATATGTGATTGGGCTGCCAGTACCTCCTCCTGGTCCAACATGTAGAGCTGATTTCCACTGATCACACACAGACGAGGATTCCAGTCGGGTTGCTCGTAGGAGGGAGCAGCAGCGAAGGAGGGCTGGTGTCGGTAGGAGGGGGGGACAGCATACCTCGCATCTGGGAGAGGAGGAGGAGGAGGAGGAGGAGGAGGAGGAGGAGAGGAGAACTGGTAAGGGACTGCATGTTAATAATAAAAATTCAAGACAGAACTATGCTTTTATTCCAATTAGTTCAAAATCTATGAGCAGATTTAATCTGAACATACAACATTTGACCAGTATGTGGTGCTGTTACCAAACATTCATCTGCAAATTCACATAAGTTTAAATAATATATACCTCGAATGCAGCGCAAGTCGCTTTCAATAAAAGTGCCTTCCAAAATGGATAAATGTACTGTAAGTTACATTTGATTTAGCAAAAGCTTTGAGAAACTATGATAACAATATAAATTGCTGCCTGGCACTGTCATGATAAAATTAATTTATGCATTACAGGAAAATTTTAAATATCTTTTACATTTTGACCAGCATTGTCTCAAATTTAGAACAAAAAACCTGTAGGATGACAATGTAAAATGGTGGATGGGCAATCTGGCTGAACTAAAGATAGATATTGTATGAATATCGATGAATTATCATACTTCAGTTTGCTTAATAGGACTAGCTGTTACAATCCCTAACGATTCAGCACAGCACTGGCCTTGACTGCATTGAAGAAGTCTTCTTAGGTGGGATGACTTGTAGCCACATTCCTGGAAAAGCACAACAATCCAATAGTTCGCAGCACAACCGCCACAAAACTAAAGGAAGCACCAAATCCGGAAAAAAAACATACAATTTAGTCATGACTTTAGGCCAAAGATTTCAAGAGGCTGCTCACTGCAGAGTCAAGGGGTCCAGCTCCCTCTCTCTGGAAGTTAGGGGTGAAGATTTCTAGAGTTCTGAGAAGTGATTTTCTAACCAATAAGTGGTGCTGAAACTGCTAAAGTAATTATAACAATTATAGTCAAGACATCACGATAACAACATTTGATTAGCCATTACTGCCTGGGTCCTAAAGGAGACCCGATTCCTGGGGGGACTCGATTTCTCATGACACTGTACTGATACTAAAATGTGACATGTAAACACTGCAGATCACTGATTGGTCAGAGAGAATCGTCACTAGATTGTCTCATTGGATGTGGGACACGAGACACCAAACCAAACAGTAGTAGAGGCGGTGCAACTATTACGATAAGGCTATAATCCCACCCACTTTGAAGCGGTACTAAACTGCAGTTGAAAAGCAAACCGAGGCGAGCCGTACCAAGTGCCAATAGACAGTCCTTTGACTTGTGGCATAAAGTCTAGTCCACTTCGAAGCTTATGGCTAAAAAAACACCCACTTAGACAGTGAGGGATCATCATACAATGACTAGTACAGCAATTAACCACAATTCATTTTAATTTTATGTGCAATTGAAGGCCAGACAAATCTGAAATTGATTATTTCACAATCATTGACAGGCACAGCAAAAAAGTATTTAAAAATATGGTGCAACACTCTATATGAACAGTTGAATGGAAACCCCTAAAGAAGTAGCGTAAATGTGTGGAGACTTCATAACATGAATTTCTTTTCTATTAAAGGGTTAGTTCACCCCAAAATTCTGTCATTAATTATTAACCCTCATGTCGTTCCACACCCCTAAGACTTTCGATCATCTTCAGAACACATATGAAGTTTCTGAGGAAATCTGAGAGCTTTCTGTGCCTCCATTGACAGATGGCACTTTAAAGCCCCAGAAAGGTAGTAAAGACATCATTAAAATAATCCATGTGACACCAATGGTTAAACCCCACGATGCAAGTTCTTTGTTTGCGCAAAAAAACAAATAATCATAATTTACTACTTTACTTACAAAATATTAATCTCCAACGTGCGTTCACGAGAGCACCACAAGGTATAAACTTTATTCAACAACAACAACAAAAAATGTGATTTTAAAAGTTCCTAATTTTGTTTTGGAGTCTTCTCCAATAGATTTACATGCATCCAAGGTCAAAAAACTCTTTAATTTTCTAATAATATACACTGCAGCATCACCTCTTTTCTCACAGTGTCTGAAACGGTTCAATCAAGAATTAGGTCTCTCTAAACCCCTCCCTTCTGAGAGCCTACTCTGCTCTGATTGGTCAGATGGCCCAGTCTTTTGTGATTGGTCTACCACTCACAGCAAAACAAACACCCATTACCATATCTGAATTTCAGCTCTAGAGGCTTCCTCAGCACTTGGTACACACTGATGCGAACAGTGACGATGGCGTCGATTTTACTATATCAATTCTAGCCCGAGCCCTCATCTTTTGGAAACCAATGTAAAGTACATATGCTTTCACAGCGCAGAAAACGACAACACCAACCAAACTCTTCCAGGCCTCAGCTACAGTGTTTGAGGGCGGGTCAAAGTAGACATCGTTCACGGGCAGCCAATGAAAAGCTGGCATTATGCAAATGTGTAACAATCCTACCTAGGTGAGATTGGAATTACTGAAGACTCATTTCGGCAGTTCAGATTTTTTTTTTTTCTTTAATCTTTAAAACTTTGCAGATCTTTTACATTCACAAACAGCTACATTACACACTGCATTAAAGCCAGGTAATATTTGAAAAAGCATAAGAGGGGCACTTAAAAAAAATAACTGGCCCCATACAGTAGTGAATTTCAGGCAAAGTTTGGCAAACCTAGTAATCAATTCTTCTTCACAAGTGCTCATAATATCATCCAACATAACATCAGATGGACTGTTGGTGGGCCAAAACTAAAATCAGGGTCAAATCAGTCAAATTCAAATTCAAACCCTTCCCAATCAGAGTGCCAAATTTGGCAAATTTTTACCATATGGTTCTATGGACTGTCATAGGCTCCCAGCCAAAAAAAGCAAGAAAAAAAAAAACAACAGACACAATATGTACCTAAGAGCCTTTGGTGCTTGGCTCCTCATAAACATAGCAAACACAGCTTTTTTTCAAGCTGTAACACCACAATACATATAAGCTTCTACATTTTTAGCCAGCATTGTACCTTACAGACACCAGGGTGTCTTTTCCCTCAGACTGTGAATGTATAACTCATGTGCAGACTTTGATATTGATGGCCCTGTACAGCTCTAAGGTTTCATCAGGTTTAAAATCGAGCTGTAAAGCTGTCACACGTTCAGCTCTGGCCCTGTCAGCCAAGGCGAGAGCAATATAGCCATTACTTTGGCCTTTGACTTTTTTACTTCATCCCTGTTCTTCTATAAAACTTACAGCTGGACGTGTCTCCCACACTTTCGCTCCAAAAACAGCTCAGATATTCTGCCCTGGTGTCCTCTTGTTCCATGAGTCCCTACCCTCGGAACCTCCAGCCAATCAGAAACAGCCTTGACAGATGGTGGCGGCATCAGAGGGATGCTGGACCAGCACAGGACGCTTCTGTCCAGACTCGCACACACATTTGTCAGATTTCCTCCAAGCACTCGAGAACAACAGGGAAAGGCACTCACAAAACAGAACGCTGGACTTAAGCAGCCTTATGTTTGCTAGAATTGATGCATAGAGAAATTATTTTTTCTGCTTTTTATTTGTTGGAGCTATTGGAAGAACATCTTCAGCAATTGGAAAAGAATGTCTACTGAACACTGAAATTTTACTGACTGATTTAACACAAGGTGCAAAATGTTAATGTTTATCCAAGGCCTTGTTTACACCTGGTATTAAGATGCGTTTTGGTCGATCGGATCACAAGTGGACGATGCTAAACACATATGTAAACGGGGTCTAAAACGTTTGAGCTTGTCCACTTCCAACCACTTCCAGAGGTAGTCAAAAACACATTTGACTGGATTGCTTTAGTAGTGGAAATGCTCATGTGGTCAAATGTGTTCGAACAGCCAAAAAAGACCACCTACTCTCCGCCTACTGACCTAACGCATAAACATTATGGGAAGTGCTCTAGCCATACGGAATTTAAACTTTGTCGGCTGAAGATGAAACACGTACAAAGCACAATGTTCTCTCATCATTCCTGATTTTAAACACACACTGACCTTTAAAGAGTTATTTTAAATTGTAATAATATACTGTAATTTTACTGTATTTTTGATCAAATAAATGCAGCCTTGGTGAGCATAAGAGAACTTTACATTGAACTTAAAAAAAATAAATTCTGATCCAACAAGCACCATAAAAGAACCACAAAAGTAGTTGATATGATTCGACATATGATAGTAAATAATGACAGGAATTTAATTTTAATGTGAACTATTTCTTTAACATGACAGCAGGCCATGAAGTGACTCGAACAAACAGAGCAAACACATTACTGCGCCGCTCTGAGCCGTAGCCCCACCGCTGGGCCATGCAACACGCTCACTACTGCGCGCTGGGCTCTCCGCTTGACAGTAAGCCAGCAGAAATCTTTTCTGCCATGGAAATAGCCTGTCACATCCAGCTCCGTCCTGACAAGTAGTCCTGGTGAGCTGGAGGAGCTGCCCAGTGCTGCTCTGTTCATCAGCACTCTCCGCCATGAAAGAAACTGCTTATGACAATAACTAAGACTTCATAGGGAAAGAATATGAAATGATTTAGGTGCAAGAAATATATGAAGTGACTTTATGCCAGCATAACACAAGGTACTATGTTAGTGTTTATCCAAGGCAATAAAGCTGAAGGGAACATACACTACAGTTCAAAAGATTAAGAATACTTAATACTTTTATTCAGCAAGGATTTATTAAATTGATCAAAATTGACAGTAAAGTAAAACTTTTTGAGGGTGAGCAAAAATGCACCGTTTTTGTGTGTCCCTTTAAATGCAAATGAGCTGGTGCTCCCGGCCTCCTTTCAAGAAGAGGGCGGAGCTTCAAGAGCTCATGCTCTGGCATACCTACAACAACAAAACAGGACAATCTCACACACTGAAAATGTCAGAAACTGTCAGTAGCGGTGTTCAGTTCGAGCCGGAGTCGGACAATGATGCCTAGAGACAGAGAATATATGCTGTGTGGAGATAGAACAGGTATAGTTTTGTTTAAATAGTTATAACTTATGTTACCTTCATCTTGCATTTATATACTATTAGTACAATACTGCTGTAGCGGAACCCGTCCGAATGATGGCTAAAACTTTACTGAACTTTATTGTACTTCACACAAATAGATGAAGCGTCTGTTTTCACTCCAGAAAATCACCGTAAGAGCTGAATAAACACAGTACAAAAAGTGAATTTTGCATAATAGGTCCCCTTTAAGCAGCGCAACTGTTGATGATAATAATACGATTTTTTTCTTGAGCAGCAAATAAGCACATTAGAATGATTTCTGAAGGATCATGTGACACTGAAGACTGAAGTAATGATGCTGAAAATTCAGCTTTGAAACCAAGGGAATAAAGTGCATTTTAAAATACATGTAAATCATGAGAGGCGTCTGTATGTTAATGGTTTCATGGCCTCGACTGTAGTCTTAAGTTTTCTTCTGTCATAATATTCCTCATTTAAATAATTCCCGCCCAAAGCATACGCAAATTAAAGGGGACGAGGACTGGTTGAGTTGAGTTAGTAGTGTGTTGAAACTCGCAGTTATGGTAAGGGGCGTGACATTTCTCAAACACGCTCGAAGTGGTTGACCAATCACAACACAGTGGTCCAGCCGACCAATCAGAGCACACTTTTCAGAAAGAGGGGCTTCATAAAGACTGGAAACAGAGCTTTACTGACAGACTGGGAAGAGAGATGTCAAATATGTGAAAAATAATGTATTTTTTGAACATTCAAGCATGAAAGCCTACTCTAGTAGACCCCAAAGACAAAATCAAGACTTTGTAAAAGGGCATAATATGACCTATTCAAAGTATTTCTAGAGTACAGTAATTGTTTCTGTAACATTTGCTTTGTAAAATGAAAAGCTGTTCATCATATGCATCTGTTTCAGCACATTTGCAACAGATCAGTAAACGAATGCACCAGTTAGCATCCTAAGCACCCTCTGACATCAGACACAAACGCTGCAGGCGCCTCTTCATGTTCTCCATCACAAACGCTGGGTGTCATTGGCTTGCACACTTCTGAGAGGGTGTTACTATTCTTTGGCGGGCTGTGGGTGATGATGTGTGCCGTGCACATGAGGAAAAGGCCACGGATGGGTCAGTCTCACATTGTCATTACACAGCCCAACAGGAGAAACACTGATTATTCACATCGCTGCGCTCAAAACAGTGCTAAAAATAATCACACAGTATCTCCAGATGCCCCAGGCAGGTAGTGCACAGAAAAGAGAGTAGATGCAAGTTTCATAATCATATCTGTGTTGTATTAGCCAATGTCAAAAGTCTGTTTTACAGTAGGCTTGAGCACACTGAAAGGCCATGCATTGATGCATGCACAAAAGCATTTCTGCATTCATGCACCCTGATGGACAAGTGACCTTACATCATAATGGACTTTAAAAGGCAGGAATGTGTCATCCAGCAGTAGCTGGAACAAAATGTTATTGCTCAGAGGATGCTCTTATATAGCTCAGGAGATTTAAGTATCAGCTTTGTCTCAGATGTTTCTTCTAAACTCATTTGGAGAAATAAAAATAGATACAAATAGACAATATTTGACATACAGTACGAATGTAGAGTTATAAAAAGATTAGGGATAGCAGTTTAGATCATTTAGTCTTGTAAGAAAACAGATGAGAAATGTATGAGCTCATACTGAGATCTCTGACTTTTCAGAAAATCTGAGCAAACTCTGAGATACAAAGCTGCTAAAAGTTGAAAGGATTTTATCAAACACGTCAGCCAATCAAATGCCAGCAAACACGTACTTACAATACGATTGACAGGTTGAGAATGTTTCTGATTGGCTAGTTTTCAGAATGGCTAAAATAATACATATTTTGTTGTTTACAGAGCCCAAAGCTGGTAAACATGGGTCAGTTAACCACTGCTAGTAGATGCCATAATCACAACATTCTGAAGGAAAAAAAAAAAAAAAAAAATCTTTCCATTAAAGGCCATTTAAAAGTAGATCTGTATCCAGATGAATTATGTTTTGCAAATATTTGATCATTTTGCATAAGATGTTTTTATAAGTAAATAGGGCAGCGTGATTTGGGGGGAAAAAATAAAATATTTTGATTTAAAATTAAGAACTAATTAACTCGTGCGCACATAGGCGCTGTCCCAAATGGCACCCTAAACACTTGCGGTCTTCCTACGAGTCCGCATTTTCTTGACGTAATGCTGCTTTGACTGTTGGGAAGATGTCTGCTGTGGAGCTCGCACCAGTGCGGGCTCGGCAAAAGTGCACATCGAGGGCGCATATCCACCGGAAAGGGGGCACTCATGAGCACCCTTCAGACACCTAAAATTGATAAATGGGACACTCTATTGTCACATGCACGCAGCAGCCATTGTAAGTCCACAACACCGTTATGAAGTGTGTCATTTGGGACAGGGTCATAAAGCCACTTCAGACAGCGCGCTTTCGCACTTGAACGGACAAAAACACATGCCAAAATACCGTTATGTAAAGTACCCTTGAAAGCACAGTCTTAAATGAGTTAAATAAAGTCTTAAATGAACGTAAAGAGTTGTGAGAAAATAGGATGCAGATCCACATCATGTGCGGAGGGTCTTAAAGTGACAGGAGCCTAATAAACCTGCTACAGTCTGCCATTAATGATAATCAAAGAAAAAAAGACAAAGAAAATCACTCACTGCTCTTAATTGAATAACTTGTAGCTTTAATAAAAAATAATCTATATTTTAATCTAAATTATGCAGTGAAGGATATGAAGCATTTGATAAGTGCTTTGATTCTGCTTTTGATTCTGTTTTGATTCCCAATAGACGGGTGCACAACGCGCGTACACACTGCTTACTACACACACAGGGACGCGCAGCATCACACAAACATGCCAAATGTTAAAAATAAAAGGATTACAATGTAAAAGATTATTATTGTGTGCAAAAAGATAAAAATGCTTTGGTGGAATATGGCTTGTCCCGTAGATGGTCTGCTCGCGCTTTAACCTCGTGCATGAGCAGATCCATTTCCTCGCTAGAGAAGCATTCAGTTTTTCAGCTTGCACATTCTGCCATGTAAATAGCAAATCCGCCATGGCGCGGGTGCAACTGGCTTTTAAAGGGAATGGGAGATGAGACTCTGATTGGTTTATTGCACATTATGCCCAAAACACACCCATTAAGGTAGGAACTAGTGGCGACGAAAGCAGACTGTGGGGTTGGCTCACGTCGGCAGCGTCTGGGTCCAAAGTTGGCCTGACACACCAAACTGACGCTCGATAGCCGATGGCCAAGTAGCACGTCCGTTCTGCGCCTGCGTAAGATGAAATGACTTTCCGTACCAGCAGGTGGCAGTAGCTGAACAGCCAATCAGAATGATCAGATGGCCCGACAGACCGACGAGCTCCGACGAGGACCAACTTCAGCCAACGGTGCGGAACACACTGAAAAAACGTAGTCGGTCAACGAACAAAAACTGCCCGACGGCCGACCATTGGCTTGGTGTGTTCCTGCCTTTAGTCAATAAGAGACTAGTGACAACCTTTTTAGACCATACATTTTTCCCATCGCTAAACTAACAAAAGTGGATTCGGACACGCCCTAACTGCACTTGGGCCATGTGCTTTAGACTTTGCGCTTAGATCATTAAAATAGGGCTCTTTATGTTGTTTCTACTTTCATTTGGAGATTAAATGTGAAATTAATATATTAAAAACTTTAATGTTAGGCGCAATTTATCGCAATTAATTGAAAAATGTGTGATTAGTAAATTTTTTTAATTGATTGACAGCACTAATATAATATATAATAATAATAAATAAATAAATAAATAAATAAAAATACTTATTTTTATTAATTATTTTATGAGGTTATCTGAAAATAATGCAAAGGACATATTATGGTGATGAGTGGCAAATTCAAATTCATTCAATTCAAATTCACACTCAAAATGTGTGGTAAGCCAAATCTTAAACTAAATTTTGTCAAATATATCAGGCTAGAGCTGAATATTTATTAGGATTACGATTTCTACAATGGCATTTGTAACTGCTGCTGAGTGTCAGTATAAGCAAATTACACTTGCAAATATCTATGACCTAAAAGCCACAAAACTACAATTTTGATTTCCAAAAAATGTTTTTTAAGCAAAAGCCTCCGTTCACAAATCTCATTGCTCTCTAGGAGAAACGACTGAGATATTAAAGAGATTAAAGAGTGATTTTCCATTGCTAATCCTCCCGAGCATTTCCACTGCACACTTATGGAAAGAAAGGCTGTACTCATGCAGTACCGATCAATAGCTGGAAGCTCCCGAAGCAGCGTTTACATCTACCTGCTCGTCTCCTCGCCGCATCCTCCACACGGCGTCACTGTAGCTGCACTTTACAGCTCCCGCCCCCCAAATCTACATACAGGAAACAAGGTTACTGCCCAAGAGATGTCACTTCCGAAACACCCACTCTCTCTATCTCTCTCCTGCATTCCCTCGCTCGTTCTCACCCACACACCCCCAGCTTATTGCCATGACAACCGGGAAAAGAATAGAATATAAGTGAGTGTTAAAGAGACAGATGATCAGAGAGAGAGGGGGAACGAGAGAGGTATGGAAGACAAGGATAGAACGGGACGAAAAGAGAGAGGGAGGCAGAGAAAAACAGTGCTAAAATGTGTGGGAGAGGGAAAAAAAGCGAGAGACAGAAAGGAGAGAGAAAAAACGAAGGGAGAAAGATGGAAAAGAGAGCGAAAAGAGAAAGAGGGAGGAAAAATGAGGGGTTTCGAGAGAAACAGAGGGAACGAGGACACTTTTTTGGGAAAAGAGAGACCATTTCTTGTTCCCATAGCAACCTAGCCATCCATGAAATACTCTATTTTCTCTCTCTCTCTCTCTCTCTCTCTCTCTCTCTCTCTCCTGTCATTTGCTCTCTCCATTCGCTATGTATAGCTCATAGTATGTGTATATGACACCAGAGATGTGATGAGTGAATGAGATGATGTGGAGATCAGAAGATGAATTAGTGGTGATGATTGTTTTATGATCTCAGTTTGATGGAAACTGCCGGCCATGTGTAGAACGAGCAGGTAAAGTTACTCATAAATCAGGGCCATTCAGAACTGAATTAAAGTGGCACACAATACAGAACTGTAACTGTAAGGAACCACAATTACAACTGAATAAATAAGAAAGTTTCGTTTTTAGTAATATTTGATTTCTACACACACACACAGCATATTAGAGTATCTGTAAGATGTAAAATGTAATTAATATGTGTGTGTGTGTGCATTTTTGTGATTTATGAGGACACAAATTTCTATAATGTCATGGGTATTACACTGGTATTACGACGTAAACATGAAATATATATATATATATATATATATATATATATATATATATATATATATATATATATATAAAACAAACTTTTATGTTAGATGTGATTAATCACAATTAATTGATTTGACAATTGATTTGAATTGATTTTATATATATATATATATATATATATATATATATATATATATATATATATATATATATATAAATATATAATATGCTAATATATATTACTATGTAAAAGTGTCTGTGTGTGTATATATATATATATATATATATATATATATATATATATATATACATAAATAATGATGGTCGTATTGTGGTGATGTGTGGCAAAATGGAAATTGTTTTGACAAAAATATGTCTAATCACTTGACAAAAAAAAAAAAAAAAAAAAAATCAGGGAATAAACAGGCATAATTACTCAAAATTAATGATGTAATTATAGTGCAAAATGTGTTGGACTAATAAAATTGCCCTGATGTGTGACTGGGTTGAAATTCTGTTAAATGTCTTAATTGAAATTCAATACAGTCCTCTTCCTGCCATTCAGATTCAAATTTATTTTAGCATCCTGTTGCATTTAATTAAAAAAAAACACTCAAAAAGTAAAAAAGTAAAGTTAAATATTTTGACATATTTTGTCATCTATATCAAGCGAGAGCAGCGTGATTAATCAGAAAAATAATCAGGATTTTAATTTCTACAATGGCATTGGTAACTTAAAATTTTTGCTGTTAAAAAAACTTGCCTTACATTTTTAAGTACAATCAACTTGGCTGTTTAAGTCATTTCAACTTAATATTAAACTGACTTTAAAAAATAGTTTAATCATGTAGGCTATAACTTAAAAAGAAAGCTGAAAATTGCTGAACATTTTTTGACGAGTTAAAGTCTTAAAAATCATTTTTTAAGTGTGTGTGATGGTACATTCACACTGCTAAGTATCAATAGATAAGCACAAGATGACAGACATATCGACAAGTGAAACATATATAAAGCATCACTGAGTGCACATTTAATATAAATTCTATTAATTTAAATAATTATAATTACTGTAAATCGACAATTATGAGTACTGTCATAATCGTGCAGCCCTTCAGACAAAAAAAGGATGAAATGAGATCCAACCTTCCAACAAACTCACTGGCAACCTCCTTTCATGTGTGTTCCTCTAGCAGCCCCCCTCCACCTTTAATCCATCTGTCTCCCGGCCTCCCCTCACACTCTCTGGCTGCGTCCGAAATCACATACTCTCTTGAGTAGGGTACTTATTTTAAATAATTAATGACTTAGTAATCGCAAAAAGTAGGTTCTACGATAGTATGAATGTGCGTAGTATGAATGTAATTCGGATGTACTACATTCGTCATTATCATGTGAACTACCAGCGTCAGTTGTGTTGTTTCACCTCCATTCACAAATCCTCTCCTGTGGCTGCATGGGATAGTAAAGTATCCACTGTACACACACTTCAGAAACTCAGCCGGAAGTAGTAGGTCACCCGAATGCCTTTTGCCTACTCTTTAATGAGATACTGTGATTTCGTACATAATTCTTTTGTCACATATTGTTTTTCACCTGCTATATATTAGGGAAGTATGTGATTTGAGATGCAGCTTCTGTGTCTCTCTTTCTCTCTCATTTGGAGGCTCATCAATATTTAAAGTGAGACAGCATTCACAAACAGTGAGACAAATCATATTTGATACTATGAAACACTTAAAAGAAAAATTATGCTGGTGCTCATGCCTGTGGGGAAAAAAAACCCTCTTTTTTCTTAATGACAGAACAGAATAACAAAATAGCATACTACTCTTACTATTTCTGCAGTATGTAGTCATGTAGGCAAATTTTATGTACACTACCGTTCAATCGTTTGGGGTCAGTTCATTTTTAAAAAAAAATGTTTTTGAAAGTAGTCTCTAATGCTCATCCAAATGCTGCATTTATTTATTCAAGAATACAGTTAAAACAGTAATATTGTGAAATATTTGTACAATTCACAATAACAATTTGAATAATGCTCTAAAATGTCATTTATTTCTGTGATGCAAAGCTGAATTTTCAGCATCATTACTCCTTCAGAAATCATTCTAATATGCTGCTTTGCTGCTCATGAAACATTTTTGATTATTATCAATGTTGAAAACAGTTGTGCTGCTTCAAATTTTTGTAGAAACCTTTATATTTAAATTTGAAAGTTCAAAAGAACAGCATTTATTTGAAATAAAAATCTTTTGTAAGAGGTTTACAAAATTACAGTGGTGGTCAGAATTATTGGCACCCTTGGTAAATATGATCAAAGATGACTGTAAAAATAAATCTGCATTGTTTATCCTTTTGATCTTTAATGAATAAAATTAGCAAAATTCTAACCTTTCATTGAAGGAAGGGGGGGGGGTCACACTATGAAATAAATGTTTTTCTTCAAAACACGTTGGCCACAATTATTGGCACCCCTTGAATATTTATGAGTAAAATATCTCTGAAGTATATTCCCATTCATATTTACATTTTTTTAGCACACCAGTGTGATCATGAACATGAAATTGTCCAGCCATGACTTCCTGTTCCACAGGAGTTTCCACCATCAGGGCAATAATTAAGAAGTTCCAATCAACTAAAGATGTTAAAAATCTGCCTCGAAGAGGACGAGTGTCTAAATCGTCCTAATGAGTGGTGAAGAGGAGAGTTTGAGTGGACAAAGACTCTCCAAGGATCAGAGCTGAAGAATTGCAGAGATTAGTTGAGTCTTGAGTCTCAGAAAACCTAAAAAAAAATGATCAAACAGCACCTACATCACCACAAGCTGCTTGGGAGGGTTTCAAGAAAAATCCTCTGCTCTCATCCAGAATCAATCTCCAGCATATTCAGTTGTCAGACAAGACTGGAACTTCAAATGGGACGACTTCTATGGTCAGATGAAACTAAAAAAAGAGCTTTCTGACAGCAAACCCACCAGATGGGTTTGGTGCACACATGGATAAAAAGTACCCCATGCCCACTGTTAAATATGCTGTTGGATCTTTAATGTTGTGGGCCTATTTTTCTGCTGGAGGTCCTGGACATCTTGTTCAGATACATGGTATCATGGATTCTATCAAATACCAACAGATAAAAAAAAATCCAACCCTGGCCGCTTCTGCTAGAAATCCAATAATGGGCTGGATCTTCCATCAGGACAATGATCCAAAACAAACATCAAAACCAACACAAAAATGTGTCACTGAGCACAAAATGAAGCTTCTGCCATGGTCCCCTGACCTGAACCCTAAAGAGAATGAGTGGAGTGAACTGAAGAGAAGAAGCACGAACATGGAGCTGGGATGATCTGGAGATGATCTGGAGAGATTCTGTATGAAGGAATGGTCTCTGATCTTGTCAGGTGTTCTCCAAACTCATCAGGCATTATACTGTAGGTGAAGACTCAGAGCTGTTATCTTGGCAAAAGGAGGTTGCAAAAAGTACTGAATAAAAGGGTGGCAATAATTGTGGCCAACATGTTTTGGAGAAAAACATTTATTTCATAATGTGATTTTCCACCCACTTTCAATTCTTTTCCTTCAATGAAAGATTCAATTTTTGCTAATTTTATGAATTAAAGATCAAAAGGATAAACAATGCAGATTTATTTTTATAGTCATCATTGATCATATTTACCAAGGGTGCCAATAATTCTGATCACCACTGTATAAATGTCTTTACTTTTACTTTTGATCAATTTAATGCATTTAATAATATAAATAGCATATATTAAAGGGGTGGTTGATTATGATTTCACACCCAAATAGTGACAAATTTGACAAGCTATAATAAATGATCTGTGGGGTATTTTGAACTGAAACTTCACAGACACATTCTGGAGACACCAGAGACTTATATTACATCTTGTAAAAGGGGCATTATAGGTCCCCTTTAAATATTTGTAACATTTATATGTTGCTTGCAAAAAAATGTACATACTTATCCCACAATGCATTGCGCCTGATCTCTTCCTGGACTCATAATTTGCTCCGACTGCCAAGAGTTAAGACATTTTTACACAAATTTAGATAGCATAACAACTGAATAAAACCCGCTGAATTATAGACCTTTTGTAGCCCCCGCCCCGTCCCTTTGTATTTCCACAGCGTGAGGGTAAGATCTTACAGATTTATGAATGAACCGCTTGTTTTAAAATCTTTCCCGTCTAACTGGCATTTGTTATGACATCCTCTTCAAACATTACAATGCTAATGATAACTTTCGTTAACTCTACAGTAAGTAAATCCAGCTAATTCACCAGCTAATTCCTCTTCGACAGCGATGGCATAGAAATATACAGAGCTACCACAAAAACAGAAGTTCAAACACAAAATTCTAAAGATACATGCAACAAGATGAGGTCACGAGACAGCAATGCAGCATACAAACATCTGAAAAGTTTATCATTGCAATTTTCACATTCTATTTTTTTTTATATATCTGGCAGTATACTGTGTATTCAGTAAGCTAACGTTCCATACGAAACATAGCCGTCCTGTCCTCGGCATCTATTTTACATTTAACGCCAGAGAAACTGTCAAAACAAGTACGAGGTGCAGCAGTGCCTCAATGAAGTTTGCATATTTGCATTGTACCGTATTTTCCGTTCACTGGAATATTCCACATGCTGAATAAATCATTGACAGTCTGGGGCTACAATATTTCCCATCCGTGTCTGCATAAACACATGACACAGCCATCATTCGTTGGTGTGCGTGTGTGTGTGCTCTCTTGCATTGCTCCTTAGTGCATTCCTTTATATGTCTTCATGTGTGTGGGTCGCTCCGCTGAGAGAAAACGGGTCGTGATTCGGGTCCTGAGAGATAAAGCGTAATTATAGTGATCCGTCCTCAATCCAGAGATAGACTAAGAACTGTGTCATTGTATTATTACCCTGAGGCCCGTCGCTAACATTCATACCTGCGCCAACATCACAGCGCAGACACACAAAACACTTTTGGCTATAGCAGATGGACAGAACTTTTTTGAGAAGCCACAGAAGGAAGAACTTAAGTCTTAAAATATGAATACACTACCGTTTAAAAGTTTGGGGTCGGTAAGATTTGTTTTTATGAAGATTTGTTTTTAGTAAAAACAGATGAATTTTCAGCATCATTACTCCAGCCTTCAGTGTCACATGATCCTTCAGAAATGATTCTAATATGCTAATTTGCTGCTCAAAAAACATTTATTATTATTATCAATGTTGAAATCAGTTGTGCTGCTTAATATTTCTGGGGAAAATGTGATACATTTTTTTCAGGATTCTTTGATGAAAGTTCAAATGAACAGAATTTATTTGAAATAGAAATATTTTGTAACATTATAGATGTGTTTACTGCCACTTTTAATCAATTTGATGTATCCTTGCTGAATAAAAGTATTACTTGTATTCAGCATAAGTAACACTAACTTTTCTGAAAATTGCTCCAAAGATAAATTATTTTCTCAAACAGTTTAAGCAAACTGTAACAACTCAAATCCATCTTACTCTTCAACTCGTCTCCTCCAATCACCTGATCCAATTCCAATATCTAACCCCTACTTTTCACTAGCCAATCAATTCCCAGTGAATAGAATTAAGTCCTGCCCTAATGTTTTTCTTGATGAATATCTGATATTAGTCTAAAATCCTTCAGATTACAAAAATCAAATTGGTTTCAAATTATGTTTCATAAAAGGGCAAAGGGCCATTCACACAGACAGCAATTTGTAGGGACAAAGCAACAGGAAATCAGTAATGAGCAACAGGAAATGCAACAAAGTTTATCAGAGTTCAGCATAAATCATTTCAATAATATAGAATGCAGTAAATATCTAACATTTAACATGGTTAATTAAAGAAAGACCAACAAGAGCAAAAAATAATGGCAACATTTTTCCACCAGCAATGAACAATATGTTAAAAAACATTTATAATGCAACAATGAACTACCTAATATTTGTTTAGCTGAGCAGATATTTCACCATCACTTGGCCAAATATATATCAGCATTAAAGGGTTAGTTCACCCAAAAATGAAAAATCTGTCATTAATTACTCACCCTCATGTCGTTCCTTCCGTAAGACCTTTGTTCATCTTCAGAACACAAATTAAGATATTTTTGATAAAATCCGATTCCTCAGTGAGGCCTGCATTGACAAGATAATTGACACTTTCAATGCCCAGAAAGGTACTTAAAACATATTTAAAACAGTTCATGTGAGTTCAGTGGTTCTATTTTAATATTATAAAGTGACAAGAATACTTTTTGTGCGCCCAAAAAAACAAATTAACGACTTTTTAACAATATCTAGTGATGGACGATTTCAAAACACTGAGATTCAAACATTTCAGTAAACGAGGCTTCATTACGTCATAAGGGTTTCGAAATCTCAATAGTTCTCTTCGCTTTATAATATTAAGGCTGAACCACTGTAGTCACATGAACTGTTTTAAATATGTTTTAAGTACCTTTCTGGGCATCTGAAAGTGGTAATTATCTTGCTGGCAAAAGAGGTCACACTGAGCCATCGGATTTATCAAAAATATCTTAATTTGTGTTCTGAAGATGAACGAAGGTCTTACTGGGGTGTAAAACAGCATGAAGGTGAGTAATAAAAGACATAATTTCTCTCTAGATATCAGAATCAGCCATTAAAAATAGAAACATTTCCTACTAATATCAATGTTGAAAACAGTTGTGCTGCTTTATATTTTTGTGGACGTTTATTTGAAATACAGTAGAATTAAAATAAAAATAAAAATCTCACTGACCCCCAAATTTTAAACAGTATCATATCTGAGAATGAATGGTAAAAAAAAAAAAAAAAAAACAGTAAGTTGTGCTAAACACCTCTTCTTGTGTTTGACAGAAGAAATAAAGTTTCATTTTTGGGTGAACTACTCCAAAATATAAGCCGAAATATCACTTAATTTGCCAGTAACGCTACTAATATTAGAAATATCTCAACATTTGATGATCATCTGACCTCCGTTCTCTGTGATCACAATACCCTAAAACTGGAAAATCGTTTACTTACACAGATTTCTGAGCTAACCTGAACTACCCTGTAAAAAAATGACTTTTTGAAGTATGTTTTACAAGAAAATACTATTTTAGTCTTTCTACTTGAAAATTTCATGTTTAATCCAATGTGTTATTATGGAAGCTTGTCTGCATCACTGAATAAAAAAAGGTAATTGGGACTTTTTATCTCGCAATTCTGACTTTTTCTTGCAATTGAGAGTTTATATCTCGCAATTCTGACTTTTTTTTGCAATTCACAATTGCAAGTTATAAAGTTTAAATTACAAGACATAAACTCACAATTCTGATAAAGTCACACTTCTGAGAAATAGACAGAATTGCGGGGTTTAAACTCGCAATTCTGAAATTTTTTTCCTCACAAAAGTGAGTTCACATCTCGCAATATGACTTTTTTCTCACAATTGTGACTTTATTTCTCAGATTTGTGAGTTTATATCTCTCAATTCTGTCTTTTTTCTAGCAATTACAAGTTTATATCTCACTAGTCTTTTTTTTCAACTCACAAGTGAGTTATAAAGTCCGAATTACAAGATATAAACTCAGAATTGTGAGATAAAAATCAGAATTGTGAGTTGACTTTTCTTTCCTCAAAACTGGACTTTATAAATCACAATTGTGAGTCTATATCTCACAATTTTGAGAAAAAAGTCAGAATTGCAGAGTATAAAATAGCAATTATAACTTTTTTTTCCCTCACATTTCTGACTTTATTCCCCAGCAATTGCCTTTTGTATTTTTTTATTCCATGGTGGAAAACAAGTTTCTACAAATACTTGCCATTTCTTTGTAACTATTTGTGAATTTCTGAGTACAAATTGTTTCAAAGTAAATCCTACACCAATTTTTTTCAGCTTATTGAAGAGACAGTGGAGGTCCAGTGAGGACACTATACAGCACAGACACAGGCACGTGCTGGCCCACTTTTCATGCAACACAGCGTGTGTTTACCTGCCCGATCTGTGTGTGTCAGTGTGTGCCGGCCTGTCCCGGTCACACCTTCGGTCCCAGACAGAGATGAGCAGGTGGCCTATACAGCAGAAGCCTGGATGCTCACTGATCTACAGGCCGAGGACATTGAGTGCAGCAGATTATGAGCATAAAATGTGGTCCGAGAGCGTGAAACCCAGTTAAGCCGAGTGTGAGGGGCAGAGAAGGGGAAAAAAAGAGGGTTTAATAGGGACAGCGCGTGTGTGTGGAGCATGTTATTGCATATAAGTAACGTAATGCAGATATCCTCTCCAGCTAAACCTAGGTCATCCTGCAAAAGGGCTGTAAGCCAGCGTGAAAATGAACCCTGAGTCGTGCAGAAGACAGCTTACAGCTACACAACTCTAATGCGCTGTCAGTGGGGAGCGAACACAGGCTGATATTAAAATTCACACAACAGACTCCTTCATCAAACTCATTTCTTAAGCTCACCTTCAAGAGCTGCATTCCAGCTTTATCCCACAAAGACTTCCCAGCTCCACACGCATACAGTTTATAGACAAAACATTAAAAAAAAAAAAAAAAACGCTTTTCTAATAAATGGATTTGCAGGTACTTACAAAAGGGCAAATAAGCAACACCTGTTTTGAACTCATAACCTTATTCTGACTGCATTATGTATTGGATGTGCAAAACTACATATTTTCATAATTGACTAGTCTGTGGGTTGTCTGAATGACTAGTCAACAAATCTGTCTCAGAAAGCTCTGTATAATTCGACTGGTTTCTGATTTACCCCAATCAGGCACATTTCTTATAGGGATTGGTCACATCAAAAGTGTTCTTAAATTCAAAAACAGTTGGACGGGCTTCAGAAAGCAGGGTCTCAAGACTCATTTTGAAAATTAAACTATTTTTAACATGCCACGATTACTTAAAAACTCATGGCAAAAGAGGGTAAAAAAAGACACAGACACAAAAATGGATAAAGACACAGCAACTTAAATTTTCTAACAGTTAAAGAAACAAAAAACTAAAATTAGTTTGTTAATTTTTTTTTCTATAGACAGCCATAGTTTTAACCATACAAAAACAAATCTGCTTAAAGATTTATTTTTAAAAAAGTAATATATATATATATATATATATTATAAATTACAATAAATATTATTTTATATATTATTATATACATTAATATAATATAAACTATGTTAATTATTATTTCATGAGGATTTTAGGAGAAAAATTTGAGATTCTCTGTGCATTCCAGTGAATTAATTTTGGGATATATTATAAACTAAATTGGGAGAACAGACCACAAATGTGCAGTATATGTTGTCCTTTTTCATATTATTACAGCGGAATGCAAAGGAAAAAAAGAAAAGAATGCAGCGACTGAAAAGAGCTCTTGCCATAGATGTTCTTGTTAGTGTTATTCGTTATTCTCATTCTCATGTCTGAAAATAAACATGAAGAAAAATGGAGTCAAACCGATGTATAAGCTTTATTTGTAGGGAAACCTTATGATTTGAAATGATTCGTTTCAGTCTTTTTGAATGGAAGTTCCCCAAACCGGAAGTGCCACCCATAATTCAAAACGCAGTAGGCTCGTCAGGAATAAGGTGGATAAATGGGTCTTAAAATATATAGCTATATATTATGAAGGCGGTCCTTTAAAAGGCAGTCTTCTTATTCTATGGTCCTTGACGTACAAACAATCTGAAAATCCCTGGAATAGTCAACTAAGTTTGTCAATGCAGCTTCACACAGTGTAGCTTCCACTCGAGGGAGGGATGTCATCATGCTACGTGATAAGCAAGAACATAAGCACAACCTCAAGGGTTACTGCCATGTTGAGTTGCAGTAACTGGAATAGACACATGCCCTCCACTGTATCTCACTTCAATCTCAAACCCAGAGCTTTTGAGAGAAGGCCACTAAATAGTCATAAGCACTGCTGCCAGATGTTGTTACTTCATGCCATTATCTCAAACAAACTTTGATGTCAATACATTTGAACGTCAGTGAATAATTGCTTACATTTTGGCCTGATATTGTATGGCTTGAAATATATCCTATACAGACAACTTCAGTCTGAATGCAATGACACTATGTCCTACCTGCCTGTCAACAAAAGTATTTCCATAGCTCCATGCACCCTGCTCGCTCAGACAACACACGTCATCAGTGTGTTCCGTAACACCGTGTCCTAACTACACGCGACGCTGTGACACGCGATATCTTTTCCATGTTAATCGGAGTTTTTGTCCTAACCAGCCGCGATGGTTCTATTTTAGAAACGGTTTCTATTTTTCTGCGACGTTGCGGCTGGAACAACAACACAAAGTATGCAATAATAATCTCAGGTACTGTTTATGTGCTTTATTTAATGTTAAAAGTGTCTAATGTGAATTTGAATATCATTCTGTGTTCCTAGCATTTTAGCTGTGATGAAAACAACACTGGCTAATTCGCCTCAGATCTTGAAAATAAATACAAACCCGATTCCAAAAAAGTTGGGACACTGTACAAATTGTGAATGAAAAAGGAATGCAATAATTTACAAATCTCATAATCTTATATTTTATTCACAATAGAATATAGATAACATATCAAATGTTGAAAGTGAGACATTTTGAAATGTCATGCCAAATATTGGCTCATTTTGGATTTCATGAGAGCTACACATTCCAAAAAAGTTGGGACAGGTAGCAATAAGAGGCCAGAAAAGTTAAATGTACATATAAGGAACAGCTGGAGGACCAATTTGCAACTTATTAGGTCAATTGGCAACATGATTGGGTATAAAAAGAGCCTCTCAGAGTGGCAGTGTCTCTCGGAAGTCAAGATGGGAAGAGGATCACCAATTCCGAAAAATAGTGGAGCAATATCAGAAAGGAGTTTCTCAGAGAAAAATTGCAAAGAGTTTGAAGTTATCATCATCTACAGTGCATAATATCATCCAAAGATTCAGAGAATCTGGAACAATTTCTGTGCGTAAGGGTCAAGGCCGGAAAACCATACTGGATGCCTGTGATCTTCGGGCCCTTAGACGGCACTGCATCACATACAGGAATGCTACTGTAATGGAAATCACAACATGGGCTCAGGAATACTTCCAGAAAACATTGTCGGTGAACACAATCCACGTGCCATTTGCCGTTGCCAGCTGAAACTCTATTGGTCAAAAAAGAAGCCATATCTAAACATGATCCAGAAGCGCAGGCGTTTTCTCTGGGCTAAGGCTCATTTAAAATGGACTGTGGCAAAGTGGAAAACTGTTCTGTGGTCAGACAAATCAAAATTTGAAGTTCTTTTTGGAAAACTGGGACGCCATGTCATCCGGACTAAAGAGGACAAGGACAACCCAAGTTGTTATCAGCGCTCAGTTCAGAAGTCTGCATCTCTGATGGAATGGGGTTGCATGAGTGCGTGTGGCATGGGCAGCTTACGCATCTGGAAAGGCACCATCAATGCTGAAAGGTATATCCAAGTTCTAGAACAACATATGCTCCCATCTCTTTCAGGGAAGACCTTGCATTTTCCAACATGACAATGCCAGACCACATACTGCATCAATTACAACATCATGGCTGCGTAGAAGAAGGATCCGGGTACTGAAATGGCCAGCCTGCAGTCCAGATCTTTCACCCATAGAAAACATTTGGCGCATCATAAAGAGGAAGATGCGACAAAGAAGACCTAAGACAGTTGAGCAACTAGAAGCCTGTATTAGACAAGAATGGGACAACATTCCTATTCCTAAACTTGAGCAACTTGTCTCCTCAGTCCCCAGATGTTTGCAGACTGTCATAAAAAGAAGAGGGGATGCCACACAGGGGATGCCAACTTTTTTGGAATCGGGTTTGTAAATGGTAACAAGAACATTTAAACTGTTAACTCATTGTGAACAAACAAATGTATTCTATGACACAGATTTGTTTTAAATGGTGTAATATTTATGAATTTTACTATGTACTTACCAATTTCATTGTGTCTGCTGTGCTCTTACCAAGAGAGCCCACCCTCACACTTCTGATTGGCTGTGGTTTTTGATTGATTTTATCACTTCTCATTGTCGTGTTGCATCTAGTGTGGACTGTCAAATTGCTTGTCGCTAGAATCTTATCGCATTGCGTGTTGTTAGGACACAGTTTTAGAAAGAAAGTCACCGAGCACCGCAAACAGCAGCCGCCTTTTACAGTTCCTCCTGAACCGAAACACCAAGCTTATGCTGTGTTCACGCCATGTCGTAACCGTAATTACAAGATGGCAACCCGTGACGTTCTACTCGGAGCTGTTCACATCCTCAGACTCGGATTTATGCATTTCTCTGCCAACTCTATCAACGTCGAAATGAATCTGCAGCAGTCAGGTGGTACAAGTCATTTACGTTTTATTATTATTGTAAAGTTATGTGCTTTGAGACATGAGGTGATTTAATGCTGTCTCTTGTGACGCTTTGCAGACTCTGCTCTGGCTGTGCGCATTCATTTGTTTTGAAGGAGACGTGGCTTTGGAGATGCTCTGAAGAGAGGGTGGGATCTAATGATTTAAAAGCTAGCTTGCTATTGCTAGCCTCTCCAAAATTGCCTACCCTACCTTTAGATTACATGCTTTAAAGAAATGTTAGCTAATACAAAACTCACAGTGGCGTCATTTCACCAAAAGCCAGGGTATGGCAGACAATAAACACAACTTTTTCCAGCACTTCAAAGCTCAAAAGTCTGAATATTACCAAAGACAATAGAATAACACAAGACCCATATTGTTTTGAATGGGAGAAAGTGCAATGTGCAATATGGCGGAATAAGTCCCGCCCTCTAAATAAGAGCCAATCGCCGATTGGTAAAGTCATAGCATCACTGCATCGGCCGTTAGACGCTCCAGTTCCTATAGAAACAGTTAGACGCGCGCCTCCGAAATGAGACACAAGAGATGCGCATTTAGGACTGCGTATGCGCATTAGCTTGATCCAGACTGAAAAAAACAGTTTTTGTCATAATTTGAGCATTTAGAAACAAAATTTATGAGATGGTTGTTGTCAGATTTCATTGGTGATTTCAAATATGAAATTTAATCGAAAGCTTGGTGAACAGCTTTGGAGAATTTGATGTTTCCCCATTCAAAGAGATAGGAGCTGCACTTGAATGCCCGAGAGGCGTGTCAAAGATGGCCGCCGAGTGAAATGACTTGTCTTAAAGGGACTTTGATATTATCCAATTTAAGTGTTATTTTTAATATGATTACCAAAAACATTTTTGTTCATCCTACAAAGATTGTACTCAGTTGTAACACTAAGTCAATCAATCAAAAACCACAGCCAATCAGAACACAGTGTGGGCGGGCTCTCGCAGCATTTGCACAGAACCAGAGATTGGAAAACCAGGAAATGGATAAATACACAAACAAATTTACAAATACTACACCATTTAAACATTATTAAAAATAGCTTACATACTGAGATACCAAAACAATCTTTGTCATAGAATACGCTTGTTTGTTCACAGTTTGAATGTTCTTGCTTCATTTTGTTTAATTTCAAGATCTGAGGTGAATTATCTTTTACTACGTCTACAAAGCTGGGAGCACTAAATGATATTCAAAGTCACGTTACACACTTTTAACATTAATTAAAGCACATAAACATTAGCTTAGATTAACATCACCATACTTTGTGTTGTTGTTCCAGCCGGAGCAAAAATAGAAACTGTTTTTAAGATAACTTCGGTAACTTAAAAATGTAAAAAATCGGTAACTTAAACACCTCTGATTGGTTATTATTTTCAACAGAAATCCCTGTGATTGGATAGAATAATCACATTGTGAACAGACACGTTGGCAGTGCTGTTGATCTTACATGACACAAATATAACAACCAAATTGCTTTAATTGACTTATTTTTCTGTTTTATTTAAAAAATACAAATTATATGTTACACATAGTAATATAACTCCGGTAATCCTGCATGCAATAATTAAAATTATATAAGTTGCATTGACTTGACCAGGCAGCCAAGATGCCCCTGAAAACCCATGTAAATTATCAATTTCTTTCTTTTTTTTTTTCAAGCCCCATGAGCAAGAATGTCACATCTGGAGAAAAGCATGCCGGGTGGAAACGAAGAACAAAGTGCTATGTGAACCGTCACCGATCTGTGTTGTTCTAGTGTATCGGAGAAACAACAGAAAGCTGAAAACATGAATGAAAATCATACATAAAAGCATGAGGAGAGAATCCTCAATATCAAACCATCTTTACATGCAGAGCTGCAGACGTGCAAAAGAACAGTCTGTGCAAAGAGCCCTGGTGCTTTACTGATGGATCTTACAAGCTTTATTATCTTTCCTAAACTCATTTAAAGGATTCACATTAGTCATTTTAAACAGAACCTCATGTATGCATTATTTAAAGGAGCAGTTGTACGGAAACAGACTCAAACTTACTAAATTGTGGTTGAAACGCAAATAAACAATGCAGCATAAATTATTAGAATATTACAGGAATAAAATTCACTTGATCTCAGTAATACTGACAAAAACATGTTTGACTGAATTGTCATTTCAAATAGTCTGTAAAAACCCTTAAGGCTACAGATTTGATTAATTCCTTAAGATAATATTCAAAGGATAATGAATGTTTCTAATATCTTTCCACTCCCAAAGCACCTGAGTGTTTTGATGAAAATATGGAAATTTGACATGAATTAGAGCCATACGAGTCTATAAAAGAAATTCACCTCTGTGGATACAGCGCTCGATCACCACACTAATGTATCCCTGCAATATTAATGTGTAATTCCCATAAGCTTTATTTATTCAGAGCCTTTAAAAGCACACGATTTTAGTCTTCAAGATTAAAAGCATCACTATTATAATCGATTAAACGTAGGGTTAGTGAACAAGGGTTTGAACAAACCCTTAGTAAACTTTAGTAACTCGTTTACACAAGAGGCATAAATGATACCTCAATAAATTATAATAAATTAAAAATACATATAAAAATAAGTATATATATTTCTTAATAAACTTGAATATTTCTTAATTACTTCTAAGTGCTGTACAAATAAATATTAGTGGAAATTAAAATGTTTCTCTTCAGGTTTATACAGCTAACAATACATCCAATTTTATTAATAATAATTTAATAACTTCTTTTGGCTTTAGTAAAATAACTACATAAATGCTAATTATTGTATGTTATTCACATCAAACATTTTTTCATTCTGTTGTGAGCCATATTTTTAATAAATGAAACAAATGTGCATGCAGTTTTGTGAAAAATATTATAATATATAATTTTATAATATATATATATATATATATATATATATATATATATATATATATATATATATATATATATATATATATATATATATATATATATATATATACAGTCAATTAAAAAATTATTTTTATATTTTGATATATTTTATTTTGATATTTTTTATATATTTTTACTAGTTGGTGCAGGACACTATAGTTCATTTATGTAAGTGAGGATATGCAAAATAAATTAAACTGTGACATATTATACTCAAAAATTGTTCATACAGTGGACTACCAGTAAAACTGATAAAAATTTGAAACCAAAAGTTATTCAGATTTTGACTTGACCATGTTTTGCTTAAATGTTATCTGACATAATTAAGATTAATGTTTTCTGACACAGTTTAACTCTGAGATCTTAACTCTGAGATATATATATATATATATATATATATATATATATATAGAAACATTTTATATTATATTACATATTAAAATATTTTTAAAATGTGGAAATTAAAATGTTTTTATACATATAACCATATAAATTGTTTCTAAATTATTATTAGAAAAATAAAAAAAAATTATTTAATAATTTCCTTTGGATTTAGTACAATTGCAACATAAATTATAATTATTTAATATTATTTACATGCTTTTATAACAACAAATGTTTTTTTTTCATTCTATTGTAAGCCATAGTTTTAACAGTATAAATTAAACAAAAATGCATAGTTTTGTGAAAAATATTATAATAAAGAGTTAATAAATATTTCTTAATATCTTAATAAATATTTCTTATTTATTTCTAAGCACTATACAAATAAATTTGAATGGACATTAAAATCAGGTTTATTTTCCAGGTAATATTTTAAAATTTGATTTTGACTTCAGTTACATTAATGCCAATTATTTAATATTTAAATATGTTGTCTTAATAAGATTTTTCCAACACAGTATAAGTAGGTCTTAAAATATACATATTTATATTTTATGAAAGAGGTCTTAACTATGAATGTGTTGCTTTACATATTCAAAACACTGCAAACAGCATCATAGCATGAAGGAATGCACACACATTAAACAGTTTCATAACCAGTCTCATAAACGTGCTGCGATGAAATGCCAGTATGGTGGGCTTCTGTGGCAGGGTCCATTGGCTCTTTATTGCCCTGGCTGTGTGTGTATGTGTAGAGTTGATTACAGTCAATTACAGTAAGCTTCATTCTTTATCACTGCATCAGTAAGTGAGAGCGTGAGCCGTGAAGTCCTGAAACAGGCAGTCTGCCACACTCCACCTACCTACTGCATCTGTCATCTGTCTCTGTGTGCTAATGCTCTTCATCACTGGAGCTAAGACTACGAAAAATGAATGATTTACACAGTATCTGCTGCTTTGAATTCCTTCCGATGCAAAAAAAACTAATGATTTTGGACACCTAAGCCACACTTATAATGTCTGAATGTCATTGCTTTATATATACACCAAGTGGCATCTGCAAACAAATGATGTATGAGCTTTTGTTTGCAATTATTTGCATTATATAGCATCGCTAGTAGCAATTGCATTCACTTACTTGCATGGTGTATATTTTAGGCCTTACACTCTGTCAGAAAGCAAGAGAAAAACATCAGAAAAAGTCTGAAAAGCTACAGTAAATAGTGAAATGCTAAAATCTGGAGAATTGAGAGCGGATGGTCCGTTCTTCTTCCCCAAAGATTCACAAAAAGTTGCTGAGCCACAGCTGTAGTTTAACAGTGTCAGCTGGCCGATGCTCTCGGTATAAGAGCTTTAAATATAACTCTCACTCACTGATGGCCGTCTCGAGTGAGAACTAACGGATGGACTCGCATCCGCTGGCTTCACGTGGCATGGATAGCTCCTCTGTGTAAGGTGCCACTGTGTAGGTTTCATATTACTCTGTATTAATTTCTATGCAATTATATCATAAGCTGCTACATCAGCATGTAATTTGACACAGAGGAAAAGTTCAAATCCCTCGCAGGCAAGTTAATGGAAAAAAGTTCAAGGCATTAGTCATATAGCAGGCCTACATTATGTAAAGAACAGTGTGAAGAACTATAAAAGTAGTGATGCTATGTGCATTTGTCAGTAGCGTGACACCACACACTCATAAAAATAAAAGTTCTTTATTGGCATTGAAGGTTTCATGAAGAACATTTAACATCCACGGAAACTTTCCATTCCACAAAAGGTTCTTTATACTGGAAAAAGATTATTAAAATATAAAAATTAGCTCTTTTAATAACTGTTTACTGAAAGGTTCTTTAAAGAACTCAAAAATGGTTCATCTATGGCATTTCAACAAAAATCTAATTTTGGAACCTTTATTTTTAAGAATGCAGCTCATCTGCTTTTATAATAGTCTAGCTTTTCCAGACACAAGTTGTGTCATTTGCAGCCTTAAGAAATCTGATAGATTTTAGTGAATCTGTTCGTTTTCGATGGTTCACCTAAATAAATGATTCACTGATCAAAACTCATGCATCTTCTCTTTTGAAGAGAAATATTTAATTAAATGATGTGTTTGTCACCGCAGTATGTGTTTGTCTCAGTTATATAAATGCCTGTATTCTAATTTTAGCAGTTATACTCTTAAAAGTAAAGGTTCCTTCTTGGCATTTATGGTTCCATTGCTGAATTAAACACTATTAAAGGTTTAATAGTTGTCTACTTTGATAACAACATGTAGTGCAACTACTTTTAGGAGTGAGATGACTGTACTAAACTTTAAACTAGTTTGTAGCTTGGCATGCTACTTTACAATTTCAACATAGCTTGTTTAACACTGGTAAAAAGGGGGAAAGTATAGAAGCTTGTTTCCATCATGAAATAAAAAATAAAAAGGTAATTGCAACTTTTTATCTCACAAATCTGACTTTTTTCTCAGTTTATATTTCGAGATATAAACTCACAATTGTGAGTTAGAAAGTCAGAATTGCGAGATATAAAGTCAGAATTGCGTGATATAAAATCAGAATTGTGAGTTATAAAGTCAGAATTGCGAGTTATAAAGACAGAATTGCGAGTTATAAAGTCAGAATTGCGTGATATAAAGTCAGAATTGCGAGTTATAAAGTCAGAAATGTGTGATATAAAGTCAGAATTGCGTGTTATAAAGTCAGAATTGCGAGATATAAAGTCAGAATTGCGTGTTATAAAGTCAGAATTGCGAGATATAAAGTCAGAATTGCGTGTTATAAAGTCAGAATTGCGAGTTATAAAGTCAGAATTGCGAGATATAAAGTCAGAATTGCGTGATATAAAATCAGAATTGTGAGTTATAAAGTCAGAATTGCGAGTTATAAAGACAGAATTGCGAGTTATAAAGTCAGAATTGCGTGATATAAAGTCAGAATTGCGAGTTATAAAGTCAGAATTGCGAGATATAAAGTCAGAATTGCGAGTTATAAAGTCAGAATTGCGAGATATAAAGTCAGAATTGCGAGAT